>NC_042616.1:301526746-301830916 GCF_901001135.1 Rhinatrema bivittatum
TGCCTCCACCACCTTACCCAGGGGTACCTGGTCCTTGGGGGCCCCGCTCTCTCTCTTCTTGATTTCAGATTACTAAGACAGGATCTGGTACTCTCTCCACGAGGGCCTACGTCCCTGAATGCTCAGAAGACTCCTTACTACCTGGAAGCGATCGCAGACGTGAACACAGTAAGTTCTATTACAGATAGGATCAGGTACTCGCTCCACGAGGGCCTATGTTCCTAATCTCCGAAGACTCCCTTCTGTCTAAGACGTTATCACAGGTACGGAGATCGTGAGTCATTATTGTAGATTGCAGATAGGAACCGGTACTCGCTCCACGAGGGCCTATGTTCCTAAAACCCTCCAAGCCATCTCATACACAGATATTGTGAGTTCTCATTTTAGACTGCATATAGGAACCAGCACTCGCCTACGGCTCCTATTCATGAATATACTGAAAGACTCTGTTGCATAGAAGCCTTTACAGATATCTACAATTGTGAGTGTATCATCTACTACTGGTTATGTATCCAGCCTACTCACTACTTATTGTCTCTCTCTACAGCTCAGCAATCCATAGACCACAATTCCAGAATCGAAGGGACTTCAGCCCTGTCGGGCACATCAGCTCACTACTGCCACCTTTGGTGGTTCTACTTCCTGTCTAATAAAGAACTATCTGTATTTGTCTCCATACTCCAGCCTAGCCGGTGGTCCCTCTCAGGATATCCTCCTGAGGGCACTGTAATCTGCCATCGGCCCAGGGATTCACAATTCACCTAAGTGTCATCCCTTACACTACTAGAGCGGTATTATACAACTGCCACTCTGTGGGAAGCCAGTCCACCACAGATCATTAACTCCACCTATGGAGTATTACAATTGTTAGTTCTTCTCCTTGGCAGGGTGATCCATAACAGATTGCTAACCCTCTGGCGGACTTATAGCAGATTGCCACTCTTAGTAGCAGGGATTGACAACAGATTGTTAACTCTTCCCTCTCCAGGAGGAGATCCATAACAGACTGCTAACTCCTCCTTCTACAGGAGGAGCTCGATAACAGATTGCCAACTCCTCCCCTGTGGAGGAGCAGATATACATCAGATTGCTAACTCCTCCCCTCTGGGGAGCAGATCTCCAACACTTCATGGACTGTCTCCTAGTCTTTGTAGTTTTTTTTAAAGAGTAAATAATTGATTTATATTTACCCATTCTATTCCATGCATCATATCCTTCTTCAGATATCTCTTCTTCCAGCTGAACATACCCAACCTCTTTAGCCTTTCCTCAAAGAGGAGCTATTCTATCCCCTTTATCATTTTGGTTTCCCTTCTCCTTGCCTTTTCCAATGCCACTTTATCTTTTTTGAGATGCAGCGACCAGAACTGCACATAATGGGCCGGATTTTAAGAAGTACGTCTGATTTTACAACATGCATGTGCAGCCGCACGCATGTTATAAAATCCAGGATTGGCTGCTCTGCCTGGAGGCTCCGCACCTGCCCCGCCCCTGGACCACCCCACCCCGCCCACTCCCCACCCCTTTTTTAAAGCCCCGGGACATACGCGCATCCTGGGGCTTGCGTGCATCACCGGGCCTATGCAAAAATAGGCTCGGCATGCGCAGAAGTGGGTTTTCGCAGTTATGCACGTATTATATGTGCGGAACCCTTTTAAAATCCACCCCAATACTTTTAAGTACAGCCTCACCATGGCGCATTACAGGGTCATTATGTTATTCACTGTTTTTTTTCTCTGTTCCTTTCCTAATAATTCCTAGCATTCTGTTTGCTTTTTTGATCACCGCCATATACTGGACAGAAGATTTCAAAGTATTGTCCACTATAATGCCCAGGTCTGTTTCCTAGGTAGTAACTCCTAATATAGAACCTAACATCGTATATCTACAGTGTGGGTTACTTTTCCCCATGTGCAACACTTTGCATTTGTCTCACAAGGTCCTCCTGCAATTTTTTTACAATCTGCTTATGATTTTAAAATTATTTCATTTTATGTTGTCTACAATTTTGATCACTTTACTTATTGTTCCCTTTTCCAGATCATTTATACATGTATTAAAAAGCACCAGTCCTAGTACAGATCCCTGAGGACTCCACTATTTACCATTCTCCACTGAGAATACAGACCATTTAGTCCTACTCTGTCTTTCCTATCTTTTACCCAGTTTGCAATCCACAATAGGACATTGCCTCCTATCCTGCGACTTTTTCATTTTCTCAGAAGACTTTCACAGGGAACTTTGTCAAACAGTTTCCGAAAATCCAAGTACGCCACAACCACCAGCTCACCATTATCCACATGTTTATTAACCCTTTCAAAAAATGTAGCAGATTGGTGAGGCATGATTTCCCTTATGTAAATTCTGGCTGGCTCTAACCCATTAAATCACGTCTTTCTATATGTTCTGTGATTTTGTTCTGTAGAATAGCTTCTATGATTTTTCCCAGCACTGAAGTCAGACACAGTGGTTTTTATTTTCCTGGATCACCTCTAGAGCCCTTTTTAAAGATTGTGGAATCAGTGCTATTTCACATTTACATAAATGATCTGGAAAAGAGAGCTATGAGTGAGATGGTCGTTTTGCAGATGACACAAAATTATTCCAGTTGTTAAAACATGAGTGGACTATGAGGAAATTTAGAAGGTCCTTGCCAGTATGGGAACCTGGGCATCCGAATGACAGATGAATTTATTGTGGACAAGTGCAAGTACTGCACATAGGACAAGATAATCCTAACTATTGGTATACAACACCAAGTTCTGTATTAGGAGACATCACCCAGAAAAGGATTTTGGAGTCATTGTGAACAATATATTGAAATCCTCAGCTCAATGTGAGGCGCCTGACAAAAAATGCACATAGAATGTTAGAAATTATATGGAAAGGAATGGAGAATAAAACTGAGAATATCATAATGTCTCTGTATCAATCCATAGTACAACCACACATTGAGTACTGTATACAGTTCTGGTCCTGTCCCCCCCTCCCATCTCAAACAAGACATAGCAGAATTAGAAAGGTGCAGAGGAGGGCGACAAAAATGATAAAGGGATAGAACAGCTCCCTTATGAAGAAAAACTAAATAGGTTAGGACTCTTCTTGGAGAAGAGAAAATGGAGAGGTTTGTGAAATCATGAGTAGGATACAACAGGTAAATGAGTGATGACTATTCATCATTTCAAATAGTGCTAAGACTAGGGGTCAATCCATAAAACTGACAGGTAGCAATTTTAAAGCAAATCAGAGAAAATAGATTTTTTTTTTATTCAATGCACAATCAAGCTTGTCCCTGGGAGTAAGCAACAAGGAATGGATCTACTCTGTGGGATCTACTGGGTACTCGACTACTCGTAACCTGGATTGGCCACTGTCAGAGGCAGGATACTGGGCATGATGGATATTTGGTCTCGCGCACTAGCAACTGTTGAACCCTCACCTCTTTATTCTCATTTTACTTATTTTATTTTGGAATGTATTTTTTTTTTACATTTCATATTGTTTCCCCTATGTATCTATTTCTACAGGGAAACTTAATAAGATGATACTTTTGAATGTGCAAATATTCATCAAAACTGATCTATGCAGACTTTTAACAAAATCCAGAGATTGTGAATACGGTGCATCCACAAAAGAATTTTCGTCTTGAAATGGTATAGTTGTGGCAAAATCAGCTGAGGATCAGCAGAAAAATTCACTACTGTGGTAAAAAGGCATGGCAGATTTTTATCTATTTGTGGATTTTGCTGTAACTATTGCATTTTATTAAAAAAAAAAAAAAAAAAGTCCTAGAAGATTTTATCCATGCAGCAGGGAAAATTACATAGAAATGAAGCCTGGCATAATTTCCCCTGGTTTGCTTCCAAACTGAATTCATTTACATGTCCCTGATAACAACAATGGCCATTTTAGAAACCCTGGTATGCTCCATGTGAAATCTTTATTTGTATGTGTGGGTGGATAGATGAAGGCAGTCTCTTTGTAACTTCTATGCATATATTTAAGACAAGGGAAGCAATCACTGAAAGGGATAAAAATAAACCTTTTTCTGAATCTGCTTCCTAACACTTCTCTACTGTAAATTGCCTTTAATGTTCTGGGCCCTGCTAGAAATCAATGGTTCCCGGGCTAGCCGGGATGCCTCTCTGTACAATATTTGACAATTTTTTCTGCACAATACAGGTTCCTCTATAGCACTAATAATACTTGTGCTGACTCTGAACTCAGCAGGGGTGGCTCCTGAATGCATTTCTCTTTTTTTGCAAGTACAGTACTCATTACTGTAAGGTGCTCTTTATACAGGATATATTTACTTAGCTGCATCCCTTTTAAAAGAATGGTCTATGACCCCCTACTGTGGTTTGGAAAGTGTTTCATTAACTATTGAAAGGGAAGGGCAGCCTGTACTATAAAAAAGATACATTTACTATCACAGTGCCTTCTACTGGAATATTGGTTCTGTGGTGACTCCAAAGGCACATGCATGCACTGAACTAAGACTATAGCAGACGTTTCTTAGAGATCTCACAAACAGATAATACCCAGATCAGCACATTAACCTTTGACCTTTCATAAAAACTCGTTTAACAATATGAGTCAAAGACAGCCACAGTTATTTGCTGGGTTAAACCAAAGGTGTCAATTTTAAAAAGTCCGTGCGCGCGGTTCCCAGCGCTTGCACATGGACACGTCAATTTTATAACATGTGCGTGCCGGCGCATGCATAATATAAAATCCGACGGCATGGGTGGGGAGGGGGGATTTTGTAATCTACACACAGCCACTCGATCGGGCCTTTGCCCAGTTCCCTCCCAGCCCGCTCCAATTAAAGAGTGGACTGGGAGAGAACGTTCCTTTACCCCTATCTATCCTTCCTCCCTTCTCCCCGACCACTATTCTAACTCTAACTAGGGTTCTTTTTTTTTTTCGTTTTGTTTTATAAATTACCTGCTCCTTCAGGGCAGAAGTAAGTTACGCGTGCCTGCCGGCTGCCAGCGCACGCTTCCCTGGGACAGGACCTAATGGCCGCTGTCCCGACCGGCCCCCGCCCAGACCATGCCCCCCTGCCCCGCCCCTTTTGCTGGGCTCGGCACTTCTGTGCATGGCCAGGCCTGTTCTAAAATGCGTCCGGCACGTGCAAGACCTGGCCTGGCTACGCGCATAAGCCCCGCTTTTTATGCGCGTGGCCTTTTTAAAATTGGCCCAAAAGCTTTTAATTTACTATGGTCCTTTGTATGCCAACAAGGTCACTCAGTAACTTTATTTTATTTTGCTGTTAAATGACTGAGTCCAACAGGATGCAGTGCTTTTTTTTTTTTTTACTTTAACTACTTAACCTTCTCCTCTGTTTTTGTTTTCCTTTCAGTGTTTCCCAGGGTGCCTGACAATCCAAATCCGAACCATTTTGTATATTTTTATTGTTATCTTTATTTACTCTGTGGCCCAGGGCTGTGTGGTGAGTATCAAAAAAAAAATCCTTCCAGACATTTTGCTGTTCACTGTACGTTGCTACACGATTGAAAATATATAATGAATGAATGGTCAGATTGAACATGCAATAAACACCTGCTACAGGTGAAGGCATCTATCAGCTTCCAGTCAATATCCATAGGGAAAGGACAGAGGCCAGGCCCTACTTTTCACGAGCTGTTCCTTACTTTGTCTCTCCGCTCTTCCAGTATCCCCACACAAATATGACATGAAATCCTTTATCATAAGGCCACAAATAATGACATAGAAACAATTTTTAAAAATCCCCCCAAAATGTGAAAAACAAGCTGTACATCAAAAACTGGGATTCCTGTTACTGAGTTTTATCAGAAAACAATCAATCCAATAACAATATTTTTTTTTTTTCATTTTTTGTATTATTTTAAAACAATCCAGCCCCACAGATGTGAAAAAAGTAAATAACGTCTATGAGATCATTTCAACCATACCCCGTTACCTTTGCTTAAGAACATAAGAACTGCCAGACAGATGTAATGATGGACATAGAACATCATGCTCAAGTTAGCTGGCAAATATATGCATAAGTTGTACCAATTTTCAAAGAAAATTATCCCAGCAAAACAATGCATACACAGTTACACCTGCTATTTAATACATGTAGTTTTGCTGAATTCATGCACATACGTTTTTTAAAAGTATGCCTGTTAGTCTGGCTCCACCGCCTGCCCTCTTTCTACATAAAAGCATGCACACAGAGGGTTATGCACATAATATTATAAGCATGCCAGTTGCACAGTTTTTCTGAAAGCTCATTTCTGTGGGTTTAAACATTACTTTACCCACAGAAGTCCCTTTGAAAATGTTCTTCTTTGAGATCAATATAGAAAAGGGTTTGTCCAGGTAAAAGTTGCTTAGATAAACTTCGCCAATTGGCAAAATTTTACCCGAGTAACATTTTCCATGGGTGAAATTTGGCTGGATAAAAAAAAACAAAACCTCATGGTGGGGGGAATTCCTGGGGCATGGCTTAAATTTAGCAATGAAGCACAAATATTTAGTGTTATTCAGATAAATCTAGATGGATAATAGGAATGTGCATTTGTTTTAAAGAATACAAAGAAATGCAATGAATGAGGCTATTTTTAGTTCATCCAACTGGAAAGAACTGACAATAGCCTCCTATAAAAATACCCCAAAATGTTCATGTATTTGTTGCATTTAAAAAACAAGGCATCCAGCAGGACTAGACCTCAGTGACAGTGATGTCACTCCAGTGCCATTCTCCAGATGGATGGCATTATTTTTCAAGCAGCTTAGCATGGGCATGGCTGTGAAAGGCCTAGGTCTTAGCACCAAGACTCAGAGACGGCCCTTACTACCAGGACCAGGGCTCTGGGCCAGGACCAGAGCTAGGACTAGACTCAGCACCGGGACCAGGTCTCAGGGCCAAGCCTAGGGGTAGCACTGGACCCAGGCTTTGAAGCCATGGTAAGCCCTGGCCTAGCCCTTGGTACTGGGCCTGGGCCTTGACACCACAACCAGACCTCAGCACCAGGCCCAGACCAGGCCGGGCCTAGGACATGATGGTGGGACCAAGCTCTGATCCCAAACTGGACCTAATCATAGGCACTGAGGCTAGACCTAGGTCTTGACACCAGGACAAAACCTCACTGGCAGATCCTGCACTGAGACCAGGCCTCATTGCATTCCCTGGCACTGGAATGGTAGTTCTGTTTCTTTTTTTAATAGGTTTTTGTGTTTGTTTCAGGTTTTATTTTCTAGTTTAATATAAATTTTCAGTATGGCAAATAAACCAAACAAAAAATAATTAAATGAACCAAATCCAAATGAAAAAGCTCCCATAATGAAAAAATGTGTAGAACTGAAAATTTTGGGGCTGCACATCCCTATTGGATAAGTCTGGTCAGCAAAATCATAGTCCTAAAGTTAACCTGTAAGTTTAGGCAGGTATATTCAGTGGCAGATTCACCTGGGTAAGTCCCACTAAATATCCTGGTTGAAGTTGCTTGTTTACCTTTAAAAGGATAACTTCCTGCTTTGCTGAATTACTCAATAAGGACCTCTATATCTTTAAAATAATGTTGGATTACAGATTGAAGATGAATATGTGCTTCCTATCCTTCTTCCCTTCTGTTATAAATATATAGAAATAGAAATTCATTGCCATTTAGCCAGATAAGTTTCAACTTATTCGGCTAAGTGGCAGTGGCCTAATATCTGCCTGCGATCAGCAGCTGCCATTTAGCTGAATAACTACTCATCCACCTCAATAGTTAGCCAGCTAAGTGGTGGGGGGCATAGGCATAACTGGGAGGAGTTAAGTTAGCTGGATAAGTTACCCAGTTAACTCTAGTCAGGCCATAGACCTGATGTAAAGTTAGCCAGATAGACTTATCTGGCTGACTTTTAGATACCTGAATATATTCAATGGTACAGCTGCATTGCTGAATATGCAGGCTAATGGCTGGATTTATCAAATTGCTGTAAATATTGCATGCAGTAGAAAGAAAGAGAGAGACTGAGAGAGACTATCTACAAGAGTTTTGTAGTAGTAAACTATTTATATCCCTGATGAATGTCGGTATATAAAACCCCCAAATAAATAAATAATAAATAAATCTCTATAGGAAACCCACCTCATAACTCGAGGTGAGGTTTAGGTAGTAGTGTAGGGGTTAGGGGCCACTTTTACATGTAGAGTGAGACATACGAACTGAACATTACACTTTTGTGAAGATTTGAGGTCCTTCAGAGTGAGGAAACGCACACAAAGATGAGGTTTGTACAATGTTCTCTCAGCCTAGCTTGATGTTACCCAGGTAGAGCGTTGATCGAGCTAGAGTGAGAGAACATTGTACAAATCTCACCTTTGTGTGAGTTTCCTCACTCCGAAAAACATCAAATCTTCACAAGAGTGTACTGTTCTGTTCGTACGTCTCACTCTGCAAGTAAAAATGGCTCCTAACCCTTAAACTACTACTTAAACCTCACCTCGAGCTATTAGGTGGGTCTTCTATAGTAGCATAAATAGCTTCTTACTATAATGACCCTCCAGAGTCTCTCTCTCTCTTCTTCTCCCCCCCCCCCCCCCCCTTTCTCTCCCCACACCTTGCTTTGTGGGCCATACAGCATTGTGCATTATGGCTTTGCAAAGCCAGCCCACTTTTCAGAAATCTCTCCCCAGACTCCTCACCAATCTCTCCCCTTTTAAAAATTAGCATCACACCATGTATTATGGTGCTTATCACATGTGTTAAGGTGTTTTTGCACTCAAGGCATTTTTCACACGCAAAAATGCATTAACGCATGCAAAAATGCCATAACGCGATTTGAAAAATGGCCCTATAAGTTAGCTAGATAGGTTTATATTTATAGCTAGCTCAGCTGCAAAGCAGCTGAATATGGACCTCTAAATCTTTGCAGAAAGTGTATTTTTAAAATAGGGATGTACAAATGCAATGTATCTTCTTCACTTAATGTGACAACAAAATCAATATGCTGGGGACAAACATGTAACACCTAAACAAGTATTAAAATATTTGTAACTTAGGCACGATCTATATGGGTATGTAAATTGAAAAGAATATAGATGAATGCACAGATTTTTTATGATAATCATAAAGTTATTTTTATTGACTCGGTTGTCACAAAATCCACAGCAGATACATAGAAATCTATTGCTAGGGAAAAAACAACCATGAAAGATTTTGTTACTCTTGGAGGAATTCTACCAATCTACTGAAGATTAAACAGAGATCCATGGCAAAAAGTCTGGCAGAGCTTACTGTAGATTTTACAAAATCTTTGGATTTACATGTAGGCAAATCACACTGAAATTTGCCAAGCTCTGTTCCATGCTGAAAATATTCCACATGTTCAATAATGAAGAGATTTGAGCATGGACTCAACTAGAAGTGTGACCCATTGTCCATAATTTGCCTAAGCCATATTAAAGGACTTTTTCACACAGTGCAGCTTAACAAACTGAAATAGCCCTTTGCTACATACTGGCAAAGAATGCCATCTGTCAGTTTTATACAAGATAAATATTTTTACCAACCACTGCCATCCAGGGAATATTTAGCTGGCAGCAATACTACTAGAGACTGTTTTTAATCTGTTTTCTGAAAATGTAGAAACATTATTTATCAAAGTCAACTATTATCAAGGCTGGGCAGTCTTGAAATAGCACCTTGCAGCATCCCAGTTTCAGAGTTACATGGTAAGCTTCCCAGTTATCTGGTGATAAGTGTTTTCCATCACATTATCTGCCTTTCTATGAACTTGCATTAGCTATACCCCACTGCCAGAATAGGATCAGCAGGGACCAGTCCAAGATGAATAAATTTTAACTTCCTCTTCAGCCCTAGCTTCCTGTTTCTACAAAACTTGGACCCAGCTTCTATATCTGCTTTGTACAGCCCTATTTTGTTCCTGATCTACTCCAATTGCTCCTGAACTGTTCCCTCCTTGTTTCTATCACTCACTCCCTTTGGTCTGACCTCTGCCTAACACTGAGACTTGAGAGACTACTTTTAAGGTCTGATCTCAATTTATATTTTGATCTTACCTCCAGACTCTGACTTGGAGATAAGCTCAGTTGCTCTCATCTCAGCCTCAAGCGTAACAATAACTTTGGATATCTGAAGCATATGTAAGAAGAGTCCAAACTCTACCTCTTATTAATGGACTCTGCCCTTAACTGTTATGGCCATAGTGCTCTTTCCAGCAATAGTAAGTTCTGCGCACTGGCCGGCTGCCGGTGTGCACTGTCCTGGCTGGCCCCCACCCCGCCCCGGCCCCCCCTTTTACAGAGCCCAGCACTTCTGTGCCTACCACGGCGCACATACTGCCCAGCCATGTGCGTATCACCCGGTATTTGCACGTTCAGGGCTTTACAAATTTACCTGACAGCATTTCAAACATTTTGAAATACATCTTGAGGCTTTCCAAATAGACTTCTAAATTAATTTTAGCATCCAGAGCTAAATTTAGGTCTTTGTTCTACTGAGCAATTAGCCCATGATTTGTAGTGCCCACAATATCTATTCTGACAAAAATATAACACAGAAATCAAATGTCGCCCTCTGCCCCATAACGGCATAGAACTATCTGAATCCCCTCACACTCCTCCCAGCTAGGCTCAGTTTCAGGCAATTGCAAAATGGCCTGTCTCATCTGTAAATACAGGTATCTGGTATGACAAGGAATTTGAAATTCACTCCTGAGCTGTGTAAATGACTTAGCCAGCCCATTCTCCAGAAACGGACCTAAAAACAATATCTGGAGAGAAAGTACAGGGAGACAGGCCAGGCTTTTTAATAATTGAGGTAATATAAGTGAAGTCACTATCTGTGTATCCCAGTTTTTTGCATATAGCTCTCCAACCCCCCAAAGTATGTGCTATTAATGGACTCCCCCTCTGGGCACAGTGACTTGCCATGGACATGAGGGTAATTGCAACAGTGAGGCTAAGCTGCATCCCTCAGCTCCTCCCTCCTCCAGTGGAAACCAGGGCTGAGGAGAGCCCACCCCAAGCCAAACCCATAAGTGTGCCAAACAGCACAGGCAATAATAAATCTGAAAGTCTGCCAATCTCACCCTTCCTGCAATTTTACGTTTAGTTAGGGCTGTATAATTCAGTTGGGGAGGGTGACAACCCCCCCCCCCCCCCCCCCACAGGAAACTGATAATGTATCCTCTAAGAATTTGAAAAACCACCCCGGGAACATCATAAGGAAATGGATACCACAGTTGAGGCAGGATAGACATTTTAACAGATTCACCCTACCCAGCAAGGAGAGAAGAAGGGCCAATCATCTGTTGAGATCACATCAGATCTTCCACAGCATAGGTGTGTAATTATCTTTATATAATCCCCTGATCTCCTTTGATATCCAGATACCCAAGTGTTGAATGCTACTAGTTGCTGGCTTAAGGTTGTGTATGGATCTGGGAAGTGTCCTAGCTGGGCCAATCAATAACATCTCGGACTGCAACAGGGCTGGCAAGGATTGTGACAGTTCAGTGAGATATAAAAGAGTGTCATCCACATACAAAGATATTTTATGACAAGAGCTATAAAAGGAGTACCTAATAAACTGCGAGAAGCATCGAACTACCTGGGCCAAAGGTTCTACGGCTAAGACAAACAACAAAGGACAGCCCTGCCTAATACCTCTAGAAATTCTGAAAGGTGCAGATAGCACCCCATTAGATAACACCTGCGCTGTAGGCTTTGAATATAATGCCTATATCCAAGCATTGAATTCTGGGGGGAACCCAAAATGGGTTAGAGTACAAAATAAAAATGGCCAGTAGATGCAGTCGAATGCTTTATCAGCATCAATCGACAGTATTGCCCCAGGAACCCTTTTCTTATTAGCAAGATGAATAATATTCACTAACCACTTAGTATTATTTGTAGAAGGACAACCTTTAATAAAGCTCGTCTGGCTGGAATGCACCAATTCTGTGATGAGACTTTCTATCTACCCTTGAGTATTTTTGCTAACAATCAGTATTGATGAGAAAAATGGATCAGTAGGATCCACAATCTAGAGGATCCTTAGGCTTTTTATGAATCAAGATGATCAAGGCTTCAGTAAGATTACCAATGTGTTCTCCTGGTGCACTGATATAGTTGAACATATCACATAGTCAAGGGGCCAGCCTTATAAAATTCTAAAGTGAACCCATCTGGGCCAGGACTCTTCCCAGAAGCCAAAGCTTTGATAACTGACTCCACCTCACTGATCATTATCATCTCTTTAAGAGCCTCTACCCGCTCCGGCAATAATTTTGGCAGTCCCATAGATTTTAAAAAAGAGGCCATATCCCCCTCTGTGGGTGCTGGTTGAGCTTCATACATTTGCAAAAAGTGAGAAGCAAAAAGTTTATTAATTTCTGAGGGCATATAAGTTTCCTGACCTTGACTATCCTGGATTCCTAGTATAATAGAATTAATTATGCTTTCCCTAACAGCTCTGGCCAAAAAGGAGCCAACCTTCTCCCCATGTACATTTTCCGGTAAATTTTAAAAGAAGCGCTTTTGTGTCCATGTGCGTGTGGATCCCGTCATGCAAACATGGACACGCTGATTTTATAATGTGCACAGCAACACACATATGTTATAACATCTGCTACCCGCTCGCACGTGCGCACACCAATCTAAAATGTGCATGTAGGTAGCAACTATCGTAAAACCCATGCAGCAACGCGATAAGGCCTACCCCAGTTCCCTATCCCCTTACATACTCTTCCTCCCTTTTCCCCTCTCCTCCCCAACACCTAACTCCCTCCTAACTATTAGATTTTTTTGATGTTGAACTTACTTCATCTTGGCAGGTGAAGTAAGCTCCGCACCCTGGCCGGCTGCCAGTATATGCTTTCCCAGGACAGGGCTTAATGGCTGCTGCTCGGCCAGCCCGCCCCACCCCCACCCTTCCCAGACTCCTCCCCCAGCCTGCCCCTTTTGACCAGCCCGGCACTTCCGTATGTACTGGGAGATACACGCATGGCCTGGCCATTTGTAAAATGCACTCAGTGCTCCCTCACCCCAGCCACCGCGTATCTCCCGGTTTTTACGTGTGCTGGTGTTTGAAAATTCAACTGAATATTTCTGCTTAGTGAACCATAATGCTGTTTCAATATGTGAGGTTTGTAAGCCCTTCAATTGTCTCTTGCCAAGTTTAACCTTGTCAGTCTTCTTTGTGAACCATCTACTTTGTTTTTTTTCAAGCTCACAAATTTGTGCTTTGAGGATGGCCTGCTGGCATTTCCGCTGTATATTAAGCTAACTGGCAAGTGGAATTATTTGCCCTTGAAGAACTGTTTTTAATGATTCCCAGCACAAAGTAGGATTGTAAGACTCTACTGGATTATGGGAGTCAGAATCAGCTATAACATCCTTAAACAATCCTTTAAAATCATTCTTGCCCAACAGAGAAATGTTCAGTTTCCATTGGTAAAAATGGGCATGAAAAAAGCCTTGCACCAAAGGAAATGGAGATAGCATGATGGTCAGAAACGAGGTACCACAGGATATCAGTATCAGTTACTTTAAGCAGGAGAGAGAATCCAGCCACCTTCCCAGGCTCCCTGGCATTGGATGCTCACTGCACGGCTGAGAGCTGCCATTAGGCGCTCTGACACATGCATAACCAGGACCCAGCTGAGGGACTCATAGGCCTATGTGTGCATCTGTGTGCATGATTCTGTGTACTTTGACTAGAGAGTCGGGTAGTCACCCTGATGATGATGTCACATGCTCCAGACTATATAGCCTGCCCAGACCTCCACTCCTTGCCTTGGCAATAGGTTCCTTTGGCCTGTTCCTGGTCCCTGCCTTGCTCGCTTTGAGCTTGGTTCTGGACACTGCCTGTCTTGACCTTGAACTGTCCTGGATTCTGCCTGCTTGCTGCTCATCTCAACCTTGGACCACTCTGGAACCTGCTTGCTCACTGCCTGCCTCAAACCCAGACTATGTTGGATCTCACCTGCCTACTGCCTATCCTGACCCTGGACTGCTGTTGGACTCTGTTGCTTTTTGCCTGTTCCGTTCAATATTTGGAACTGGACTCTCTGCCTGTGGTCAAGGTAACACCTGGGTTTTCCCAGGCAGCACTTCAGCAATTGCACCACAGAAGGGTCCACACCACCTACAGTCAATCTGAAGGAACTTATGGAGTGTCTGGAGGGCTAGCCCCCCAACATCAGCAAAGGCTATCCTTCTTACAAGAGATCACACATGAAAAAATCAATTCTACTGTAAGTTTGGTGAGAAGGTGTAATCTCTCCCAGATGGATTCCTCTCTCTCCATACATCTTTCAAGGAGAAAAAAATGTTCAGTTCAACAAAACCCATAAGACCAAGACCAATTATGGCTGAATTTTCTCAACAGGGATCCACACATACATTCCATTCTTCCCCCATACAGATATTTTCCACTCCCAACCCCGAGAGTGTGTCACAAAGCCCCTTGTAAAAGTTAGACTGACCACTGTTAGGGCCATGGACATTGACAAGGGTCATGGATTGATCTAGCTAGGTCTTCACCAAGATCTGAAACAAGCCCTCAGGTTTACAATAGGACTAATGTACTCTAAATGGTAAATTCTTATGTATCAGTATGCATGTGCCTCTGCTCTTAGATGAGCAGAAAGCATCAAAGACCTGGCCCATCCAAGCTCTATGCAATTTCTTATGTTCACCTGCTACCAGATGGGTTTCCTGCAAAAATGCTATACCTGTGTTCTGATTCTTAAGAAACTATAAAATTCTCATAGAAATCCCTCGGACATTGAAGGACACAATTATGAAATCATATGCTCTTCGCACAGCTGCCAAACACCTAACCACAATTAGAAACATGCTCAACAAGTTAAAATTATGCCTAAACATGAATAAAACTGAATGTATCCTCATTGGAAGAAACGTCTCAGACCAAACCATTGCCCACAACTCTCTTCTAATCAACAACATATCCATACCTCTAAAAAGCTCAACAAAGGACCTCGGCGTATGGATCGATAAAGATCTCAACCTAAAAACACACATAGCAGCCAAAACCAAGGAAGGTTTCTATAAACTTCATGTACTAAAACACCTAAAGCCGCTCCTCCACCATCAGGAATTCCGAACAGTTCTACAATCCCTGATCTTCAGCAGCTTAGACTACTGCAACTCAATGTTATTAGGTCTCCCCAAATCCACCTTAAAACCGCTGCAGTTACTGCAGAATGCCGCTGCAAGAGTACTGACCGGAAATAAAAAATCGGATCACATCACCCCAATACTAAAAAGCCTACACTGGCTACCAATCATTCAAAGAATTGAATACAAAACCCTGACGATCATCCATGACGCTTTACACAATTCAGTTAACTCCGCAGTCAGTAAAATGTTCCACCCCCACAAACCTCAACGGAACACCAGAACTTCTGAAAAACGTCTACTCGAAATACCCACATATCCCATGGCTAAGCTTACTAACACCAGAAATAGAGCTCTCTCCATATCGGGGCCTAAACTCTGGAACGCCCTACCATGCTACCTCACCACTATCATCGAAAATAAATCATTCAAAAAAGAACTGAAAACCTGGATCTTCAGCCAGACTTTCAATGATGAATTAAGCAATCCACAATTGTGATGCCTCATGCTTCCCATCCTTCTCCCCTCTTCTCTTCTCCGCTTACCTACCCCTTCCTCCTTCCATTACCTACCCCATCCCCCCCTCATTTCCTACTTTTCCCATTCAGAATTTCTTGTATTCAGAGCACGAGTTTGTACATACCTTCCTCGTTTTTCGTTTCTATTTTCTTTTTCGTTATTTGAATTAAATTATTTTTTAGTTATTCCTGTTACTTCCTTCTCCATATGCTAGTTGCATATACTTTTGTTTCTCAAATTGTTCTATGTATCATTGTTTCGTTCCAATGTAAACCGGGGTGAAGGCATGTGCTAAACCTCGGTATATAAAAGCTTCAAATAAATAAATAAATAAATATGTCATGTAAACTTAACATTTTGAAATATGAAATCCAACAGGATCCATTCCTCGTCTATAATACTGTGGGCCTGGATCAATAAACCAACATAACATCACAAATCATTGGGGTGATATTGCTGAATACCAGAGCATGAAAAAAAAAAGAAAAACTTTATTAAAACAATATAAAAAATCAAAGCAGATCTCAAGAGACCATTGACGAAGTGATCCTACTGGATGGTTGACAAATAGAGAGCTTGCTCTTTGATGGAACTCCCAAGCACAAAGCCTGAAACTCCAGCACTCCCTTCCCACCGAGCATTGATGAAAATACCTCTGCCAGACCTCTTCCACATTTCAGTTGATGCACCCAAGCATCTATGATAAACAAAAGGGAATCCAAAACAGAACAGCTTGTTGGTGACCCCCCTAACGGAGGGCCCATCTGGAAAAAAAATGTTCTCCCAGGGTTAAAAACCTCCAAAATGACCCAGCAGAGAAAATGAAGTGCCAAATACTCACATTTGATGAAAAAAGATGAAAAATGCCATCGATATTAAAAGAGATGAACAAAGTCCTCAAAAGAAAAACACCCATAAGTAATCTCTTCTTGAGGGTTACTGACTTGCTTGAACATACTTGTGCTCCCCTACCCAGCCGATTATGACTCATTGACAACCGCTCATACAGTTTCACAGTCTACAGTCACTGAATCACATGTTTGTTGCTGCCGCAGATCTACTTAAAAAGGTCTTAATCTCAGACTCCAACACAAAAAACTTCACTTGGCCATTCACAACAACTTTCAGTCCAACCAGGTAAAGTAAAGCATAAGAATATCTCTTTCACGGCGCACCTTTTTGACCTCAAGGAAGCCAGCTCTTTTTTTCTGCACTTGCTGTGAGAAGTCCGGGAAAAAGAGAATCTTCCTGTTATTGTAGAAAACATATTTTTTTCTGCCATGCCAGTTCTAACACCTGAGTTTTATTTGCATAATGATGAAATTTCATTATCTCTACTCTCGGACGTGTGCCAGCAGCAGGAGGAGGGGCAAGAGCGTGATGTGCCCTCTCAATTTTAACCAGGCCTCTCTTCGCTTGCAGGCCCAGCACCTCAAGAATGTTGCAGGATCCCTCCCCTCAGATGCTTCTGGGAATCCTACCAGATGAATATTCTTCCTCCTTCCCCTATTCTTCAGGTCATCCAATTTATCCGTGACCACTGAAAGCTTTCGTTCTAAAACAACGATTATGGACCGAGCACTAGTAAGTGAAATCTCTAAGTCCTCAACTCTCTCCACTGTTTTGTTCTATTTTATCTCTATTGTCCTATACAGAGGAGACCAATCGGGCAACGTTTTCCACAACCACGCTGAGATTAGCATTGATATTGTCAGTTAATTTCTCTGAAAACCACTCAAACATTTTCTGCAGCATCTTCATTGTATCGAGCTGTGTCATCAAGGCCAGCCATTCCTCCTCCAACTCCAAGTACTCCTCATGGCCCTTGTCCTCTGCTTCTGCAGAAAACTGCTGGTATTGAAATCTTTGTTTGTTTTTACCATCTCAAAGTGCAGGAATCGATTTCCTGGACTTCTTCATATCACCAGAAGTAATAGCCCTGATGCAGATAAGGATGAAGACAGATAATTTTATCTAGGCCTGGGGAGCTACTGCAATCCAAGTCTTCCTGCTAGGCTGCCATCACATGACGTTCATAAGCAGGTTGTTAATACAAACAAAAAACAGACTTTGAAATGTCTATACACAAATGTTAGAAGTCCAAAAAATTTGATGGGAGAGTCAGAGTGTATAACACTGGATGAAGAGGTAGATCTAATTGGCATTTCTGAGACCTGATGGAAGGAGGATAACCAATTGGACACTGTGATACCAGGCTACAAATTATATTGAAATGATAGGATAGATCAAATAGGTGGAGGAGTGGCACTTTATATTAAAGAGGACATTGAGTCAAACAGGATAAACGTTCTGTAAGAATCACAATGTAATGTTGAATCATTATGGATTGAAATTCCAGGTGAAAAGGGGCGTAAAATAGTAGTGGGGGTGTATAACCAGCCACCTGGTCAGAATGAACAGACAGACAATGAAATCTAAAATAAATTAGGGAAGCTAAGAAAATCAGCAACACAGTAATAATAAGTGATTTCAATTAAACCAGTATTGCCTGGATTAATGTCACATCAGGACATGTTAGAGAGGCAAAATTCCTAGATGAAATAAATGACTGCTTCATGGAGCAGTAGATAAAAGAGCCAACAAGAAGGAAAACTATTTTGTTGAAAACATAGGATTTGATGCAAGAGGTAACAGTGTTGGAGTCACTTGGCAATAGTGATCATAACTGATCTAATTTGACTTAATAACTGGAGGGATGACATTAAAGAAATCTAGAGCAACAGCATTTAAATTTCAGAAAGGTGACTATGATAAAATAAGAGAAAAATAGTTAGGAAAAAGCTACACAGGTTAAGAGTTTACATCAGGCATGGTTGTTGTTTAAAAATACCATCTTAGAAGCCCAGACCAGATGTATTCCACACATTAGAAAAGATGGAAGAAAGATGTGAGAGAGGCTATAATAGCAAAAAGAACATCTTTCAAGAAATGTAAAAGGGATCCGTATGAAGGAAACAGGAAATATCATAAGCACTGAATTATTAGATGCACAGCATAAGGAAAGCAAAGACAGAATTTGAAACTTAGGGGTAAATATTAAAAGCCCTGCATGCCGGTGCGCCTATGTTGCATAGGCCGCTGGCACGCGCAAAGCCCCGGGACATGCGTAAGTCCCAGGGCTTTGCTCTGGGGGGGGGGGCATGTCGGGGGCATGTCGGGGGCAGCGCGCGCATGTTATAAAATCAGCCATAGATTTGCTCGCTCTGGGTTGCGCGAACAAATCTACGCTCGCGCATATGTTTTAAGATCTGCCCCTTACTGTGGAAACAAAAGCTGATAATAAAAACATTTTCAGGTACACTCAAAGAAAAAAATCCTGTGAGGCAGTCAATTGGGCCATTAGATGATCAAGGGGTAAAAGAGGAATTTAGGGATGATAAAACCATAGCAGAGAATCTAAATAAATTCTTTGCTTCGATATTCACTGAGGATGGTGTAAGAGAGAGAGAGCCATGTCAGAAATGATATTCAAAGGTGGTGATTCTGCACAACTGAAACACATCTCAGTGAACCTGGAAAATGTACCAGGGCAAACTGACAAACTAAAGAGTAGCAAATCACCTAGACTAGATGGCTATACATCTCAGAGTGCTAAAAAATTTGAAAAATAAAATTGCAGACTGGCTATTAGTAATTTGTAAATTATCATTAAAATCATTTGTGGTACCTGAAGACTGGAGGATTGCCAATATATTGCCTATTTTTTAAAAATCTCAAGGGGTGATCCAGGAAACTACAGACCAGTGAGTCAGACACTATCATGAAGAACAAAATTACTGAACTTATAGATAGGCATGGTTGTATGGGAAAAAGCCAATGGGGCGGATTTTAAGAACCCTGCTCGCCTAAATCCGCCCAAATCCGGGCGGATTTAGGCGAGCAGGATTTAGGCCCTGCGCGCCGGTAGGCCTATGTTCAATAGGCCTACCGGCGCGCGCAGACCCCGGGACTCGCGTAAGTCCCGGGGTTTGGCGAGGGGTGTGTGTCGGGGGCGTGTCGGGGGCGGGCCCGAGCCGCGTGGCGTTTAGGGGGCGTGTCGGCAGCTTTTTGGGGGCGGGCCCGGGGGCATGGTTACGGCCCGGGGCGGTCCGGGGGCGTGGCCGCGCCCTCCGGACCCGCCCCCAGGTCACGTCCCGGCGCACTTGCGGCGCGCTGGCGCGTGGGGATTTACGCCTCCCGGAAGGAGGATTTACGCCTCGGAGGGAACGGGGGTAGGCTGCGCGGCTCGGCGCACGCCGGCTATACAGAATCGATAGCCTTGCGCGCGCCGATCCAGGATTTTAGCGGATACGTGCGGCTACGCGCGTATCTACTAAAATCCCGCGTACTTTTGCTTGCGCCTGATGCGCCAGCAAAAGTACGCGTATTCGCGCGGTCTGAAAATCTACCCCAATATGAATTTAGCCAAGGAAAGTCTGGCCTCACCAAACTGCTACATTTTTGGGGGGCATAAATACATATGTGAATAAAGGTGAGCCAGCTGATAAATGGGCAGATTTTAAAAGGTACACGTGCGGCGTACATTTGTGCGTGCAACCCGGTGCACACAAATATATGCCTGATTTTATAACATGCACACGCAGCCACATGCACGTTATAAAATTGGGGGTCGGCGCACACAAGGGGGTGCACACTAGTGCACCTTGCGCACGCCGAGCCCTCGGGGAGACCAGCTGGCTTTCCCTTTTCCTTTCCCCCCCTTCCTTCCCCTCCCTTCCCCTAACAGAGGCAGGTGTAACTTGCGCGCGCCGGCCAACTGCCGGGGCACGATCCCCTGGCCCAGCAGCTTTGCAGAGGCCTCTGGCCCTTCTCCCTTCCCGCCCCCAACCCACCCCCAGACCTCCCATTTTTTCAAGCCCCGGGACTTACACGCATCCAGGGACTTTACGCGTGCCTCTGGGCCTTCTGAAAATAGGTCCGGCGCACGTAACCCACCTACTTGCATCATTCCTCCTGGATTTACGAGCATAGGGCTTTGAAAATCTGCCCCATAGTGTATCTGGATTTCCAGAACGCATTTGACAAAGTCTCTCATGAAAGACTTCTTAGCAAATTAAAAAATGATGGGTTAGCGGGAAGTCTCCTATTATGGATTGAGAACTGGTTAAAAGATAGAAAAAAGAGAGTAGGGTTAAATGGTAAATTTTCCCAATGGAGAAAAGTGAATTGTGGAGTGCCCCAGGGATCTGTTTTGGGATCACTGCATTTTAATATCTTTATAAATGACCTGGAAATGGAGACAGTGAGTGAGGTGATCAAATTTGCTATTGACACCAAATTATTCAAAGTTGTTAGATCACAAGAGAACTGTAAGAAATTGCAAGAGACCATGCAAAACTGGGAGACTGGGCATGCAAATGGCAAATGAAATTAAATGTGGACAAGTGCAAAATGATGCCCTTAAGAAAGAGTCATCCAAATTATAGCTATACATTGCAAAGTTTCACATTAGGAGTCACCATTCAGGAAAAGGATCTAGGATCGAGTCTTCATCATTGATAATACATTGAAATATTTTGCTCAGTATGCAGCAGCAGCCAAGAAAGCAAATAGAATGCTAGGAATTATTGAAAGGGAATGGAGTATAAAAGAGTGAATATCATAATGCCTTTGATCTCTACATAGAGAGACTTCTTCTTGAATATTGTGTGAGTTCTGGTCACCACATCTCAAAAAGATATAGCAGAATTAGAAAAGGTACAGAGAAGGGGAATCAAAATAATAAAGGTGATGGAACGATTCACCTATGATAGGCTAAAGAGGTTAGGACTCTTCAGCTTGAAGAAGAGACAACTGAGGTGAGAAATGATAGAGGTCTATAAAATAATGAATCAAGTGGAACGGGTAAACTTTAATCGGTTGGTTACAGTTTCAAAGAGTACAACGTGTAGGGGACACCCAATAAAGTTACTAGATGATACATTTAAAACTAATAAGATAAAATATTTTTTTACTCAATATATAATTAAGCTCTGAAATTCATTGGCAGAGGATGTGATGAAAGCTATCAGTGTAGATGCATTTAAAAATGGTTTGGACAACTTCCTAGAAGAAAAGTCCATAAACAATTATTAAAGTGGAATTGAGGAAAACCACTGCTTATCCCTGGGATAATCAGCATGAAATCTATCTACCCCTTGGGATCCTGCCAAGTACTTGTGACCTGGATTGGCCATTGTTAGAAACAGGATGTTGGGCTTGATGGACCTTTGGTCTGATCCATTATGGCAAGTTTTATGTTCTTATGTATATAAAAGTAGGCTGATTATTTAAGTAGTCAGCAGATTATTTGTCCATTTGTGGTATTGGTTATGTTGGTGTTTTATTGCTTCTTGATTGCTCATTTTTCCATCATTTTGGCAAACATGACTCCTGGTGTTCTATTGTTTTCTGTACATCTGGTTTTATTTGTTTGATAAGCTTACTTTGTATATTGCCTTGGGTGATCTTAAACATATAGAGGTTGATATTCAGCTATAGGAGGTCCAAATAAGTTATCTAGATGAACTTTTCCTAATAACTAAGACTGGATATTCAGTGGCACAACTGCACCGATGAATATACACAAATAAATCTAAGTTATCTGTGTAAGTTTATATGGATAAGTTTATTCTTGCTCCTTGGCATGGCCATACTTCTCTGTATCATGTAGCCAGATAATACTTAATATTGATGTTATCTGGCTAAGTTATCCAGATAAGTCAGCCCTGTTCAGAACAACTCATAAATCATATTAAATTGCATGCCTTTGATGTACACCATCTCTTCTGACTCCTGCATCATGGAGAGCTCACTGCATGTCTCCAGAATTCTCTGACTAACTCCTTTTCCTGGGTGTGTGAAAATACAGAGCCTCCAGAATAATTGACCCCCATTAAGCTTTTCACTTTTAGGTCAGTGAACATTTACTTATAATACATAAACACACCTCCATAGATGATCTCCATTTTTTCATATATTCTCATATCTTCACCTCCATATTTTCTATTAGAGCCATAGGTTAATAGCAAAACTGGTTGGCTCTCACATAAGGTTGATGGATATATCAGCACATATCTTCAAGATTTCCAGATAATCCTGAATTACCATGATGCATTTTCCACATGCTTCTTATACTTCATAGAAAATCTATTGGAGATTTTTCACATTGCTTAGAGGTACTATGAGGTAAGTTTCATTAAGCCATTCTGTGGTGATAGATGACTATATTACATCTCCTTAAGTTAGGGATGTAGTTCCAAACCCTGCACTTTCATGTACCAAAGAAAACCATTGGAGCCACTGCTCACCCCTTCCTCTCAACCCCAACTTAAGAACCACTGCCAGGTTCCTCCAAACCTTAGCAACCTGATGTACTAAACAACACACCCCTAGAAACGAATCCTCATTTGTCGTCTAACCATGGCACTTTGATGCTTCAAACTGAACTCAGTAATGTAGCAGAAAAGAATACCACCTCCTGTCTGTGAGATGGGAGGCACCAGATGGGGTGGGAACAAAAGGTGCCAGTTGAGAGGTTGGGGGTTTGTTTGGAGTTTCAGAATGCTTGGGTAATAAGTGAGGTGAAATCAACAGCTCAGGAGGATTCGTTGCTGAATCGGGATATCAGCATTAGAAGTCAGGGTGAATTGGCAGCTATATATTTCTCTTCTAGCTTCCTAAGCTTCCAAGTTCACAGTCCTCGTTGTAATGTAACTTTGTTTTTCTTCATTTATCTAGTTATTTTACCCCTGTTCGATGTAAACCGTCCTGATATGGTATTTTAACCATGAAGGTCGGTATAGAAAAAAAATGTTAAATAAATAAATAAATAAATTCTTTGGTAAAAGGTGCTAGGATGGAGACGGAAGGGGAATTATCAGGTATGGGGGCCAGAATAGAACAATTAAACCTTGTTTTAAAGAGGGTTAAATTAATTATTTGTGAATAAAATGAGTTAATTTTATGTGTATATAAAGTGTGTTAAGGAATATAGAGGGTTGAACTAAATCTATATGTGTATGTTAAGAGTTTCAAAAAGTCAATTTTTTTCTGTGGAAAGATGTGAGAGATGTTTACTAGAGAAGTAATTATTGCTGTTTGATTTGAAAGAAAGGGAGAATACTGAGAGGTTTGTCTTCTGAAACTACTTACAATGTCAATCATCAAAGAAAATGTGTTTGAAGAACTTGTCATTGAAGCATAGATATCTAGGGAGAGAAGAGTTCTGTAACTCTCAGTCCTGAGAGAGTGCTGATAGAAGAAGCTGCATCTGCTGATGGGAGAGCAGGACTTGTAGGTATTGGTTTACCAGAGAAAGTGTATATTTAAATTGCAAAAAAAAAAAAAGAGAGTTAAACTTATCCTGTGTGTTTATAGAATGTGTTAAGGAAAATAGAGGATTCATTTAAATATGTGTGTATTACAAGTTTGCAAAAGTAAATTCTTTTGATGTGGGAAAGCAAGAGAGCTGTTTCCTGGGGAAGAAATCAGTGGTGTTTAATTATCCCATCTATTATCCTCGTCTCTCACTCACCCCAGGCACATAGTTTCATCTATAGACTGTTACCCCTATTAGAAAGTTAGGAGGAAACATTTTCACAATAAGGAATGAATATATCGACAAATAAGTAATTAATCCTAATCTTAGGAATTGATTAGTTGTAGTCCTATTGGAGGTCTTTAACAAACATATTCATAAAGTTCCTTAAATGTATTAGGATATTTTAAATTGAATTGAACTACTATAAAACTTTAACAACTCAACAATGTTAAGAAGTAGCACTCCAGCAGCAGGATGGGAGCTATCCAGTCTTTTGCCCCGAGTGCCACATCTATCTGTTGGCGAGAGGTTATATGTGTGCAGCTGGTAGAAAGAATTCCTGGCTCTCAAATAATGAGTCTGATCTCTGGAAGCTAGATTGGCAGCCCTGAAAGAGTTGAGGCAGACTGGGATGTATATAGAGGAAACCTTCAGGATCATATTAGAGAGATCCTACCTCCAGTCTGGCAGCCCCAGTGCTGCTTTGGTGCAGCAAGGTCACCTGGAAGGAGAGCATTGCCTTGGTGTGCCAGGAAGTGATCCTGTAGCTGGGAACAGCCCTCCAGCTGATGCATTACCCTCTCGCGCTGAGGAAGTGTCTATGGGCAATAGGGATGTGAATCGTGTGATCGATCGTCTTAACGATCGATTTTGGCTGGGGGGGAGGGAAATCTGATCGTCATGTTTGTTTTTTTTTAAAAATCGTTAAAAATCGTAAATCGGGTGAGAGCAGGAAAACCGGCACACCAAAACAACCCTAAAACCCACCCCAAACCTTTAAAACAAATCCCCCACCCTCCCGAACCCCCCCAAAATGTTTTAAATTACCTGGGGTCCAGTGGGGGGGACACCCAGCGCGATCTCCCACGATCTCCCGCGCCGTGGCCCTTTGCCCTTACCATATGACAGGGCAAAGGTAGCGCCGGCGCCATTTTGTTTCCTGACACCCGACGTCACGAGTGCAGGAGATTGCTCCCAAACCCCGCTGGACCCCCAGGGACTTTTGGCCAGCTTGGGGGGGGCCTCCTGACCCCCACAAGACTTGCCAAAAGTCCAGCGGGGGTCCGGGAGCGACCTCCTGCACTCGCGCCGTATTGCCAATATTCAAAATGGCGCCGGCGCTACCTTTGCCCTCACTATGTCATACGGGTTGTATGACATAGTGAGGGCAAAGGTAGCGCCGGCAAAGGGCCACCGGCGCCATTTCTATTAACGCAGCCGTGGCGCAGGAGATCGCGCCGGGAACCCCCCACCCCCCACTGCACCCCAGGTAATTTAAAACATTTTGGGAGTGTTCGGGAGGGTGGGGGATTTGTTTTAAAGGGTCGGGGTGGGTTTTAGGGTTGTTTTGGTGTGCCGATTTTCCCGCCCTCCCCCCTCCCCCTCCCCCGATTTACGATTTTTTGCCGATAAATCTGGGGAATTGTTATTGTATCACGGCTCTAATGATTTTTGACGATTTAAAATATATCTGACGATTGTTTTAAATCGTCAAAAAACGATTCACATCCCTAATGGGCAATGTGTTTAGATGGATAGGGTTAGAACCGCAGTTATACTTGGTGATTCCATTATGAGCGTAGAGAGCTGGAAGGCTCATGGCCATGAAGATTGGTTGGTAACTTGCCTGCCTAGTGCAAAGCTAATGCACCTCATGAAACAACTGCTAGCATGGTTAAATGGTGAGATGAAAGATGCAATTTAACTCAGAAGGACATCTTTCAAAAAATGGAAAGCAGATCCAAATGAGGAAAATAGAAAAGAGCATAGGCACGGGCATGTTAAATGTAAACAATAATAAGGCAAACCAAGAAAGGGTTTGAAAAGAAGCTTGCTATAGAGACAAAATCTACTAATAAAGGGGATGATATTCAGCCATAGAGTAGTTAGTTAAGGTATCCAGATACACTTATTCAGTTAATTTAACCAGGATATTCAGCGGCACCCCGGCTGAATTTAAAGTTAGCTGGATAAAATTCCAGCTAACTTTAGGACAGTCCTGCAGAGCAACCAGAGCTAGCCACATTAGTTAACCATCTAACTGTGAATATTGGAGTTAGCCACCTAAGTTATATGGGTAACTCCGCTCCTCCCATAAATGCCTCCTGCCCATCTCCGGTCCACCCTCGATTTATGCAGCTACATTTTAGCTACATATGGTGATAAATATTGCCATTTTGCCATTTAGACAGATAATCTTTCAGTTATCTGTTATGGTTACGAGGTATTGGAGTGGATTCTTGGGTACTGCAGTGATGGCCACTCCCAGTGGGAGGAGCCCCGTGAGGAACTCCAGTACTAGGCTACACTCTCTACACGTAGACACAGAGAAGTTGTATTTATTGTACAGCTGAAGGGTACTGCCCGGGGAGTGGGCAGCAGTGAAAATAACCCAGTGAAGTAGTCCAGGGGTCCTCGGCAGAGGAGACCAGTCTCACACTCGAGTAGGTGTGAGACAGCGTGGCGTATGAGGGAAAAGTCCCGGATGTAGAACCAGAGAGCTGAAGGTGAGACAGACTGAAAGGGTTAGTACTCACTGAAGCAGACAGCTGTATAGTTGAAGGTCTTAGCAGGCAGAAGTTGTTCAGTGGTAGGCACCAGATAGGGAGAGCAGGCCTTCGAAGAGCGAGTACCCGGTATCCCAGATAGGTACCTGAAATAGAGCAGAAAGGCCCCCGAGGAGCGGGTACCCAGGTTAGTGTAGAATACCCCGAAGGGCAGAGAGAGCTTCCTGCGACAGCTGGGAAGCGGCAGAGCTGCTTAGACTGGAGGCAATCCAATCCTTGCTAACTCAGTTTGTTAGCAAACGAAGGGCAGGCTAAATACCAGGATGTGATGACATCACTCATAGGGGACTCCCCTGAGGTTCCCACCATGATGTGGATAAAGACATGGGTTGCGTGTTTGCGAGCACCCTAGGAGACCCTCAGGAAAATCATAGTGAACCCCGTCGCCATTGCCAATTCGGGGACACCGGAGAGAGCAACATGAAGATGCGGCAGCAGCCATCTTCCCAAGGCTTGAGGAGAGAGAAGGAAAAAAGGGGAGGCAGAGAGGTCAAAGCCGTCTGAGACCAATGGGCGCAACAGTACCCCTCTTCAAAGGGCCCCCTCAAGACCTCTTACCTGGTCTTGGTTTTTGAGGATGCAATCGATGAAATTGATGAAGCATCTCTTTGATATTAGCCAATGTTTCTCAAGAGTTTTCTTCTGGTCCATATCCCTCCCATGACAGGAGGTATTCCCAAGCTCTGCCTCTCTTCCTTACATCAAGGATGGCATTAACCTTATATTCAATGTCTTCTTCTGCATCAACTGGTGTAGGTTCAGGTGTCTTGGTGGAAAACTTGCTAAGAACAAGCGGTTTCAGCAGTGAAACATAGAGGGCCGGATTTATGCGCACAGGGCATTTAAAATCCGGCCCAGAATGCATTGTGAATTCTCATAGCTAGAGGGAGTCTCAGACTATAGGTGAGTGAGTCCAACCATCAGAGAATAGGAAAGTGTTCGACAAAGTGTGGAGCAAATCGAGCAAATGGAAGCTTAAGTCTCAGATGTTTAGTAGAGAGCCAAACTTTATCTCCAAGCTGGAATTCAGGAGCCTTGCTTCGGTGAGCATCATAGCCTTTCTTTGCTCTTTGTCCTGCTTTTTGGAGCATCTCTTTAGTCTTTCTCCAGAGCTGCTGTATATTTTTGGCAGTAGATTGAGCTGCCGGGGACAGCACAGAAAGTGGAAGTGGTAAAGGTTGTCTTCCACAGACCACTTCAAATGGAGTAGATCCAGTAGATGACGCTGGATGCAAATTGATGGCAAATTCAGCCTAGGGTAACAGTTTAGCCCAGTCATTCTGTCGTGAACTGACATAGGCGCAGAGGAACTGTTTGAGATGGTGCCGGCCGTCCATTTCTCCTACCATGTGACAGGGGCCGACCAATGGCACCGGTAGCCCCTGTGACTTGGTAAGGGCAAAGGCTATCGGTGCCATTTTGAATACTGGCAATCGACGGCCCGAGTTCAGGAGCTTGCTCCAGGACCCCTGCTGGACCACCAAGGATTTTTGGCAAGTCTTGGGGGGGTCAGGAGGGTGGGGGTTTTATTCGTTAGTGATACGTTGCATTCGTGGGAGTTCGCCGTACGTTTCAGAAACCCACGAATGCAACGAATAGGGACCTATACGTTGTGGATTGCGCATTTGTTCAAAATGAATGCACATTCCTACTGTTTATACCTTATAGCACCTAATCATGCTGCTAAAGTCCTTTCTGCTTTGTCCATTTTACCACTGGCAATGGCGGCTATTTCTTGGGATAAGTAATTGGAACAGAATTAAATTTTACCTGCAGGATTTCCAGATTTTTGGTTTGCCCCTCAGAGATCAGGTCTCTCACAATTCTATCCAGCAGCAGGCTCTCTAATTTCCCCCAATGGACTTTTTGCTTTTGATGGAAATGCGGACACGCAAAGTGACGATGGAGGTGCTAATACTGTTAATGAAGGATTATACTGATGATGAAGTTGATTTTTCTGTTAATATTCATGAAAGTTTTACCAGTGATGATATGGCTCTCACAGTGTCGTCGCATGGGCCCAGTACAACCTACTGACAGTTTTGTGGAGCACAGCTCAGAATCAGCCACTTGTAGTTATAAGCAACTTATTTCCATGCATCGCTGTTCACTTCATATTTATAGCTTTCAATTCCTATCCTGAGACACAAATACCCCCCAGTAAGATGCATTGGTAGTCAGCTCTAGGCAGCTAAGTTTCCAAGGACCATAAAGAATCCACTTCTCCTTTTGCAGATTCAAAATCTCTAACTGAAGTGTGTAGGTCTCTCTGCATCTGGGACTAGGTGAGTCCTCTTTCCTAGATTCCTCATCTATCTCTCTAAAAGGCAATGTTCCCTCCCTTAAGAAAGATATTTTGTACAGCTGTAATTAGAAGTACACATTTTTGTGACTGTTACCTTCATCTTAATTAATTCTATGTCAAGGATCTCCAAACTACATTTCCCAGCAGTCCTGTGCTTCCTGTTTCTTCTGGTTTTACATTCCCGTAGCGATCTCTTATTCACTTTTCCTTTCTGCCTTAAGGCAGTATTTCCCCTGGAACTCCTCATAGAGCTCACTCCGTTTTCTGGGCAATCTTATCCTCCTGTCTCTTCAGACTATTTCTTGCAGGGTGAAACTCTGTTTCATCACAATGGCATTATTTGGATTCTTACCCAGGATATTATTTAATTGTTCCTACTATATATGATGAGGTCAATATGTAAAAGCCATAAGTTATCTGTCTACATGGATACTTGGTGATATTGAAAGCCATTTGCAGCTAAATTCTAGCCACATAATGAGTTCCGCCATATAAGTCTGGCATTCCAGGGGCAGGTGGGAGATGTTTCCAGGTGGAGCAGAATTAGCACACACATTAAGCGGCAGCACCGATATTTGGAGTTAGCAGCTTAACCTATGTGGCTAATTCTGGTCGGACTGGAGGGCTGTCCTAAAGCTAGCCTGTTAGATACAACCGGCTAACTTTAAGATAACCAGGTATATTCAGGTGCATGACCATGCCGCTGACTATAACCCTGCTAGTTATCTGGCTAGCTAGCCAAGCTGCACGCGGCTAGAAATGGAACCTGATACGCCTCTTAATGTTAATACTTACTTCCCTTCTCTTTTGTCTCTTACAAATTTTAAGGTGCATATTGAGTAAGCTGGGAGGTGGGGAAGTTCCTGGAGGAAAAGTCCATTAACCATTATTAAAGTGGAGTTGGAGACATCCACTGCTTATTCTTGGGATAAGCAGCTTGGAATCTGTCTACCCCTTGGGATCCTGCCAGGTACTATCTGGATTGGTCACTGATGGAGAAAGGATACTGGGCTTGAAGGACCTTTGGTCTGACCCAGTATGACATATCTTGGGCACTTATTTTGGTGAATTTACCTGGGTAACTGTACCTGAATGTTCAGCGGAACATAATTGGTTACGCATTCTGCTGGACAAACCCAGCTAAAGTGAAAGACACCTGGAGGGTGGGGAGACATTTTTTGAACCCTAAGATTTGTTTGGGTGATCTTAACAAACCTTTTGAATATAGACCTCTGTGTATTTTGGGGTAGGGAACCACAATACCAAAATAAAATCAATGACATTATTTTGAAGCAAATTAATCCACCTAGTACTTGAGGTTTTATTGTTGCAACATCTATTTTTTTTGCATGTTCTCCTCTTTATTTCCCTCTTTGGACCCCTTTTCTAGATTGCTGATCCCCAGTATACATTAGATTCCCTCATTGGTAAAGGATAGAAGCGAAGTCTTCAGTGCTGCTCGTCTGTCAGCAAGGATTGCTCCCGAAGCAACATCCCTTCCCCAGGACATTGAGGCTGAATTATATATTTCTGCAAAGCACTCATGTCCTATGGAAAGCAGCCTTAAACCTCACTCTCTTGTGTCACAGTGCACAGTCATGGGGGTCAAACCTTTCTTATAGCTCCCAAGCCTGGATTTGTCAATGGGCACAGTGGGCCTGTGCCTAGGGCAGTAAAAATCGGGGGGTGGGCAGCAGGCTGGCTGAGGATTTGCTGCCTTTCAGCTGTGCTGAATTACTCTCAGCAGAGAAACAGCCCTTTTATTCCTACTCCAGCTCCTCGCCTCCCAGGCAGTGTTCAGGGAACAGGAGAGGAGGTGGGGGAGCCTGCAGCAGACATAGCAAAGAGGAATCATTTTGGGGAGATCAGGAGGGGTAGAATAAGGATAATTGGAAGGTGGGAAGAAAAACTGGAGATGAGAGGAGATCGGCTGCTATGTATAATCTCTGTGTGAGAGAGAGGGGAACAAGGGTAGGGGGCAGTGTCCATGCGTGTGAGAGAGAAGGGATTGGCGCCAGGCGTCTGTGTATGTCATATTGGGTGGGATGCTAGAGAGGGGATGAAAGAAGGAGCAAGACTGGAGCATGGTAAAGACACCCCCTCCTCTCCTCCCCACTCACTGCAATTCAGATCCTCCCTCCCTTGATTTTGGATGCTTATCCCCCAAATCCTGGAAGTTCCCTTCCTAACTTTCCCTTCTCCCCAGATCCTGGAACCCACTCACCAATCATCCTCCTCTTCTTCAATCCAAGAACCTGCCCCTCTCTCTCCCTCTTCTTCCCCATGCCAGTTTCCTACTCTTCCCCGTCTCCCATCTTCCCCTAGTCCTCTCTTTTTCTTGCACTCCTCCTCTTTTCTCCTCTCCCATTCCTGATCTTTCTCCCTTCCTCTTCCCATCTCTGAGATCTCCTTCCTGTACTGATACTTGAGAATACTTTTCTTCACCAATAAAAATAAAATAAATTATAAATTATTCTAATACATATAGGGGCGGATTTTAAAAGGCGCGCGAATAGCCTACTTTTGTTTGCGCTCCAGGCGCAAACAAAAGTACGCTGGATTTTAGTAGATACGCGCGGAGCCGCACGTATCTGCTAAAATCCTGGATCGGCGCGCGCAAGGCTATGGATTTTGTATAGCCGGCGCGCGCCAAGCCGCGCAGCCTACCCCCGTTCCCTCCAAGGCCGCTCCGAAATCGGAGTGGCCTCGGAGGGAACTTTCCTTTGCCCTCCCCTCACCTTCCCCTCCCTTCCCCTACCTAACCCACCCGCCCGGCCCTGTCTAACCCCCCCCCCTTACCTTTGTCGGGGGATTTACGCCTCCCGGAGGAGGCGTAAATCCCCGCGCGCCAGCGGGCCTCCTGCGCGCCGGGCCGCGACCTGGGGGCGGGTACGGAGGGCGCGGCCACGCCCCCGGACCGCCCCGGGCTGTAGCCACGCCCCCGTACCCGCCCCCAAACGCTGCCGACACGCCCCTGAAACGCCGCGATGACCGGGCCCGCCCCCGACACGCCCCCCTCGGAGAACCCCGGGACTTACGCGAGTCCCGGGGCTCTGCGCGCGCCGGGAGGCCTATGTAAAATAGGCTTCCCGGCGCGCAGGGCCCTGCTCGCGTAAATCCGCCCGGTTTTGGGCGGATTTACGCGAGCAGGGCTCTGAAAATCCGCCCCATATTGTAAAAGAATTCATTTTTATAATGTAATATAAAGATTATAAATGTTTTTGTTTCAGAAATTTTTAATTTTTCCCACAGAATCTATCTCAAGCTGCCACAGGAAACTAGGGGATTGTGTCTTAGAGACCTCTACTCCTTATTGTTCAACTTCATTTGGGGGGGGGGGGGGGGCGACAGGGAACGACAGCACCAACAGTGCCTAGGGGTGCCAAAAATCCTAAATCAGTCTCTAATAACTCCTTCAAGCGGGTAAACTTTGTTTATTACCTCATTTTTGACTGCTTTAAAAGTTGACAGTGGATATTTCCCAGTGTTTGCATACATACAGGCCTGGATTTACACTCAGGCCTATTAGACCTGTGCATAAGGTAGCAAGAAGTTTTTTGAGGGGGCAGCAAATTTCCTGCCCCAAACATCCGAAGGATCCCCTCCCACTCCCATCACTACTGTCTCCTTGGCCTAGATCTTGGCTCCTTACAGCACAGTAAGTACAGGGACTCAGGTTTGCTTTCATAGGCCCTATCCCCTCTAGGCTTCCATGTGGGGGCTGGGGCCTGTGAGACAGCTTAGTCTCCAAGCTCACTGTGCTCTAAGGATTGCTACTGAGGTCACAATCTGGGGGAAGGGTTGGTGCCGTACAGAGTTCAGAAGCATGCCAGGATGGGGGTGAGAGGTGAGGACCAACATGGCACCAGCACAAAATTAGTTTCTAGGGCCAGAGGTGGAAGAAATCTGTCCCTGTACACATGGATGTCATCTTTTCGCACTTTAGTTATCTTTGATTAAGGTGAAGTGCTAGCAACATTATATTATATGATAAAATGTATCTGTTTTCCTACAACAAATCATAATTCAAACACATCTAAATCACAGTCTTGTTTTGAGAGTAGAGCCAAAGATGACAAGTAATTTGAATCCACTGAGTTCCCAGTCATGAATTTTGAACATGAACTGTGAAAACTTGAATAGGCTCAGTTCAACTTATTTCCATTTTCTATTCATTTGTCTTCCATATACCAGTTCATGTTTCATTTCCTCTTCCTTCCATTCTGTCCATATCCCTTTTTTTCTCCCCTTTACCTTTTCTTATCCCTCTTCCCTAATTTTTGACTGAACTATGCAATAAAATCAAAACCCACATTATAATTTAAACTGTATCTCAATTCTTAAAATGACTATAATTGCACCCATTACATTGAGAGTTGTTTTTCCACAGTCTCTAGTGCCGTTACAAAAAAGGGACTTAATTAATCACAGTCATCAGTATAATTCATCTGGCAGCTCACTGATTGATATCAACCAGAAATCTTGTTTAAAAATAAAACAAAACCCCATTAATTTGAAAAACAAATCAAGCCTTATAATCAGATCTCTTTTGCAAATGAAACATTGAGCAATCACAAAACAAATTGGACAGCTATTTACTAATATCTCTTCAAAAATTATCTGTGCCTCAGCAGGTCTGCAGTAGGTTCTGAATATTCTATTATTAAAAACCTAATACAAAAATAATTGACTGAGGATCCTATTTATTAAAGTATGTTAAAGGCCTAGTTGGGTAACTAACTAAAGTACAATACATGAACATAGTTGTAATGTGTGTTAGAGGAAACATGCACTTGCATTACCATATTATTAAAAAAATATATATATATCCTAATGCAAAAAATATTTTAATGAGTTGTGCCATATGAAAATGTGGCAGGTCATTGATATTATAATTTCTTAGAACAAAGAGTGTTACACCACATGATTTGCAGTAATCCACAGTTAACTATACTTCAAGAGGCTAAGTTAACTTTTTTGCAAAGGCCTTGGCAGGCTAATGTGCCTGCCAGTGTCACTGTCTTCATCCTTCCCTCAAGTAAAGAAAGTGCACACCATGGCCCAATGACTCCCGCCCACAGATATAGGGACCCTCTGTAGCAGCCCAATGACTCCCCTCCAGGCAGATAAAGGCACTTTGATGTGCGATGACCGCATCACCCCCAATCCTTTCTTCTCAGCCTACTCTGTCAGATAAATTGTACAAGAGTCCTAGGGGCAGGATCAGCCCCCCACACACCCTGCCCTGTTAGCATAAAGATCGTAATGGTGCTGGTGGATCTGATGCACTCCTTTATCCTACATAAGTGCAAATCATTCCTATCCCTAAGACCCTTGTGGAGCTTCTGATTGGGGTACACATGAGTGGAAAAGACTGGGAAGAAGGTCTCAGGTTGGGTGAAGAGTTGACTCTCAGGGTTACCTTCATTTGTTCTTAGGTGGGGGATGCAAGGAAGGCTGGCTGGCTAGCTGGATTCATTCATTCATTCATTCATTCATTCATGAGGAATAGCCTAGTGGTTAGTGCTCTAACCACTGGAGCAGTGGGTTACAAACCTGGAGACCAGGGTTCAAGTCCCGCTGTCACTCCTTGTGACCTTAAACAAGTCACTTTACCTTCCATTGCCTCAGGTACAAAACTTAGGGGGTCATTTATCAAAATGCGATAAGACGTTTTCGCATGCTTTAAGGGCTTATTGCATGCGAAAAGCCCCATTAACGCATGCGATAGGCCCTTAACATATGTGAAAACGTGTTTATCGCACCATATTATATGGTGCGATGCAGTTTCATAAAATAGGAGGAGTTAGGGGCGGAGAGTGGGCTGGGTTAGCCTGTCTGCGAAGAGCTATTGCACAGCCGTAATGCCGATTTTTAACTACACCTCTTTGGATTGCGTTAGGCTGTGCGATAGCTGCTGTGACCGTGCGGTAAGGTTTCATCGCCGTTTGCGATGTCTCCCGTAAGTCCTATTTCAGGTGAATTGACGGGTCCAGAGCCTTGGGGGGGGAGAGAGAGAGAGAATAATGTCATGGCCCATAGGTAGGTATTTGTATCCCTATGGTAGGCCCACCTAGTAACTCGAGGTGGGGTTTAGGTACGAGTGTAGGGGGTTAGGGACCACGTTGACATTCTACGTGACACCTACGAACAGAACAGTGGTCTCTTGGGAACATTTGCTGGCCTTCGGAGTGAGAAAACTCACTCCAAGATGAGATTTGGGCAAGGTTCTCTCAACCTAGCTTGATGTTACCCAGGTTGAGAGTCCCTCAAGCTAATTTGAGAGAACCTTGCCCAAATCTCATCTTGGAGTGAGTTTCCTCACTCCGAAGGCAGGCAAATCTTCACAAGAGACCACTGTTCTGTTCGTAGATGTCACGTACAATGTCAAAGTGGCTCCTACACTCGTACCTAAACCCCACCTCGAGTTACTAGGTGGGCCTACCATAGGGATACAAATACCTACCTATGGGCCATGACATTGTGGCCAGGCGCTTGTGCTCTCTCTCTCTCTCTCTCTCTCTCCCTCTCTCCCTCTCCCTCTCCCCCCCCCCCCCATGTGTCTAGAACCATTAACAATGGTCCCCTGGTGGTTGAATGAAGGAAATACAACAGGTCTGGCACTTATCGCAGAATCTGGAAATGGTATCACAATTTGCACTAACTTAGCTCTTCACACAGGTAATTAGTGCAAATTGCAATAAATGCTATATTAGCATAAAACACACCCCTTTTGCTATCAAATGTGGTACTTACCGCATTTTGATAAATCCACCCCTTAGATTGTAAGCCCTCTGGGGATATAGAAATACCTGAATGCAAACTGATGTGATATCTCAGATTGAATGTCGGTATAAATAAATCTACATAGAACTGTGGATATCACAGTTCTATGTAGATTACAAAGGAGCATTCATAATAAAACTAAAATAATATAAAATGGAACAGAATACAAATAAGCTGATAGCATTTCAAGCAAGAGTGGGGTGTTTATTTAAAAGCTGCGATAGTATTGAGTCCTAGTTTGCTCCTGATTTCTGCCAGGAATAAGCCTTATCCAGATGGTAAATTGATGGCTTTTCTAAATAAGAGTCCCTTCAACTGTTTTATGAAAGTCTTAATAAATGTTTCTGTCCATAATGCAGACCATTTACACCATGTAGGACCCATCGTCATTCCCTTGACTCTGCCAGTCTGATAAACAATGACTCAATATATCAAGGAAACATTGATCTGCTGATCTTAAATTTCATGTAGGACAGTGATCTTAAAAACAGGTGCACCATTGCTTAGCCTTAAATTCCATCAACAGCATTTTTAATTGCCTTCTCCATTCAACTGGAAGCCAGTGTGGAGAATACAATATTGAAGAAATGTGTTAATATCTAGGTGAACCAGTATGAACCATGCAGTTGAACTTTGGATTATTTGTAGGGCCTTTAGGGTATTTTTGGATACACCAAGACAGACTGAGTTGTAATAGTCTAACTTTGAAATAATTAGTGATTGTAGAACTGATCTAAAATCCTTTGACTCCAAATATGGATTTGATTTCCTTAAGTTTCAGAGTTTCCAAAATAGTTATTGTGTATGTCTTCTTGATGTGGGATTTAAATGAAATGTTTTAATCAAAAATACATTTTCTGGCATTTTCACAGTTATATGACTGAGATTTTGAGCTTTTGTCACAAAAGGAATAGCCCTAAAATGTAAAATACAAAATGTGATGGTAAACTATTGAGATGAATAATTTCTGTTCTCGATAGATTTAATGATAGTCTATAGCAATAATTGGTAAAACTGGTAATTTCATTGCCACCTGTGTGTTAGAAATTCTCCTGACTTAGACATGTAAAAACTGACTTACAGAGGGAAAATTAATGTAAATTTATGCTTGGAAAATCTCCATCTGAATATTTTTAAAGTTAGACTAAAAATACATGGGTATAGCAGTTGTGCTCCTTATCCGGATAAATTCCAATTTATTGGGGAGCCTTCGGGGAGGTGACGCCAAGGTTGGTCGGCGATCCGGAGAGAGTTGGCGCGAGAGGACGAATCGGAGGGAGGTTGCCTGGTGCCCGAGTCAACTGAACCCGCCTTCCAGTGACGACATCCGCCTGGGCCCTTACTTCTAGCGAGGGCTGCGGCGAGGAAAGCGGGAGCCTTCGGGGAGGTGACGCCGAGGTTGGTCGGCGATCCGGAGAGAGTTGGCGCGAGAGGACGAATCGGAGGGAGGTTGCCTGGTGCCCAAGTCAACTGAACCCGCCTTCCAGTGACGACATCCGCCTGGGCCCTTACTTCTAGCGAGGGCTGCGGCGAGGAAAGCGGGAGCCTTCGGGGAGGTGACGCCGAGGTTGGTCGGCGATCCGGAGAGAGTTGGCACGAGAGGACGAATCGGAGGGAGGTTGCCTGGTGCCCGAGTTAACTGAACCCGCCTTCCAGTGACGACATCCGCCTGGGCCCTTACTTCTAGCGAGGGCTGCAGCGCACAGCCGCCGGCGCGCAGCCGAAGCCACGCGCCAAAGGGGCGCGCCCCTGGTAGCGTTTTTCTTGGATTGCTGGAAGTTACACTTCGAGGAATATAAGAAATTCGATGGGAAGGAAGAGGAAGGCCAGAATGGCAATCTCTACACCGGTAAGAAAGGAAATATCAGGACCTATAGACCAGCACTTCCTGCGATTGGTGAGTCAGCCCACTAAAGAGGCGATTTCAGACACTTCTATCTCTTTTTCATCTGGGGCCTCCCTCAGTCCTGCTGATAACCAGACTCCCATTAAAACTGCTGATGAAATTGGGGCAACAGGCATTACTGCCCCAAATACGCAAGCAATAACAGCTGCAGCGGCATCAGCAGTGCTACCTGTTAGCCAGGAAAGACACTTTGAGTTTAATGTGGGACAATCAATATTTGAAACAGTTGGGGAGGAAAGTGTTGATCCTGAGAAAATAACTTTGGTAGATGTGTGGAAAGTTGTAACAAAACTGGAAAAGATGGTATCATCCTCCATGTGTCAGTCCTTTAAATTTTCTAATGAAACAGGGAAGACTCTGGAGGATCATGGCGAAAGGTTAAAACAACTTGAAGTACAATGTGGATCGACCTCAAAGCAGTTATTAACTTTACAAACTACTGGATCTGCCTTCATGAAGGATTCTTTAATGTTATATAGAAAAATGGAGGGCTATGAGAATGCCTTAAGAAGGAAAAATTTGAGATTTTTAAATTTTCCCTTTACTAGGCTGTTATCAGCCCAAGAGTTATTTGGTAAATATTTGAAAGAAGTATTAGGTATAACCAAGGATGTAATAATATCTAAGATGTACTATATACCATTAAAAAAAAGAGAAGCAGTGCTACCCGAAGGGGAAATAGAAGTGCTAACTACAGAGAGTCCTAATTTAACGGCCTTTCTTGAGGCATCCATGGATGATATTCAGTCCAGATCCACTTTAATAGTGGAATTTTGTTTAGAACAAGATAAAAATATAGTACTCCAGAAATATTTCAAAAATAAAGAAATCAGCTTTTGTGGCCAGAAAATCCAGATATTCCCTGATGTATCGAAAGATACTCAGGCAAGACGGAAGCAGTTCCTTTTATTAAGACAAAAGGTATTGGCCCTAGGGGCATCCTTTTATCTTAAATTTCCCTGTAAGTGCTTAGTCACGTATCGTAATAACAAATTTGTTTTTCAGGAACCAAACCATCTTGAGAGTTTTCTTATAGATAAAGGTCAAGACAATGTTACAACTTTAGAGATTGGGAATGATTGACTGGTTAAAAGATAACTCTCTTCCTCTCTTCAATACTCATGGAGTTGAGTTAATTTTCCTTTAATTTTTTTCTTTAGATTGCTCCCCATAAAGTGGGCTATTTATGTTTGGTTTATAAATGAATGTAAAAGTGAAATATATTTACCTGAGTTAAGTTGTATAAACTATTCTTTTCTTTTTTTCATGTGCATTTGTTAAAATGGCAAGAAATTTAATAAAATATAAATTAAAAAAAAAAAATAATTCCAATTTATTGGGCTAAATCTCAAAAGCGGAACTTATCCAGACAAGTTCTGACTTATCCGGCTAAGAAGTGACACTTATCTGAGCAAGCTACAACATACCCAACTAAGTAGCAGCAAATCTGTTACTTCGCTGCATAAGTCTTAAAAAGCTATTTATCCAGCTAAGTCAGATAGTCAGATAGCCAGTCTAAAAAGCATTACTTATCCAGCTATTTGACTTGGCCAAATAAGTAGTTCTTTTTAGACTTAACTGAATATCTGACTTAACTGTATAAGTGGAATTTTAATACTTATCCAGATAAGTAGTGGCTTTGCTGCCACTTAACTAGATAAATTGGAACATATCCAGATAAGTGCCGCTACTTAACTGGATAAATCAGAATTTATCTCAATAAGTCAATATGTATGAGTTTGTTTTACAAGTATGTGCATGTTGCAGGGTGCATTTACCATGTACACATATTTTATAACCTATGTATATCACATACGTGTAGGTTATAAAATACAGGAGTAGATTGTTGTTCATCCATATGCACACATATATGGGTACGCGCAGCTGTTTGAAAGTCATCCTCCCTGATTTTAAAAAACACCTAATAAATTAAAATAATAAATTTTAAAACTCTAATCACATTTAGGAACCCTTACTTTTACAACTTGACTGTGCAAATGGCGCTTTTCTGCTACAGAACACAAGGATACCAAAAATAATTTAGTTGAGGCAAATATAAATTTAATATTGCATATACTTGGGAGATACAGAATGTCAGAACTTCAATACAGAGAAAGCTCTACAGCCTGTGTCTCTCAGTATCTTGTAAGAGCTGTTATTTTATAGGTTTAAACCATACAGAAAATACTTGTGAGAGGATCACTTACGCAATATGACAGTACACTGTATCAACTCAACAATTAAGATGTAGACAGAAGAAGCTCAGCACAAGATGGAGGCTATCCAGGCATTTGCACCAAGTGCCAAATGTATGATTATGTACCTGTTAGTGAGAGGCTGTATGTGTGCACCCGGTGCAAAGACCTCTTGGCTCTCAGAGAACAAGTCCAACCTCTGGAGGCCAGAGTGGCAGATCTGGAGGAGCTGAGGCAGATAGAGAAGTATATAGAGGAAGTCTTCAGGGAAATAATAGAGTGGTCCCAACTCCAATCTAACAGCCTTTTTGCTTTGGAGGACCAAGGTTGCCTGGCAGAAGACCATTACCTTGGGATGTCAAGAAGTAATTCTGTAGCTAGGACCTGCCCTCAAGGTGATCCTTTATACTGTCACACTAATGATGTGTATCCAAAGGTCTGTGACCAGGAGGGACGGGTTAGAGTAGCCAGGATGTGTCTCCAAAAGTCTCTGAGCAGGAGGGAAGGGTTAGAAAGGCCATTGTACTGCGTAATTTGATCAATAGAAATGTAGACAGCTGGGTGGCTGGTGGGCTTGAGCATTGATTGGTAACTTGCCTGCCTTGTGCAAAGTTGAAGGACCCCACATGCTACCTAGATAAGGTTTTAGAGGCTGCTAGGGAAGACCCAGCTGTCGTGGTACATGTGGGTACCAGTGATATAGGAATGTGCAGGAATGTGGTTCTGGAGGCTAAATTTAGGATCTTAGGTAGGAAATTGAAATCTAGACCCTCCAGGGTTGCATTCTCAGGAATGCTTCCCATTCCACATGCAAGACCCCAGAGGCAGGCCAAGCTCCAGAGTCTCAATGCATGGATAAGACAATGATGCGGGGATGAGGTTGTTAGGTTGCTAGGAACTGGGGAACATTCTGGTGAAGGGGGAGCCTGTTCCGAAGGGATGGTCTCCACATTAGCCAGAGTGGAATCAGGCTGTTGGCACTAACCTTTAAAAAGGAGTTAGAGCAGCTTTTAAACTAGATTATGATGAAGAAAGCCAACAGTCATTCAGAAGTGCATGGTTTGAAATGGTATATATTTGAATATTCTATCAAAATAGGGAAATTCAGGATCTTGATAGTTTGCAATGAATAAAGCCTGAGTGACTTTAAGAGCGGACAGAGCAGAAAGATTCCAAATTACTGCTGTCAGCTGATAAGCATGTTAATACAAACACAAAATATATACTTTGAAATGTCTATATACAAATGCTAGAAGTCTAAAAACATGAGATAGGAGAGTTAGAGTGTATAGCACTGAATGAAGAGTTAGATATAACTGGCATCTCTGAGACCTCATGGAAGAAGGATAACCAATGGGACACTGTTACATTAAATTGTATCACAATGAGAGGATGGATCAAATTGGTGAATAGGTGGTGCTATATATTCAAGCAAGCAAAGAGTCAAATCATAACATTTCGCCAGGAAACAAACTGCACTGTAGAATCCTTATGGATAGAAATTCCATCTGAGAAGGGGAATGGAATAACAGTATTATCATCTACCTGGCCAGAGAGACAACGGACAGATGATGAAATTCTAGCAGAAATTAGGGAAGCTAACAAAATTAGCAACACAGTAGTAATGGGTAATTTCAATTATACTGGTATCGACCGGGTAAATGTCACATCAGGACATGCTAAGGAGGTCAAGTGTCTTAATGCAATAACTGATTGCTTCATGAAGCAGCTGGTACAAGAACTGACAAGAGGGGATCTATTTTAGACCTAATCCTTAGTGGAACACATGATTTGGTGCAAGAAGTAATGGGGTTGGGGGCCACTTGGCAATAGTGGTCAAATCTGACTTGATAACTGGAGGGATGACATTAAGAACATTTATTGCAATAGCATTTAACTTTCAAAGAGAGGCTATGATAAAATGAGGAAAATGGTTAGGAATAAACTGAAAGGAACAACTGAAATATGCATTCATGATGTTTAAATATTCCATCATGGAAATCCAGACCAGATATATTCCAAGCATTAAAAAAGGTATAAGGAAGATCAAATGGCTGTCGACATGGCAAGTTAGATGCAAAGCATTGATAAGGAATTTGAAAAGAAGCTCACTGTGAAGCAAAACTCTTAATAAAAATGTTTTCATGTACATGAAGCAAAAAGATGTTTGGGAGTCAGTTAGGCCATTAGATAATCAAGGGGTAAAAAGAGCACTAAGGGAAGACAAGGCCATAGCAGAGAGATTAAATTAATTCTTTGCTTTGGACTTTACTGAGGAAAATGTAAGACTGATACCCATGCCAGAAGTGATATTTAAAGGTTATGATTCACAGGTATTAAAACAAATGTCAGTGAACCTAGAAGATGTAGGCCTAATTTGGTCAAGATTATGGTGAACCAGAGGGAAGGGGGAACCAGAGGGAAGGGGGAAGCTTGTCCTAGATTCTTTCAACTTTGGGACTTAAAATCCTGTCATAGGGGTTGGAGGGTGCTGAAGGCTTAAGTCTTGCAGGGCCTATGATTTAGAATGTGGGGTGGGGGTTGCAGTGATTGGCTCACTAAATCCACAGATTATTTTTTATAAATAAGCAGTGCCACTTAATTGGCTATATTAATTTGCACGAGGATAGACATAACTGATATTCAAAATACAGCCAAATAGGTTTAAAGGTATCCAGCCAAAGATAGCCAGATTAACTTTAATGAGAGAAATTCAGCAGGACATTTTTCATGCTGAACTTCCAAGATAACTTATATAGCTAAATTTAGCTGGGTAAATTATCTGTTCTATATATTTTTTTAATAATGGCCTCAGGACATATGCAGGGTTGTCAGTTTATAGGTCATAGAGGAGGTGCACTAGTTATGGACAGACCAAGGAATTCAGCAGTGAAATTTGCAAAAGGGGTTTTGTTCCATTTGGTGTGTTTGCTCTGAGTTGTGGATACATTGGGGGATGGGAAAGAATGGTGATATTTTTTCTGTGTGAGGTATAGGAGAATACATTGGGGAGTATCTCTCTCATGGCCTGTAATTTCCTGAATGTGGAATGTGGTGGGGGGGGGGAAGAGATGGGGTTTGCACTAGAGACATCTTTTGATGGTGCAGGTGAGAATTGGACCTGTGGGAATTGGTAGAGTATGTGTGTGGGGAAGTGATGTGGAAGATCTTACCTCTGGGAGGTCTTAGGGTCTTCTAGCACCCAGAAGGATGCTACATGAAGGGGTGCGCAAAGAGGGAAGGCCATTGGACACAGCCCTTAGTCATCAGGCCCACTTTTATTGTGCTTCTTTGGGCCAACAGGCCAAGTACACTAGAAGACAAGACATTATCTAGAAGGGCAGGTCAGATTTAGGTTGGGCAGCCCACAGCCACAACCTTGTCTAGTTACCACCATCTTCTTCAGGAATTGCCCGGCTGCCGATTCTTGTATCCTCTTCATTATTGTTTCATCTCTCATTTCTCCTACTACATGGTCTGTTGATACTCCTCTTCCAATACTGTACTCTCCTTTGCTTTAGATATTCTTTCTCCTCCCCTTACCCATCCTGTAAAGCACACCCTTAGAATTCAATTCCCTCATTCCTCTACCCATTCTGCAAGATGTGTCTGGATAAAATACCATGCCTATGCAAACTTTATGCATTTCTTTTTTTTTCACTATGTCATACGGGAGATGTCGGCCCGTATGACATAGTGAGGGCAAAGGTAGCGCCGGCGCCATTTTGAATATTGGCAATACGGCCCGCGTGCAGGAGGTCGCTCCTGGACCCCAGCTGGACTTTTGGCAAGTCTTGTGGGGGTCAGGAGGCCCCCCCCCCCCAAGCTGGCCAAAAGTCCCTGGGGGTCCAGCGGGGGTCCGGGAGCGATCTCCTGCACTCGTGACGTCGGGTGCCAGGAACCAAAATGGCGCCGGCGCTACCTTTGCCCTGTCACATGGTAAGGGCAAAGGGCCACCGGCGCCATTTCTATTAATGCAGCCGTGGCCCGAGAGAGGGAGATCGCGCCGGGACCCCCCCCACTGGACCCCAGGTAATTTAAAACATTTGGGGGGGTTCGGGAGGGTGGGGAATTTGTTTTAAAGGGTCGGGTGGGTTTTAGGGTTGTTTTGGTGTGCCGGTTTTCCCGCCCTCCCCCCTCCCCCGATAAAACGATTTTTAAACCAAAAAAACCATGACGATCAGATCCCCCCCCCTCAGCCAAAATCGATCGTTAAGACGATCGATCACACGATTCACATCCCTACTAAGCACATTATTTAGGCTGAAAATGTTGTTCACCAAGAAAGCAGATGTAAATTAAATGTATTTAGAGTTTTAAATGCACATTCTACCTTTTGTGACCATTCCACTACTTCAAAGTAGATTCCATTCAGGTATTGTAGGTATTTTAAATCTCTGTGTGTAATTTTTGTGGGAGTAATAATCAAAGCAAAATTACTCATGTGGTATTGTGCTGACAACTCATCTAAAGACCACCATTAAAGGTGAATGAAGACAAAGATTTAAACAGATGTCAGTGGGTGTGGTCCAGAAAAATCATATCTGCACCTATAGACACTGTGTAAGCTTTTGCATATTCTCCTGTTGCTATTCCACTCCCCAAATCGTCTGCTTTCTAATATTTGTCCTCCACTTCTACTTGGTCAGATTGCCAAACGCCCTAATAATTGCCACAGCCACTTTGGATTCAGAGCCAGCTACCCAAAGTGTTTTCTTCATATGTCCACTTATTTTCTCCCTGCCTTTTACAAGCCTCATGTGCTTGTGCAAGCCTGGGACACCAGCTCAGTGCATGCAAGGTTGCTGCTTCTTTCCCTGCTCCTTGCCACAACATTTAAGCATATATGCACCTCTCAATTTGGGCAAAAACTGACTTATGTCATCTAACGGCTCCTAACATTGACATACATATGTAACCCCCATTTCCCTAGGGGGTCACCTTTGGCGTGCTGCAGAGGAGGTGAGTTACACCCCTGCAGCCCTGGGAACAGTCAAGATCCTCCAGGGATCACCAATTGGGACCAGAGCAGTTTCTGGTCTGCCCAGGGGAAGGCTTACCACAATAAAGAATCTCCAATGTCCACTCAGAAGCTTGGTTCCAAGAAATAAAAATGTTATTTTAAATCCAAAGGAAAAGCAGATTGTTTTTCAGAATAGAACTTTGGCAAATCGGGATACAGTCCAAATATTTATTTTATTTATTTATTTTTAATTTTTATATACCGATGTTCCTGTAAAGAATACATATCGCACCAGTTTACAAGGAACTGAACAGTCGCCTCCAGGGTGGAAATACATTAAAACAGTCGCCACAAGGCAGAATACATTAACACAAGTATACAGGAAAACTATTAAAGAGAACTTTCATAAACTCAATTAAATGTAACTGGGAACCATAAATCAGGAACATATGTACAGAGGTAGGTATATCATCTGTCGCTTCACCAGATTTTAGCTCTCAGGGAAAGCTTGAGTGAATAGCCAAGCCTTTAGCTTCTTTTTGAATGTCGGAAGGCATGGTTCTTGGCGGAGGTCCGGTGGGAGCAGGTTCCAAAGATGGGGACCTGCAGTGGACAGAGCTCGTTTCCTCAATGAGGGTTTTGTTGGCTGGGTGTGAAGCATGTTCTGGTATGCACTTCTGATTGGTCTATTGGAGATGTGTTGCTGTAGTTGGAAGGATAGGTTGAGGGGGGAGATGTTGTGAAGAGCCTTGTGAATCATCATGAGGGATTTAAATTGTATCCTAAATTTTATAGGCAGCCAGTGAAGATTTTGGAGGATAGGGGTGATGTGATCCCATTTTTTGGTGTTAGTGAGAATTCTGGTCGTCGCGTTCTGGACCATCTGAAGTGGTTTGATGGTGTTGGCTGGCAGGCCCAGGAGGAGTGAGTTGCAATAGTCCAGTTTAGGGAGGATGATAGATTGTAGTACCAAGCGGAAGTCTCGGAAGTGTAGAAGAGGTTTTAATTTTTTTAAGACTTGCAATTTGAAGAAGCAGTCTTTGGTAGTATTGTTTATGAACTTGGTGAAGTTGAGTTGGTTGTCCAGAAGTACACCAAGATCTCTTACTTGTGGCGTGTGGTCGATTGATGTGAAGGAGAGTTGGGTGGAACTAGTTGGGTTGAATAGAGAGCACTTAAATCCAGAACCTCCAGGGTAGCATTCTCTGAAATGCTCCCTGTTCCACGCGCAGGTCACCAGAGGCAGGCAGAGCTCCGGAGTCTCAATGCGTGGATGAGACGATGGTGCAAGGAAGAGGGATTCAGTTTTGTTAGGAACTGGGGAACCTTTTGGGGAAGGGGGAGTCTCTTCCGAAGGGATGGGCTCCACCTTAACCAGGGTGGAGCCAGACTGCTGGCGCAAACCTTTAAAAAGGAGATAGAGCAGCTTTTAAACTAGAACAAAGGGGAAAGCCGACAGTCGCTCAGCAGCGCATGGTTCGGAGAGATGTATCTTTAAAGGATACTAATGATGCATTAGAATTAGGGCATCCCGACAGTGAGGTTCCAATAATTAGAAAAGTAGTCCAAGTGCCTGTAACTAAAAACTCACCTGAGCTAAAAAATTCTAACTTATCCCTATCAATTAAAAAGCAGAATAAAAATACAATCAAAAAACAAACTTTGAAATGTTTGTATGCTAATGCCAGAAGTCTAAGAAGTAAGATGGGAGAACTAGAATGTATAGCAGTAAATGATGACATAGACTTAATTGGCATCTCAGAGACATGGTGGAAAGAGGATAACCAATGGGACAGTGCTATACCGGTGGTACAAATTATATCGCAATGACAGAGAGGAGCAGTCGGAGGAGGTGTGGCGCTTTATGTCCGGGATGGCATAGAGTCCAACAGGATAAACATCCTGCATGAGACTAAATACAAAATTGAATCTTTATGGGTAGAAATCCCTTGTGTATCAGGGAAGACTACAGTGATAGGGGTATACTACCGTCCACCTGGTCAAGATGGTGAGATGGACAGTGAAATGCTAAAAGAAATTAGGGAAGCTAACCAAATTGGTAGTGCAGTAATAATGGGAGACTTCAATTACCCCAATATAGACTGGGTAAATGTATCATCGGGTCACGCTAGAGAGATAACGTTCCTGGATGGAATAAATGATAGCTTTATGGAGCAATTGGTTCAGGAACTGACGAGAGAGGGAGCAATTTTAGATCTAATTCTCAGTGGAGCACAGGACTTGGTGAGAGAGGTAACGGTGGTGGGGCCACTTGGCAATAGTGATCATAATATGATCAAATTTGATTTAATGACTGGAAAAGGAACAGTGTGCAAATCCAAGGCTCTCGTGCTAAACTTTCAAAAGGGAAACTTTGATAAAATGAGAAAAATTGTTAGAAAAAAACTGAAAGGAGCAGCTACAAAAGTAAAAATGTCCAAGAGGCGTGGTCATTGTTAAAAAATACCATTCTAGAAGCACAGTCCAGATGTATTCCACACATTAATAAAGGTGGAAAGAAGGCAAAACGATTACCGGCATGGTTAAAAGGGGAGGTGAAAGAAGCTATTTTAGCCAAAAGATCTTCATTCAAAAATTGGAAGAAGGATCCAACAGAAGAAAATAGGATAAAGCATAAACATTGGCAAGTTAAATGTAAGACATTGATAAGACAGGCTAAGAGAGAATTTGAAAAGAAGTTGGCTGTAGAGGCAAAAACTCACAGTAAAAACTTTTTTAAATATATCCGAAGCAGAAAGCCTGTGAGGGAGTCAGTTGGACCGTTAGATGATCGAGGGGTTAAAGGGGCACTTAGAGAAGATAAGGCCATCGCGGAAAGATTAAATGATTTCTTTGCTTCGGTGTTACTGAAGAGGATGTTGGGGAGGTACCCATAATGGAGAAGGTTTCATGGGTAATGATTCAGATGGACTGAATCAAATCACGGTGAACCTAGAAGATGTGGTAGGCCTGATTGACAAACTGAAGAGTAGTAATCACCTGGACCGGATGGTATACACCCCAGAGTTCTGAAGGAACTAAAAATGAAATTTCAGACCTATTAGTAAAAATTTGTAACTTATCATTAAAATCATCCATTGTACCTGAAGACTGGAGGATAGCAAATGTAACCCCAATATTTAAAAAGGGCTCCAGGGGCGATCCGGGAAACTACAGACCGGTTAGCCTGACTTCAGTGCCAGGAAAAATAGTGGAAAGTGTTCTAAACATCAAAATCACAGAACATATAGAAAGACATGGTTTAATGGAACAAAGTCAGCATGGCTTTACCCAGGGCAAGTCTTGCCTCACAAATCTGCTTCACTTTTTTGAAGGAGTTATAAACATGTGGATAAAGGTGAACCGGTAGATATAGTATACTTGGATTTTCAGAAGGCGTTTGACAAAGTTCCTCATGAGAGGCTTCTAGGAAAAGTAAAAAGTCATGGGATAGGTGGCGATGTCCTTTCGTGGATTGCAAACTGGCTAAAAGACAGGAAACAGAGAGTAGGATTAAATGGGCAATTTTCTCAGTGGAAGGGAGTGGACAGTGGAGTACCTCAGGGTTCTGTGTTGAGACCCTTACTGTTCAATATATTTATAAATGATCTGGAAAGAAATACGACGAGTGAGATAATCAAATTTGCAGATGACACAAAATTGTGCAGAGTAGTTAAATCACAAGCAGATTGTGATAAATTGCAGGAAGACCTTGTGAGACTGGAAAATTGGGCATCCAAATGGCAGATGAAATTTAATGTGGATAAGTGCAAGGTGATGCATATAGGGAAAAATAACCCATGCTATAATTACACGATGTTGGGTTCCATATTAGGTGCTACAACCCAAGAAAGAGATCTAGGTGTCATAGTGGATAACACATTGAAATCGTCGGTTCAGTGTGCTGCGGCAGTCAAAAAAGCAAACAGAATGTTGGGAATTATTAGAAAAGGAATGATGAATAAAACGGAAAATGTCATAATGCCTCTGTATCGCTCCATGGTGAGACCGCACCTTGAATACTGTGTACAATTCTGGTCGCCGCATCTCAAAAAAGATATAATTGCGATGGAGAAGGTACAGAGAAGGGCTACCAAAATGATAAGGGGAATGGAACAACTCCCCTATGAGGAAAGACTAAAGAGGTTAGGACTTTTCAGCTTGGAGAAGAGACGACTGAGGGGGGATATGATAGAGGTGTTTAAAATCATGAGAGGTCTAGAACGGGTAGATGTGAATCGGTTATTTACTCTTTCGGATAGTAGAAGGACTAGGGGACACTCCATGAAGTTAGCATGGGGCACATTTAAAACTAATCGGAGAAAGTTCTTTTTTACTCAACGCACAATTAAACTCTGGAATTTGTTGCCAGAGAATGTGGTTCGTGCAGTTAGTATAGCTGTGTTTAAAAAAGGATTGGATAAGTTCTTGGAGGAGAAGTCCATTACCTGCTATTAAGTTCACTTAGAGAATAGCCACTGCCATTAGCAATGGTTACATGGAATAGACTTAGTTTTTGGGTACTTGCCAGGTTCTTATGGCCTGGATTGGCCACTGTTGGAAACAGGATGCTGGGCTTGATGGACCCTTGGTCTGACCCAGTATGGCATTTTCTTATGTTCTTATGTTCTTATGTTCACTTGTCTGGAGCTATTATGAGGATTTCAGTTTTGCTAGTATTTAGCACGAGGTTGAGGCTTGTTAGCATGTTTTTGATTGCCGAAAGGCAGCTGTTCCAGTAAGACCATGTTTTGTGGAGGGATTCCATTATCGGGATGAGGATCTGAATGTCATCCGCGTATAGGAAGTGTGTTAGCTTGAGGTTAGATAGTAGATGGCAGAGTGGAAGGAGAATAATATTGAATAGTGTAGGTGAAAGGGATGATCCTTGAGGTACCCCCAGCTTTGATCTGATAGGGAGTGATTCTTTGTTGTTAATCCTAACCTTGTATTGCCTGTTTTCAAGGAAAGATTTGAACCAGTTGAGCGCTGAACCTGTTATACCAATATCTGCTAGACGCTGAATGAGGCAGGAATGGTTCACAGTGTCGAACGCTGAGGAAAGGTCCAGTAAGACGAGAAGGAAAGGTTGACCATTTTCCAGGTTGATGAGGATGTTATCAGAAAGCGAGGCTAGTAGAGATTCAATGTTCAGTGACTTTCGAAATCCGAATTGATTGGAGGTTAGAATGTCATTCTCTTCTAGGAATTCGGATAGTTGTCCGTTTACTACCTTCTCCATGATTTTTGCAATCATTTGGAGGTTGGCAATTGGTCTGAAGTTAGCTGGGTCAGTGGGTGGAAGATTAGGTTTTTTAAGGAGAGGCTTGAGAATAGCAAGCTTGAGTTGGTCAGGGACTTGACCTTGGGAGAACGAGCAGTTTATGATGTCTGCTATCGGTTTAGCGATGATGTTAGGAATGGAGAACAGTAGATTGGATGGGATGTGGTCAAGTGGGTGGGACGAGGGCTTCATCTTCCTAAGGATGACATCAGTAGTCATTATTCAAACAGCTTTCTTTGAAGGGTAAAAGATCTCCAAACAAATCCTATATTAACCCCAAGGCCTTTGAGGCAACATGGTTAAAATTGATTTCCAAGTATCTTCCCCTTTGCTTTTTGGATTCTTCCTTCTGGATGGCCACGGAAGTCTTTATGCATGCACTTCTACATCCAAAATTCTCTCTATAACAGCGCCCAGCAAGATTTCTGGAAAAGCATCTCAAATAACCTATTTCACCTGTTACGTCTCTCACAGGGCCATTCATCAAAACGCATTAGGGCATTAATGCCCGCAATCACACCATAATGCATGCGTTATTTTTCACTTTGCACGTTGTAGATGCCAATTCCAAAAAAATTGCCGAAGGGGAGGAGTTTGGGTGGGGTTTATGAAAATGAGGGATGTTTAATGTTGAGTTTGATAGCTTAATGCATGTTATAATGCCAGAAATAACTACGCCTTTTTTCCTGGGGTTAAGCTGTGTGATAAGCCTAAAACGGGATTTGCGATAAATATAGTGAATCCCGTTTCGGGCGGTGAGGGGAGAGGGAGGAGGAGAGGGGAAGAGTGGAGTGGATTGGATTGGAATGGAGCAGAGATGAGAGAGAGAGAGCATCTGGGGTGGCACACATATTTGTCAACTATTTATACCACTGTAGGAGGGGCAACTAGTAATGAGGTGAGGTTTTGGTGGTGGTCTAGGGATTGGGGGGTAGATTTACATGCACAGTCAGACATACAAACAGTACAGTACACATCAGTGAAGATTTGATGTGATTTGGAATGAGGAAAGTTACACAAAGATGAGATTTCTACAGTGTTCTCTCGCCTTAGCTTGATATCGCCCTGTAGAAATCTTATCTTTGTGAACCTTTCCTCATTCCAAATCACATCATATCTTCACTGATGTGTATGTGCTGTTCGTACATCTGACTGTGCATGTAAAACTGCCCCCCAAACCCTAGACCACCACCAAAACGTCACCTCACGTTACTAGATGACCCACCTATAGTGGTATAAATAGATAACTATTATGAGAACCTTATAAAGAGCCTCTCTCTCTCTCTCACCAGGAGTATCCCTGTCCGGACACTTCACAAACTGTAAAGTGAAAATGTTGCAGTAAAATACCTATGCAAAGTGCTAAAATTGAGCATATTGCAGTAACTCAAAAATTATCCTAACCCACCCCTTTTTTTATCACAGGTGTTATTCCTGTGAAATTTATAGCATTTTGATGAATCTAGGGGTCAGTTTGTAACATAACTCTCAAATCCCCCTTTTCCCCTTCTTAACAGGAAGTAGCTTTGCAAAGTGCTCAAACCCTGCAACCTACACGAGCTCTGCAGTACCAGAACTCTCTTTTAGATAACTTTTTAGATAGCAGGAACCCTCTAGCACACACTTCTTAATTATTCTGGAAAGCTGGAGCCCTCCAGACATTTCTACCATACTGCTTAGTGACATCCATACATACTTAGCTACCACTTCATTAACTCTTTACAGAGACCACCAGCTCTTCAGAGGAAGAAGAAGAGCTGGCCCAATTACCAGATTTCCGAGCCCAACCATCAGCTCCAGGAGCCAGCTTGGTGGCTACTTCCCCACCTCCGCCTGTACCACCCAGCCCTGAACCCACTGCCATGCCATTGCCTGCTCCACCTGGCCTTGAAGCTGCTATCCCATGGCTGGCAGCACCAGGCACTGAGGCCACTGGGCCACTCACCCCTAACCCTGAGGACACCCACCAGCCTCTGCCCCTTCTTCTCCTCCTCTTATATTTCCCCACCCCAACCACCTTCCCTTCCCCCCTCTCCAATCCAAACTAGACAATGAAGGCCCTGAAGATTACGTTAATGTGGAATGGGAGGAAGGCCAGCGTGCTGTCCCATATCTTGTCACACATCCTGCTTAGCCACCCTGAGCTTCTGAGGCTGGCTCTGTGGAATGAGCACCTGTTCCTCTTACTGAACTCGGCTTGCATGGGGCCGTGGACGGAGCTCTGCTGCGGCTGTGCTAAAATGTGACAGACATCCAAGCTTGATGTAAGGGAATTTTTACCATCATCTGGATAACAGCTGCTCTTGCCCTGCAGCTCACACCACAGCACCCTGCCCCCCTAAGGCTGCAAGAACCTTTACTGCTCAGGTTCCTGGATCATTTTGGTTCATATCACTTTTAGTCTCTATTGTATCCTTCCCCTTTCTCCCACCCAGGTTTATAATTTAAAAAAAAATGTTTTGAAAAGTTAAATTTAGAAAGGATTTTATTTTCCTACAAATTTGATGAGATATGTTTTCTTTGGATATGGGGGGGTGGGGGGGGGTGCATGGCCGGTGCCATTTTTAAAGATGGCGCCAGCCAGCCAGTGCTCCTACCATGTGACAGGGGCCGGCCAATAGCACAGATACCCTGTCACATGGTAAGGGCAAAGGGCCATCGGCGCCATTTTTATTAGCGCAGCCGATGGCCCGAGAGCGGGAGATCGCTCCCCGCGCTCCCACTGGACCACCAGGTAATTTTAAATCGTTTTTGGGGGGTCAGGAGGGTGGGGGAGGCTAAGTGGTCAGTTTTAAAGGGTCAGGGTGGGTTTTTTGCTTATCGGATCGGGCACAGCCGATAAACAAAAAGCAATCGGGCCGGACGATAAAAATTATAAGATTTGAATCGGAACAGGAACCGAACCAATTCCGGTTCCGATTCACATCTCTAGTAAATACCAAGCAAGCAGGGGTTTCCTCATTCTTGTGGCCATATTCCTGTTAAGGGAACTCAAACCAGCTTTGGTCTAGTGGCCTATGAGTAAAAGTTCCTCATTCTTCCCAAAACAGGGGCCTGCTTCTTACTCAAATGCACATATCCTTCTCTCCTATAATCTCCTTAGCAAGAGGACAAGGGACAAAATCACCATTCTCCCCATTGAGCTAGATTCCTTACATTCATTCCAAGTGAGTGCTCCCATAAGCTTGCCTTAATGTCACCCAAACCCTTAGTCAATGTGCACGCCTTAGCCTTTTCATCACATTCCTCCTTAGCATTGCAGATTAAATAGAGCAGTGGTTCCCAAACATTTGCTGGGGCGCCCGCAGCCAGGAGGCAATGCCTGCAAAGCTATCTCGTGTATATTCATTGAAGATATCCAGAAAACCCAACTGGCCAAGGGTCCCCCAAAACAGGTTTGGGAACCTCTGAAGCAGAGATTGTGGTTAAGATTGATTACTGTTAACACCTAACTGCCTTACTTCTTGCAGCTCTTCCGTGTCTACAATCGTGTACCCCACTTATTGCCATTGTATTTTAAGGTAAAAAAGAAAGGTTTGATGCTGACTACAACATTATGATGCCATGATAGTATCTTGAAAGCACAGAGTTCCACCTGGAAGCTTGCAACCTCACTGCTCTGAGGAACCTGTTGTAGCTTTAAAATCGATCCACATTTAACATACCTTAAATATTTCATATTAGCACCAGGAAGGGTCAGCACATGACAGGTAAATACCTACTGTACATGAATATAACTTGCCCTGAGCTAACAGTGCAAAAGGCTTGAAATAAATAGAAATACATAAATACATGATTTAAAATATACATTTGTAAAATATTAAATATATAATTAGCTATAGTATCTTTATAAACCAAATAGCCAAACAAATTCACTACCTGATTCACTTAGGCTTTTTTTTTCCCATTCTGGGCCTATGGGAAAATACCTTGATAAATCAGGACCTCAGTATGTTGTCTGAATAATTAAAAAAAAAAAAAAATAAACCACTAATTCACATGGTAAACTTTTTTTCCTTTTGCAGTTCTTTTATTAAACAACCAAATATACATGGACTATCTCCTGAATAACTTCCAAATAAACCATTTCTGACAGAGATCATTCAGCAGAACCTCAATATCCTCTTTTATTTGCACTAGGAGCCCCAAATAACCTGGATTACATTAACCACCTGGATGCTAACCTTGAAACTGCCTGTTTGCGCACATGAACGTGCATTTGCAGGTCTACATCCAGAAATGCGACCATTTTGTAACATACGCTCGTATATGTGCACATTATAAAATAAGCTGAACACGCATATATGTGCGCGCAATTTTAAATGGACGTGCACACACACGCTGACTCCATACCTTGCTTTCCCAGTTCATTCCCAGTTTAGGATTAGCACTTCCATACCCCTCTAATGTATAAGCCTCCCTTTCCCCCTGTTAGCATCAACCCTTAAAACCCCGCTGACTAGCCTATCATTTTTTGTTTTTGTACTTACACGCCATCCATAGCAGTAGTAAACCGGTGCGATATGTATATTATACAGGAGCATCGGTATATAAAAATAAAAAAATAAAATAAAATAAAATAAATAAATAGTAAAGTTAAGCAGCGGGGGCTCCCGGCGTGCACCTGCTTGCGTAAGTATTTGTGCGTCCATCTCTTGGCCTACCCCTGACATGCCCAAGCCCTACACAGACCATGACCAGGCCCCACCCCTTTTTCTGAACCTTTGACTTGTGCATGTAGGGGGAGATATGTGCATACATGGGTACCCTTTAAAAACTGTGTGGTGCACGCTGGCCCCAACTGTGCACGTATCTCCCAGCCTTGGAATGCATAGGACTTTCAAAATTCACCTGTAAGTGAATAAGCTTTGGAATGTCAACTACAGTAGGGTTCAGTACCATAGAAGTCTTCAGGCCTTTCTTATACTGTAAACATATTTTAGCTTCCAATACTGGTGACCAAAATATTGCTGGAATCCTGAGGGTAATTGCAATGCACCAGCTCAACTGTTTACTTAAGTGAAAAAGTATATTATAAACTAATGTATTCATTTATGTCGCTTCCTAATTTTGGCCTTCCTTCCATCAAATATAAGGAAATTCGAGGATAGATTATTTCCAAGAATAGATTGCATTTTTAAATATATTTCTAAACAGCATAGTATTCCTTTCTTCCACTCAGATGCTTCATTCTTATTATCAGCATGTATGTAATTTACAGTAGGTAAAAGAAGAAAAGTCATTCAGACATAAAATATATTTTTTTAATTCCTTTCTGTCCTTAAACAGTCTCTGGGTTTGCTTTCTGTATCTGACCTGGGGGACATGACACATGATTTAAAAATATTTAGTATATAGACATGGATTATAGATAGATAGAAAGAACAGATAGCGAGAGAGATCTACAGTGTATGTATGTATACATATAGATCGATAATGAATTATACTCAAGAGAAGGGATATTACATTTGAGTGGGGTTTTTTTTTATCAAGTGCTATACATTTATGCTCATGCTCACCACCATAAATATTCTGACAAAAATCTGCATTTTTACTCAGGGAGAGTTACTCTAAGCTGGATATTCCTTTTAAAATGTGCTGGTCTTTTTCTTAGGTTAGCTGCATGCCATGGATGTGGATTGTGAATTCTAGCAGTTCAATAGTAATCATATCCCCAAGTGGAGTGAACAGGACCATGAATGAGCTGCCATGTGATACAGCCCACTACACTTTCCTCTCCTGTGTCGTGGGAACCCTAAGCTTGGCAATATTTCTACGCATTTCTTCCCTACCAAAAATGATCCTTCTCCTTTTTGTTACAATTTTGTACATAGTTATTTTGGAACTCAGTGGCTACAGGAAAGCAGTGGGGTAAGTACAACTGCAAAAACAATTGCAATAACAAAGCTTTGCTTATATTGATTTTGCTTTATGAAAACATTAACCCAATAATAATTTATTATCGATCTCACAGCATTCATTTAATAGACTATGATCAGAGCACATATTCTGCTGTTCAAGGTGACTTCCTAGAGAGATAAATTGGGAAAACCATAGGACGTGGACACCATGGCATTTTCTTCCACTTGTATAACATACCCTTACAACATACTCTAAAACACCAGGATTGTGAAGCCTGGCTTTGTTGTTTTGAAACAGTAACATTACAAATCTTAGAATGCTCTGGGGCAACAGCTAAAAAATCAAGACTGAAATTATCTTTGGAATTATTGAAATGAAATATTACATTCACTGTGTTAGTCCACTGAGTTAGACCACTTAAATACCAATATTTGCTGCCATTTGTCCATCTAAGTTCGGAGTCAGCCAAAGACATTGCAGGATTTGAAACATTTCATTGTGGTGACTGCCCTGGATTTAGCTATTTTATCTTTCTAAATAGTTATTCAGCTATCTTAAGGGTGGAGTGGGGGCATTCCAGGGCAGAGTCAGTGATCCAGCTAAGTTAGCTGGAGAAACACCAGCTTTCAGCATTATCCAACAACATAGCCAGATAGCTGTAGAACAGGCAATGAGCTAAGTTTAAACATTGGCTAATGTCTAAGATAGCCAGGGATATTCAGAACCATGCCTCTACTGCTGAATGTTCCTACAAAGTTAACCTATTAAGTTTATCTGGCTAACTTTGCTAGATGGCCAGTGGCTGAATATGGACCACCTAGAAATAAATATTACCAGAAAACTCGTTGAAGGGGATGCCTATTATTGACCTAAACTATTGACTAGGTCTTAGAAGTTATTTCTCCTTCATTAGAGCAATCCAAGCTGAGATATAGAGGGTAATTTAAAAATGAGTGCACATGCACCCATACATGGGCAAAGATATGATGGAATTTTATATTGTGCACACACTTGAGCACAGGGATGGTAAATTTCAAACCAGCACACATTTGTTGAGCTGTGTCCAGGGGTGTGGCCATTTTATAACATACACACCCATATGCACAGCATGTTATAAAATAGCCTAGCCAAGCACACATGTGCACCAAGCAGGCATGCACATGTGCGTGAAAATCCTGCTTCTACCACGTAAATTGGGGGATTTTAAAAGTGGCACACATTGATGCCATTCCCAGTTTTACCAGTTCATCCCCAGTTCACCCCCTGGTTTGATAGTCTTCACTCCCCCCAGTAAACCCCAACTTTTAAAACCATGAAGATATGCCTAGTTTTCTTTAAATGTTAACTTACACGGCATCCATAGCAGAAGTAAAGTTAGGAGGCAGGTTGTGTAAGTATTTACACACACATCTCAGGTACACACCCCAAAATGCCCATGCCTCACCCAAACCATGCTATACCCCGCCCCTTTTTGAAAACTTTTGAGAGGTGCGCACTGCGGCAGTTATGTGCGCATCTGGACATACTTTAAAATAAGAATTCACACATCCCCCAACTGGTGCACACGGTGGGCTTTTAAAATTCACCTCATATGTTTTAAAATACACCAAATACACATAAGTATGCTCATAATTTTAAGAGATTACTTGAGCAACGCTAGCATGTGTATCTTCCAAAGGGAGTTTGTCAGCTTTTATGCGCATATGTAAGCAGATTTTAAAACATGCTCACAAAGGCACATTCCCAGTTTTCCAATTAGTCTACCAGTTTGTCCAGTTAATAGCGAGGTCTTACAGACCCCTTTGGTTCTTCATCTTGCACGCTGTCCAATTGACTCAGACCCCTCTCCCTGTCCTGTAAGTCCTAAAACTCAAGATCTACAGACTTGCTCATCAGGAGCAGCAGTAAAGTTACACGGATATCAGGCCTACTCTTGCATCTGTTTTTGGTTTTAAAATACGTAGTTATGCATGTGTTGGCCCCACCCTTGAACGCCCATACCCCACCAATCCCTGGCCCTTTTCTGCCTCCTTATTCCTCATGCATGCACAGGTACATACCCGTGTAATATGTAGCTTTTTACAATCTGCATTGCTTGTGCACGGGCCACATATGTGCATATGTGGGCATTATTGTGCAAACAACTCTTTTAAAATTGACCTCATGGACTATGTGTAAAATCTAGAAGCAAAACATGATTAAAAAGTCATATTAATAAATAGAAACAGTAGTCTTATACTAAGAATCGATTAACTTGAAGTAATCTATTATATGGAGAACAAACTGAATGGTTGAACTTATCCTTAAAACTACACGTACCACAAAAAAATCTAAGATCGGCAAACAAGGCTTTGCTATCTATACCGACAATTCGCTCGGCAAGATTGAGCCAAGTGAGAGAGCGCGCATTATCGATTGCAGGATCCAAACTGTGGAATGAGTTACCAACAGATTTGAGACTAACAATTGACAAAAAAAAATTTAAGGCTGACTTAAAAACCTGGCTTTTTAAATGTGCATATTTCGAAAATAATCAAACATCGTAAGGCTAGCTACAGGTATTAAGACAAACGCTACAAAAACTCCAATTTTAAAGGCAGAACTAACTTTTATGTTTTATGAGTGTAATATTTAATGTATGTTTTTATTACTTTGTCTTAATTTGTCTTAATTTTACCCTTGAAAACCACACTGAGGAATAGCATTCTATAATTTTTATCTTTACTTGTACAGCTATAATATTTCTATGTGCTTTTAATTAATTTTAGCTGTCATCTTTTCTTGAATTGTTTTATTGTTATTTCTAATTTGTATTTTGTAAACTGCTATGAAGGCTAACGCCAATACGGCGGTATAAAAAATCTAATAAACTATAAACTATAATAACATTTGAATTTCAGTTATAAAACTTTTAAGTCAGGCCTTACCTAGAATATGTTAGAAAGATGGCTATCTACTCAATGTTACAAACTGTACGGGATAGTAAAGACCTAAATATAAAACAGTTTTTTATGATGTTGTGTGAGCAACATATCTAAAGCAGTGGAGTTGTCTATGAAGGCTTGTGGGTACTCACATATTCATGTAGGAATCTGTAGCTTTTATTGGTCTATACCAGAGATGTAATCCTAGCTGGACCTTGAAAGCCTGTGACTTTTGACTCAGGCTCCCATCCATGGCAGCAAGGTCATGTCCCATCTGAGTCAGCTTCTTAAAAGTGCAGGAGATAGGGTTCTGGATGCATTGGAATCACTGCCAGTTGATGATCCTCTGTACTTTTAAGGAGGCTAAATTGAATGGGAAACACCATGCCTTTGAATTAGACATGTGAAGGTATGAGGGCAAAGTCTTTGTTTACTTTTAACAAGTAATTATTTATCCCCCATCCCCTCTGCCCCTTCAAAGTTCAAAACTGCGTGGATCAGTGGAAACTATTTACAGCAGCCTGAGAGATTTGAACTTGAATAAATTAGTTGCCTTTACTGCAGAGGGAGAATTGGAAACGGCAGAAACAGGCCAGGGAGACAGTGACGAGAGAGGAGGTAGTGTTGCCAGAAAGAGTTTTGTAGCCACTGCAGTGAAGACCCATACAGGAAGGGGTAAGGGATGGGAGATGGGTGGGAGGCCTGGCCACAGTATCCACCCATGTAAACCTTGGACCTCCCCCAGAATACAGTTCTGGTTGAGCCCTGGTTTACACTATGTATCTAGTCTAACTATGAGCTAATTAAGTCTGATTTTAGCTACTGTATAGAGGATGTGTAATCTTGAACACTAAGAACAGGGAGGGAACACTTTTTCCTCAGGAACACATTAGTGCCTCTTGCTTCCACCAGGGGCCAGATGGGGCATGAGAGGGTTCCCCTGAAGAAGAGAAGAGCAGGGGTTATGAGTTGCAGATGCATTAATTCCAAACAGAAAAGTCAGATTATGTAGCTTCACTAAGCAGAGCACAGTCAGGACATCATAGCACCATTGACAGATATCTCTCATGTTTAAATTATGACTGAATACTCGAAATAACCACTAATTTCCCAATCCTCAGAACAATATATTGACGCTTACTTAAATGACCATCATAACAGGCATCATTGTGTATTGCTATACAGCTTTGTTTACCACTCTGCCTTATATTTAATCATCGGTCAGTCCCAAATATAAACAGAACTATTTTTTAATATTTTTTATGTGCTCCGTGAATGCTTTATCCGTGAGATTAAAATGATTATCAATTTTCTTTTTCATTTCATTTCAATTCATGAATGAATAGTAACTTATCTGAAAGATTATCTGTATATTATTCCACAGGAAAAATGTTCTTGTATCTCATATCACATGAAGCTGTCAGCCACTTGTAATTTCCATGCCCAAGTTTTTCATGCTGTTAGCCGGTAGTGGTCTCTTTGCCCGACACAGTACTGTGTTTCGGACTCTACACACGTCCTTTATCAAGGGCTCAATCTGCGTCCAAAAACCAAAATTTCACTCCATTATTTTAAATCTATAGTTAACAACTTGTTACTCAGATTGCTCCAAACGGTCCTTACTATAACAACGGCATGGCAAATCTTGGCGTTTTTTTCAGTTCTTTTCCGGTCGCCTCTGGATGTTACATATACCCAGTATAGTTGCTTACGTCACAAACACATCATTCTTCTCACCCCAGCTTTTTTTTTAAATGAGGGAATTCCATTCTATGATGCTATTTAAACCACTAGGTGTCACCGTGCGCATCCAGAATATCCATTGCTGTTCCCGGAGATTTAATCCTGCATTTGGGTCACCCCCTCATGGATTTAAAGGAACACAATCTAGAATACGCCAATGAAGATCTTGAAAGGAATGGTTTTTTTCCCCGCAGTGAGCCACCATGGGTGCCAAAATGTTTCCCGTAGTAATGCAGCTTCGATGTTCAATAAGGCGTACACGTATACTCCGTTTTGTTCGCCCTATGTAATAAAGATTACATGGGCATATTATAAGGTAAATTACTCATGTAGATGAACAATCAGTATAATGACGTGACCAATGCACCTTCCCAAATGTATCAGTCCAGCTTGGGCCAATGATAGTTTGCCTACACATAGAACATTGGTTACATTGCCAATGGCTGATATTTGCATCTGAATTAACTTCTGGTGTTGGATACATAAAAGAATGCATAACCATATCTCCCATTTTTTCCACGACTATATGTTATTAAAGGTGGTTTCTCAAGTGAAATTTTGTTTTTTGGACGCAGATTGAGCCCTTGATAAAGGACGTGTGTAGAGTCCGAAACACAGTACCGTGTCGGGCAAAGAGACCACTACCGGCTAACAGCATGAAAAACTTGGGCATGGAAATTACCAGTGGCTGACAGCTTCATGTGATATGAGATACAAGAAAAATTTTCCTGTGGAATAATATACAGATAATCTTTCAGATAAGTTACTATTCATTCATGAATTGAAATGAAATGAAAAAGAAAATTGATAATTATTTTAATCTCACGGATAAAGCATTCACGGAGCACATAAAAATATTAAAAAATAGTTCTGTTTATATTTGGGACTGACCGATGATTAAATATAAGGCAGAGTGGTAAACAAAGCTGTATAGCAATACACAATGATGCCTGTTATGATGGTCATTTAAGTAAGCGTCAATATATTATTCTGAGGATTGGGAAATTAGTGGTTATTTCGAGTATTCAGTTGACTCACAATTTCCAAAAACAATTACCGTGCTGAGCTTTGTTGGAGTTGTAGTGACACTAAATTATGACTGAGACATGCAAAGATATATCTCAGGCTCAGGCACTGACAGACACCCATACCTTAAGAGATATAGTCAGATAAACATAATAAAATGTTGATAGAGACATATCAACAGACAGACAACAGGCACAGACATATAACCAGAAGGCACAGAGGAGGGGGCCTTTACCTCTGGCTCAGGAACTGATAGAAAAACATCCTTTGGTTTCAAGCATTGACAGATTCCACTGTCACATCCTGAGAATGGTTTTCTCCATCCTAAACTGTAGATAATCTAGGTAACAAACTATGCAATCTGTAGCACTGAGCCCAAAGAGCCCAAGACACCTAAAAGCCTTGCATACTTACTCAAAGCTAGGTTATAGATTGGGATCCTGGTTACCACCTTGTCGTCTTCCTACTGGTTCTTTCCAGAAAACTGTCTTCCTCTTGGTAGGGCTGCAGGTGTTTTTCTTACTGTACAATACTGACTCATATATACAAGCCTGCAGAAGAGATATCACTTACATCACTGCATGGAAATAATATTAGTGTCTCAACAGGAACAGGGGATCACTATGAGCCAAAATAAAGAAGTAAATTAATGTCAGATATGGATGCCCTCCAGAATTATGGCTTCCAGTTGTCCTTCCTTGGTATCAAGGGGATGAAAGTGACAAGGTTGAAATACTTTAGGGGTGACAGTAGAAGATGTGTCTGCTTCAAAATAAGGAGTTATGGGAGAGATATAGAGGTGATACAGAGGAGAGGGAGAAATCAACAAAGTGAGAAGAGAAAGCAACATAGGAGAGATAACAACCCATATCTAAGTTCTTTAAAAAACTTATACACTTATATTTCCACAATGCAAATGTATTTCCAAGCATTAGATTAACAAAGGAGAAAGGTCTTTGCTATTATTGACATTATTAGCTTCTTTGAACTCTGCATTGTTTTTGGTTTGCATGCAGAACTCATCATTTCTGATGCTTTGAGGCCATAGCAGACGATGTCATCCAGCCATTGCATGGCGTATGCTACAGGGAGCTCATAGAGGAGGGAATGGTCAGATTCTTCCATGGGTCTCCCCCTTTCATGTTCCCTTCCATCATCATCCACATCCTTTCATGTCACTCTTTCAAGATCCTTACTGACAGGATAGGCAGAATCAAGCACTCATATCTGATTTTTATTCTCTCATGGAACCTTCTCTTCATTTCTAATCTCCTAGGGTTTATCTATTGTTTGATTTAATTTGGCTTGTATTCCACCTTTCAGGCATTTCAAAGCGGTATACATTACATTACATTCAAGTACTATAGGTAGTTCTCTGTCCCCCAGAGAACTTATAATCTATGGGCCTAACTGGAAGGTTATTTACCATGCAGTAACTGCTGTTTATCATATGCTAAATGGCCTAACGCAGGGATAATAACTTTGAGAGATGTAATCAGTAAGGCAACTAACAAATATTTTTAAAAATAAATAATGTGAGGCATTTAAAATGCCTTGCGTTATTCTTCCATCAGTATCACACATATTATAATGATCTGATTAGCATAATAATTAATAGCCGATACCATGCAAATCAAATAAAACAGCTTGTTTCAAAAATCACAAAAAAAAATTGAGTTGAAGATCAGCTACAACTCATTAGTTGTAGCTAATTTCCCTCAGGAGCATTAGAATGCTAATGAATGAGTAGCTCCTTCATGGTTCAGAAAAAGGTTGGGGGTCTCCATAGACCTCTTGTCTCATCCCCAACCACCCATGAACCCCCTGGAGGTGGCCTAGTGAAAATGAAGATTTTTGTAAGTTATAAATTCTTGGGCAGGTCCCACTTCCAAACCCGCAACCCCTCCCCTTTGGGTACAAAATGTGCCACCCCTCCCCCCCCCCCCCCGGAGGCTGGCCTTCCCACTCTAGCCCACCCTTCAAAACCTCCTTGCATTTACTATTGTAGCTTTGATGGTGTAGTGGGGCTCAGAGCGCCCTCTAGGCTCTGAGCCCATTGGTGGCCATGCCTTTGCTCCTATCATGTGATAGGAGCAGCTGGTGCCATTTTGGAAAATGGCCACCACTGGACTTGGGATGCTCTGAGCTCCCACTACAACACCAGGGCTACACTATTAAGAGCAGGAGGGTCTGAAAGGTGGGCTAGGTTCAGGGATGGAGGGGTCAACCTTTGAGTGGCAAATTGTTTACTCAGAGGGGAGGGGTTGTAGACAGGGCTTGCCCCAGAACTTTTAACTGTAAAAATATTAATTTTTTTCACTATAGCCACTTCCAGGGACAGTGGGGAGGGGGAGGGTCACAAAGGGTCTATTGAGACTCCTGAGGTTTATTTCTGCACCTGTGGGGGGGGGGGGGAGTTACCTTTAATACATGGCAGCTTCACAATCCCAAGGCTGTCATCACACATGTTGTACACTTTAAATAATTCCACAGTATCTTTCTGGGCCGTATTTTACCATCAAGGAAATACTGCAGGATTCACAAAGCGGCAGTACCAAGTATCACTGCTTTGTAAGTTTCAATGTTTTCCCTCTGGAAAAAATACCATGGCCAAGTAAATAATGCCCTAAGTTTGTACCTGAGGCAATGGAGGATAAAGTGACTTTCCCAAGATCACAAGCAGTCGCAGTGAGATTTGAACCACTGTTCTAACCATTAGGCTACTCTTAATAACTCTTCCATTTACCCCTTCAAAGCTGACAAGCAAACCTATGTACTGGGTTTACTTTGGTCTTCCAGTTTTGAAGCTCGCAGCTGGAGCCAGGAGGGAATTAGCATGCTCAGTTTAGCATGCATACACTATTTAACTTTTCCAATGCTATTTGACATTGTCAATCTATTTAGCAATTGCATTTTTAGTTAGCATGAACATAGGGCGCGTAACATTCAAAATAGCATGCGGACGCACTTTGGCACATGTGTGTCCGCCCGCACCCAGGGCCGCAATTATTTTATAACTTGTGTGCGAATATGCGTGCATGTTATAGAATAGCCTGAATGAGTGCACATATGCTTCTAATTTTAAGTGAGTGCACAAATCCTGCTTCTACTGCATAAATCAGTTTGTTTTTTTTTAAAAGGGGTGCATGCCCACGCCATTGCCAGTTTACCAGTTCACTCATCAGCTCACCCAGCTAACTGCTAGTCCTTTAATCTCCCCTCGTTTGATAATCTTACCCTCCCCAGTTACTCCAGACTCCCCAGTTACACGTCATCAATAGCAGAAATGAAGACAGGCGGCAGGGGACCTTGGCATGTGCCAGGCTGCGTAAGTATTTACGCACACATCTCTTGGCCAGGTCCTGAAATGACCATACTTTGCCCAGACCACATCCACGCCCTGCCCCTTTTTGGAAACCTTTGAGGTGTGCGTGCAGTGGGTTTTATGCGCGGATCTGGGCACTTTAAAAAATGCACTCAGTGCACGCGAGTCCAACTTCTTTGCTCATCCCCTAATTGATGCACACACTGGGCTTTTACATTTTAATACTGTAACACACTGTCAGGGTAATATTTTACCATACACTAGTTAAAATTTATTGCATCAAATGTTTAGGTACTTTAGCATGTAAGATAAAATTATCTGACATGCACACCAAAAAATGATTTGTGTGCATTTTCTTGTTGTCAATCATGAAAATCAAAAGTCACCATGAAAATAAGCATTAATATGATGTCAGATTAGACGTAGCTACAGGAGTATAATATAATCATAGCAGTATATCCTGACCACAGAAAATACGAGTACAATAGATGGGTTTATGATCAGGAGTCGCTAAATTACGATTTTTATTCCATCTTTCCATACCGTAAGAAATTTGCATGAGACCTTGGTTAATACATTATTATTTCACAATATCCCATGCTCTTCACTAAAATGGTTCAAAACTGTACAGCCTTACTAACTGGTTATACAAGGCAGTTCATTTTTGGCAATAGCTCTATAAGACAAGTGCAGTAGTTCTTAGCTAAGGTCTTTATGTGCTATAAACCAGTCTTTTTTTCAGGGTAATCCAAATATTGAAATTACTCTTGTTCTTCAGTGAAACGGAGAAAAATCTATTCATTGTATTTAGTTACCCGGAAAACAAGGCCTGTTTGGGAACCATGAGAATTGAAGTTAAGGATCACATGTTTGATGTAAAACATGGATCTCATTATTCACCAAAATTCAACGTTTTAGGGTTTACAGTTGTATAATTATATTTTCATTATCTTAAACCAATAATCCCATATGTCACAATGAAATTCATATTGACCATATTGCAAACTGTATTTTTATTTAAGAAAGTGTTATAATTTTTCTTTATGTGTTCTTTGCTGTTTTGAAGGGGAGGCTCAATCTATATGCGTGGCTATGAACCTATGCTAGCCATTTTGCTGTTTTCCTGCGCTTTGGCACTTCACTCCAGGCAGGTGGACTTGAAATTACGTCTGGACTACCTCTGGGCTGTGCAGGCAAGACAATTTTTTGTGTATGCATATATATATATATGTATTTACCGTATATATATAGACAAGACAATACATGCTTGAGATGTTGCATTCCTAATTTCTTGTGAATAAAAGCGTCGTCTAACTATACATGTAGTAAAGTTTGAGGTTTGTTGTCATAGCAAACAGTAATAGTGCTTAGGCCAGCTCTTGGGAGTATCCTAGCTCCGTGCCGAAGCTAGCCTTTAGCCAATATGGCCCGGCCATAGGCACCAGATCAGAAGGGCACTGCCGGCCACACTGGAACAGAGGCAGATCAAAGCCTCTTAAGCGGCAGCACAGCTGCTACAGCTTCCCTCCCTCCCTGGACTAACGGTACTTCTAATGTGCTAAGACACTTGCAGCCACGCAGGCACAGTGCTAAGAACGTGTGAAACAGAAGCATGGCCGACAGTCATCGGCAAAGAAGCAGGTACTGCTGCCTGCCTAAGAGGACCCTGGGCAATCTAATTAGCACCGGCACGCCGATACTGTGTGACCTGCTGCTAAAAAGGAGCACGTGGCAAGGGACAGTCTATCGCTGACACTTCAGGCTTTGCAGACCTCGCAGAGCGGTGCAGGCGGCCGGCAGGAAAACGCTTGGGGAGGGGCATCCCCTATTTGGCTTGCGATGGGGATGTTGCTTGTGTTAAGGGAAGCGAGACAAGGTGGTGTCAGAGGGACAAAAGAGAGAGAGATGTTCCTGGGAGGGAGAGGGGATGTTCGTGGCAGTGTGAGGGAATGGGAAATGCTAAACTGGCTGGAGGGGAGACTGGAAGAGAAAGAGGGACACTGGGGTTGGGGAGAAAGAAAAGGTAGATATTGATGCTGGCATGGAAGAGAATGGGTAGACAGAGATGGGGATACTGGTGCTAGATTGGGGGGGCAGGATCGGGGGGGGGCAATGGAGGTTTGATGGGGAGAACAGGATCGAGTGGGGGACACTGGTGCTGGCCTGGGCAGTGTGAGAGCCTGTGTGTGTATGTGTGTGAGTGTGCACATACATGAGAGATTGAGGTGAGGTATTTTGTTAATGTGTACTTTCTTTATAGGGATCTTTAGAAGCCTGACTTGCTCTATTTTCCTACTAGGAGGTGATTAGGGGTTTTGGGATTTTGCATTATTACCTTTTCATAGGTAGGGTTGTTATTGTTTGAGTGCTGGCAGTTAGTGATGTTTTGTATGGGGGGTTTACTATTTTGTAATTTAGTTAAGTTGTGGCTTTCTGAGGATCAACCCTATACCCACAACACCTATTACAATAGGCCTAATATCATATGAGTTCCAATTGTCTTGTTTACTTTTTTGCAGGGTTTTCTGGTTGGTGCCACAGCAGTGCATGTAAATATAATATACATGTTGTGATATTTTTGTTCATTTTCATATAAAATCTTAATATAAATGCATAACTTTTAACTGTGTTGGAGAGTTTGGGGCTGGCTGTGTGAGTGTGTGTACAAGACTGTAAGTTTTTCCTAAGTTGCCCAATACCCTTGCACCAGTCTAGTTCTGGCTGCAGTGGCTCGATGTGGGAAAGCAGGAATCCGTCTGGAACTGTGCTACTTTGAGCCAGGCTCTTCCCAGTCTCACACTTGGCCAGGATTTAATTTTCTTTTCTTTTTGTTAAGCCATGGAGGAAGCTGGCAGAATGGATCACTTCTGGTTCCCCCTTCCTTGGAATTAGTTGGCAGAGCAGAGCTTACAGAACCGTAACAGCAGCATTCTGTGTGGCACGCAGTCTGTGAATGTGCTGGGGTGAGGCCCTGAAAAGTGGAGGCAAGATACTATCATAGAAAGGGCGGGGTGAGCCAGGAAGAAGTACCTGTGCAATGTTGGTATATCTTCTGTCAGCGATGGCTGGGCTTTGAGAGGAGCAGCTGGCTATGTATTCAATGAGTCTCTGGGAGAGAGAGGGTGCTGAGGAAAGGCTGGCAACAAGCAAGAATTTTTACATAATGATATGGCAGTTCTGGGGCAGGATGGCCCTTGCCGAGTGAGAATATGAGCAGCAGCACAACAGCAAATGTCTTTGTGCGTGTGTCTGAGCCACACTGGTTGGAAGTGTTGTTGTCTCATTACTTAGCAACTAGTTCATCATTTGATTGTTGGCAAGTAACTTTAACACCAGACCAGGATATATATGAGAGATGTAACCAAACGTGTGTGTGCGGAGGGGACAACAGATTACATGGATGGAAGGGGGATTGCAGCTCAGCTTTTTTTGTTGTTGTTGTTTTTTTTTATTTTTTATTTTGCCATTTCAGGTATATTACAATCATATAATCACAAGAATAGAGATTCCAAATATCTTAATCCTTAGTACTACAAACTTAACATTCATTCATATTTCATATCACATCTCTAATTACACAAGGGAAATTTTGGAGCCAAAATGTAAATTCAAAGAAAATTATAGGAGCTCAACATTCAATACAATTTAAGGAATAAACCTCTGCATGAGATCCCATCCCCCTATTTTATAGGCTTCACACTTCACCCTTTCCCATCAAGAAAACTCCTCAACTGTTCCGGTTCTAAGAAAATATACTTCTGATCCTGAAATTTTAGTAAACATTTACACAGGTATCTTAGTACCATACTGGCCCCTTGAGTTACTACTTCAGTTCTCATTTGTAGAAATTTCTTCCTGCGCTCCTGTGTAGGACCGACTATGTCGGGATAAACCCATACTTGTTGCCCATAATATTGGGCCCCTCTGCTTCTAAAGAAAAATTTTAAGAAAAGGTTCCTGTCCTGCTCAAACGCAAACGAGACCAATAAGGTACCCCTCACATTAATTTCTGTCTGTAAAGACATCTCAGTCATATCAGTAATATTTATTGACTTGTTGTTATTCCTGCTTCTCCCCCTTTCGAAGGCATAAATTTCCTAGATAAGAAAAAGGCTTTGATTATTACAGGTATAATTTCCTTAGGTATTTTAATACACTTTCATGTATTCTTTAAACATTTTAAGAGGAGACATTTTCTTAATAATAGGAAAACTAACAACCCGCAAGTTTAAATAATGAAGGTGTTATGCATCCCATCCGCGCCCGGCCAGCGCACAGGCCTGCTTACCTTCATGGTTCCACGGCAGGTCCTGGGTCGGCCTCCCTAGCGGTTGCTGCTAGTGCGTCCAGGCCCCGGCATCCCGCGGCGGCGGCCGCCGGGCCTTCCACTGCACACGAGGCCTCACACTGGAGCTCGGCGTCCTCGGCTGTGTCGGCTACGCCCCTACGCACAGGCGCACAGACCGCCTGGCCTCTTGTAGGGCCAAGGGCGTGTCCTAGCTCCATGGCGTGCCCTGATTGATTCCCCATTATAAGGAAGTCATTGCTTGATCTTCCTTGCCTTGGCAATCGGGTCGGCGTTTGTGATAGATTGTCACTGCGTTTGTTGCTTTCTCCTGTCTTGTCCTAAATCTCGTTCCAGGATCCTTCTGTTCCAGTTCTGTTCCTGCCTTTTTCTTGCTTCCTAGTACTCCAACGTACTCCTGTTCCTGTTCATCTGTTCATCTACCCAGGTAGTACCCCGGACTGTCTTACTGGTACTGACCTCGGCTTGTTCCTTGACCTGCCTGCCTGTCTGCTGCCTGCCTCCTGCCTCCTGACTCCAGTTCGTCTCTCAACTCGCCTGCCTGCTACCTGCCTCTGATCTCAGTCCATTCCTCGACTCGCCTACCTGTTGCCTGCCTCTGATTCCAGTCTGTTCGACATGCCTTTCTGCTGCCTGCCTTCTGACCTCGGCCTGACTGTAACCTCGTCTGACCTCTGGTACATGACTTCTGCTTGCTGACCACTCCTCGGACTGACTCCTGGACTTTGACCTGTGCCTGTCTGACTACATCCCTAGATTCTGGCTCTGTTCCTTGCCTTGTCATCACCCATGCTCTTCTGGTCATCCTTGTTACATCGAACCTGACCGCATTCCCCTTCTGCCTGTGGGCACGCTGGGCTTCCATCCTTCCAGGAGACCCTGCAAGGCCCACCTAAGTCCAAGCGGCCCGGATCCCTATGGGCTCCTCCCGGGAGGACTTCAGGCTTCCAGTGGTGAAGCTCTTTCTAGCCTCTGTCTCCTCCAGTGCTCCGCTCCCCTGGGGGCAGTTGCTTCCTGGTCCCTACCAGGAGGCAGTTCTCCACTGACTCAGGACAAGAGTCCACCCCCGAGCACAATAGAAGGGAGTTTTCAATATTTTCAAACTTTCTTTCCGCTAGGCTTGCAGATTTAATTAGGTTAACTTGAACATTTTCTGTTTTCAATGATTTTTCTTCCAGTTGCTCAATTTTCTTTTTTTGTAAACTAACAGTTTTTTCAGTGTTCAGTACCCTTTTATTAGTCTCCAGGACCACCTGTGTCATGGTTGATTGATATAGCCGACTCAATAGAAACTAAAGTGTTCCATAGCGAGTCCATTGTAATAATAGGTGGTTTTTGCAATGAAAATATTGGTCCAGGTTTTAACATTACCGGTTCTTGTACTGTGAAGCTTTCCTTGTTGTCCCGTGCTGGTGCGTGCCATCAGTGGGGGTCTAGAAGTCAAGGTAGTCCTTCCAACCGGAGCTCCTCTATCTCCCTCTTCCGCACCCACTTTACCTCCTCCGTCAGAATCCAGGGTCAGTGACTCTCTCCTTTTCCCACCTAGAGCTCGTGATGTTTTCTCCAATTCGACCTGCATCTGACCTCAGGGCAGTGACAGCGTCTCAGGAGCTCCCGGGCTTAGCGAGTTCCTTTTGGCCATGGCAAGAGAGCCGAGCTCCTGCCTCTCTCCCAATGCGACCCTTGCTTCCGGCATTTTCGGGGTTACCTCAAAAAAGCTCTCAATCTTAGTTTGTTGGATCCTTCACTTTTATCAGGTAAGTTGTTCTTTAACTTAGCTTTACGCTTAGTATGAGGCATCTTGAAGAGAATCCAGCATCAGCAAAGTAAATCCAGAGGAAATCAGTAACAGGTATAAGAGAGCTCCTTCGGCGTGTCTCATGCATTGGCCATCTTGGCAGGATTGCAGCTCAGTTTGCTCACCCCTGGTCTAAGGTGTGCGTCTAAGGTGTGCTGTTTAGAAAAATCTGAAATTTTTTGGAGATTTGTTTCTAACCTGCCAGGCTCCAGGTCACATGATGTACCTCTTAAGGTAAGACAGTGTGGTTTTGGGGGCTGTTGAAGCATGTGCTGCATAGAAAGTACACGACTGAGTCACAGATATCCCATGTGCTGGTTCTGAAAAATATCCCCAGGCTGATATTGTCCTGCAATCTGGTCCTGCTCCAGACACTACATCCTACAAAGACCTCTTCCTCAGTGACCAGCTCCTAATCCTCGTGGAGCACTCTCTTTTATACTTTTCAGTATACATATCTCTTAGAAGGGCCACACAGTCATGCAAGCAGCATACACCTTCCCTTGCACTTCAGATGAACCTTTAGGAAAACTAGAATGTTTCCCATGTTTACCATGTAATCTATTAATTTATGATTCAACTGTGCCATCTGGTGGCCAGTAGGGCCATATAAACATTAAATTATTGCATTTTCCATTATCTGGGAGTATGGGAAGTGTAGGCTTTGTGAATGATCGCATATTGGTACCTTTAATGACTGTTAATTCTGAGAAAACATTGAAATCATTATAAGTAATGACTTGAGAATCAGGTACAATTACCTACATAGAAGTTTAGGGGAAAAGGGGTGGGTATTCCAGCTATCTAAGGGGGTCATTTTCTATTGATATCGCACGCAAAAAGGGACTTTTCGCGTGCTAGATAGGGGCGGAGTCGGGGCAGAGTTGGGACTGGAAGAGGAAAGTCGGGGTGCCGTCGGGGCGGACGCGGCAGTAATTTCACTGGCGGCGATATGGTAAGACCCGTTATCGCTGCCAGTAGTGAGTCCAATAGCACCACCTTTCACGGTGGTGCTATTGGGTGCGAAAGCCAGCAGCGATAACACCGCAGTGGTGCGATCGCTGCTGGCTTTCACAGTCCCACCCCCTGCTTCTCCCCCCCCCCCCTGTTTTGCCCCCCCCCCCCCGCCCCTGTTATCGCGGGGATTCAAAAAGCCATGCGATTTTAGAAAATCCAGGCCTAAATTGGGAATATGAGACAAGGGGCTAAGGAGGAGTCATGTAGGCACACTGATCAGGGAAGAATAGGAATGAGTACTATGTGTGGGGAGATTCATTCTTTTTGGTCAGTTAGCAATACCTTCAGTTCATATATTCAAGAAAATGGGCATTCTGGGTATAGGTAGGGACCTTGTTTTCAGTTTTTATTTTGTTTTTGCAGGGAATTTATAAATGTTTATTATAATGAACAAAACCAGGATAAAATCTGTGGAAAAAAAAAAGAGTCAGAAAATGGACATAAATAAACCTGGAAGTGAGGTAAACCTCAAACAATTTTCAGAAAAATATGCTGGTAAGGAGCCAGCTAAACTAAAATTAAATAAGGCGATGGAGCTTAATGGGATACATCCAAGGGTATTAAGAGATCCTTGGGATCTTCTGGCAGCTTTACTGCTGACTTTTTCAATGCTTTTTAAATGTCAGGAGTAGTGCTGGAGGACTGGAGAGAGACTGATTTGGTTCATCTTCACAAAAGAGGAAGAAGTAAAGAGGAGACTGGAAACTAAAAGCCAGTTAGTCTGACCTCTGTGATAAGGAAATTAATGAAGTTGCTGCTAAAACAGAGGATAGTGCAGTTGCTGGAATCCAATGGATTACAAGATCCAAGGGAGCATGGTTCTAACATAGGTTGGTCTTGTCAGATGAATCTGATCAATTTCTTTGACTGTCTGACCAGAGAGTTGGATTGGAGAAGAACGTTCGATGTAGTGTACTTGGAATTCAGAAGACCTTTCATATGCTTCCACATATAAGACTTATAAATAAACTGAGTATCCTTGATATGGGCCCTAAAGTGACTGACTGGGTTAGAAACTGGTTGAGAGGGAGGCTAAAATGGATAATGGTAAATTGAGCTTACCCTGAGGAGAGGTGTGTCACAGGGATTGGTCCTTGGACTAGTTCTTTTCAAATTTTTCTAAAGTGCTACTGTGGAAGGAGTTTGGGGAATGATCTGCCTTTTTTGGATGATACCAAAATCTGCAACAGAATAGATAGCTAGGTAAGTGTGGAAAATGTGAGGAGGGATCTATTGAAGCTTAAGGAATTGTCTAGAATCTGGCAGCTGAGATTTAATGCTAAAACAATGCAGAGTCATATATTTGGGCTGCAGAATCCCATGGGAGCGGTACAGTCTAGGGGTAAAATAATTCTATGCACAAATCAAGACCAGGATCTGGGGGGTTGTCTTATCTGATGATCTCAAGTTAGACAAATAGGTGCATAAGGTGATACAAAAGTCAGAATGATATTTGGATGCAGGGAGAGGAATGGTCACCAGAAAAAAAGAGGTGATATGGCCCCTGTGTAAGACCCTAGTGAGACCTCATTTGGAATACCATAAACAGAAGACTGCACCTTTAAAAGGATGTAAACAGGATAGAGTCCATGCAGAGGATAGCTAGTAAAATGGTCATTGGTCTTCATTGCAAAGTACATAGGGCAGACTTGTTTATTTTATTTATTCATTTTAGATTTTTATATTCCACTTTTCAGTACTTCAAAATGGATTACATTCAGGTATTGTATACCCAAAAGGAAATGTGAGATAGGGGAAATATGATAGAGACACTTAAATTTTATCTCAAAGGTATCAATGCAGAGGAAGTGGGGTCTCTTTCAATGGAAAGGAGATTCAGGAACAAGGGGCTATGGAATACAGATGAAAGGGACTGAGGAGTAATCTAAGAAAGTATTTCTTTACTGAAAAGATGGTGGATGCATGGACAGTATCTAAATTCAAGAAAGCTTGAGACAAGCAGATGGGATTACTGAAGGAGTAGTAAGGATTGCAGATCTGAGTATGGATGGGCAAACTAAATAGTTCATATAGGGGTAGATTTTAAGACCTGCACGCATGCGTCCATGTGCACGCACTACCTGGCTCATATACACGGACACTCATGCAAGGGAGTGCACATTAGTGCAGCTTGCATGCACCGAGGTCCATGGCCTTGACCAGTTCCCTCCCAGTCCGCTCCGATACCTCTGAGATAAAATTTAAGTGGCTCTTTCATATTTCCCCTATCTCACATTTCCTCTTGGGTATACAGTACCTGAATGTAATCCACTTTGAAGTACCGAAAAGTGGAATATAAAAATATAAAATAAATAAGTCTGCCCTTTGTAATTTGCAATGAACACCAATGACCATTTTTCTAGCTATCCTCTGGATGGACTCTATCCGATTTCGCAGTGGACTGGGAGGGAACGCCCCAACCCCCTAAACTAACCTCCCTTCCCCTAACCTATCCACCCCCTAACCCTAAGCTAGTCCCCCCAAAATCTTTTTCTTACCTCTTGCCCCTGCTCGGGGCAGGCACAGGTTGCGCGCACCAGCACCCTGCCGGCATGTGATCCCCCGGCACAGCGGCAAATGGCCATTGTGCTGGAGGCCTCTAGCCCCGCCCCTTTTTCGAAGCCCCGGGACTTACATGCGTCTTGGGGCTTTACGCGCATGGCCGGGCCTTTTAAAATAGGTCCGGTGTGCATAAGACCTCCTATGCATGTAAATCCACGGGATTTACGTGGGTAGGCTTTTGAAAATCTGGCCCATAATCTTTATCTGATGTCATGTTTCTATGTTTCTATTATGTAAATTGATTACATTAAACTACATATTCCCAAACTAACTCTTAGATCCCAGAATAAAGGCTTAATAGAAATCCCGACATAAGAAATTCTCAACTCACACAAACTAGAGACTGAGCAAATTCAATTGCTGGCCCAAAGCTATGGAACTCAATGCCAGAGAATTTTTGAACAATAACAAACCATAAGAAATTTAAGAAAGACCTGAAAACTTGGCTATTCACTAATGCCTACTGTTTGACTGATATATTCAACTCACCTTGACACAGATAACCAAAATTTGTCCTGAACAATACCCCCTTATTCTTACTCACTCCCCCCATAATCTAACTATGATTGCATGTTATGTGTATGTCTTTGAAATACACTCTTAGCTTTAGAATGTTTACCCTGTTCACCTGTGTGGTTGCCTATCTTTGTAATTCATCTTATGTTTGTGAGTGCCAACCCTGTACATCATTGTGAAATAATGATTCTCACATGGAATGACAGTATATAAAACACTCAAATAAATAAATAAATAATCACTATTGCCAAGCAATCCTACCACTTTAACTTCTAGAACCAGATCCCGTCTCATAGTGAAGACTAGATCTAGAGTAGTACCCCACTCTCGTTGGTTCCAGGACTAGCTAATCCATGAAGCAGTCATTTAAGACATCTAGAAATTTCACCTCCTTAGCATGTCCTGATGAGGCATTTACCCACTCAGTACTGGGGTAATTGAAATCTTCAATTGCATAATCTGTTGCCTTTTCTGATTTTTGTTAGCATTTCACTATCTGTCTCTTCATTTTGGCCAGGTGGGTGATGGGATACCCCCACTGCTTTACTCTTCCCCATCATACTTGGAATTTATATCCATAGAGATTTCCCATTACTTTCTGTTTCCTGCAGAACTTTTATCCTGTTTGATTCTATGCAATCCTTAACATATAATGCTACCCCTCCACCAATTTCACCTGGCCTATGATTTTAATATCATTTGCATCCTGGTATTACAGTATCCAATTGGTTATCCTCTTTCCACCGGGTCTATGAGTTGGTAACAATGACTACATCTGTGCTCAGTGCCAAAGATTCCAACTCTCCAATCTTTTTTTTAACACTTCTGATATCTATCTATTTATTTATTTATTTATTTATTTATTTATTTGAAACCCTTTATTACCCAAACCATCCAATGTTCGGGGCATGTTATAAAAATACGATCATAATCAAGTAAAATAAAAAGACATTTATAAAAAAAAACATTAAGAAAATATACATAATATAAAAAGTGGAATAAGAAAGGGACTGGTCTGAAAGTTAAGACCTAAGAAGACAAAAGAGCATACAGAATATATAAAACAAAACTGTTAAAACTAAAATGAAAGGTCGCCTAGAAGTAAGATCTAAATGAGGAGAGGGAGGGAGGGTAGTAAGATAAAATAAGGGCCTGGAGATTAAAGTTCATATAGATCTTTAAAGGCTTGCCTGAAGAGATGATTGTTATGAATGAGACTTTGTAAAGTGGATAGGATTTTATATTGGATTCTCCAGTGTATTGGGAGCCAATGTAGGGTAAATAGAACTGGGGAAATATGTTTGTGCAGTTTTGTATTGGAAAGCGAGCAGCTGCGTTTTATACCAACTGAAGAAGTTGAATAGATGATTGAGGTAATCCATCGTAAAGGGAATTACAGTAATCAATACCTATAAGTAATAATGATATCTTATGTTCTTCTTATGTAAGGAAAGTGCGAAAAGCAGTTGGATCAAGTAATGGCTTGATATATTTTAAAAGATGCAATTTATAAATCGACGATTTCACTAAAGATTTGATGTGAGTATGCATATCTAATTTTGGGTCAAAGATAACACCAAGATTATGAACATTCTTGGAAATGTTGATGGTTGTATTATTAAAGGGAATAGCTTTGGGAATATTATCAATAAAGAGAAAATTATAAAAAAAAAAAAAAGATGGGTGTCCAAGAATCATTATTTCCATTTTTGATAGGTTTAAACTCTCTAACTGGGTAACATCAAGCTAGGTTTAGAGAACATTGCAGAAATCTCATCTTTGAGTGAGTTTCCTCACTCCGAAGGTCATCAAATCTTCACAAGAGAGCACTGTTCTGTTTGTACATCTCACTTTGAATGTCAAAGTGGCCCCTAATCCCAACACTAATACATAAAACTCACTTCGAGTTACTCGGTGGGCCTCCCATAGAGATATAAATACCTATCTAGTGTGAGGGCATTATGGATAGTCTCTCAGTCTCTCTCTCTCTCTTTCTCTCTCTCACTCTCACTCTCTCTCTCTCTCTCCCCCCCCCCCCCTCAGTGGCCCTGATAGCTAGGCTGGCTCTCCAGGACCTTAACACTACTAAACATGGTCCCCCCAGTGGTTGTATGTAGGAAATACAACAATTCTGGCACTTATCTTAAAGTGTGAAAATGTTATCACAATTTGCAGTAACTTAGTGCTTCACATAGGTATTAGCACAAATTGTAATAAACTGCCTATTTCCATAAAACACACCCTTTTTTGTGTCACATGCAATATTTAGTGCATTTTGATAAATCCAGGCTTAAGTTTGTTATGAAACAGCAAGGTTTTGACAAAGGAGAAACAAAAGTAGATTTCCAGTCGTGCCATGTTAAAAAATAGAACTGGATATCTTCAGCATAAAGGTGATAGGAAATACCTAAAGTAGAAAGAAGTTGACAAATAGAGGAAAGATATATGTTGAATAGTGCAGCAGAAAGGGAAGAACCTTGAGGGACTCCAGTATTCACATCACCCCAGTACTTCAGTCATTTCATTGGTTACCTATCAAATACAGAATACAGTACAAAATCTTCACTATCATACACTCTCTTATTCATAACTCTACCTCTACCAGATTGTGTTCTCTTCTTCAAATTTATAAACCTAGTAGACACCTAAGATCCTTGACCCAAAATTTCCTAGATGTACCATCACCTCGACAGGCTCGTCTAGATATTGCAAGAAAAATGGCCTTTTTCAGTAGCAGGCCCAACCCTCTGGAATGCATTACCAGATTCGTTAAGATCTATACCCAATTCAAGCCATTTCAAAAAATCTTTAAAAACATCTTTTTCAAATTGCGTTCAAAATTACACCTATCAAACAATAATCCAACATCTTTTTATTACACTACCTTCATGCACTAATCATATGGCACTTTGTTGTTGATATTATACTAGAACATGTATTTTAATAATTATGGATTTTATTTTCTTATATTTATTATTTTTTATATTCCTTTTGTAATTTTAAGAGATTTTTATTTTTTATTTTGATTTACTTCTTTGTACACCATTTCGACTAAACTTTGTTTGTAAAGACGGTATAGAAATATTTTTAAATAAAATAAATAAATAAATAAATATTCACATAGAGGTAGATCTTAAATAAGTACGCGCGCACGTACTTTTGTTCGCGCAACCGGCGTGTATCTTATAAAATCCGAGGTCAGTGCGCGCAAGGCTGCGCAAAATCAGCAGCCTGCGCGCGCCAAGCCGCCCAGCCTGCCTCCATTCCCTCCGAGGCCGCTCCGAAATCGGAGCGGCCTCGGAGGGAACTTTCTTTCTGCATCCCCCCACCTTCCCCTCCCTTCCCCTATCTAACCCACCCCCAGCCCTACCTAAATCCCCCCTACCTTTGTTGTGCAAGTTACGCCTGCTTGAAGCAGGCGTAACTTGTGCGTGCCACCTCGGCATCCCCCGGCACAGGCCGCAGTGCCGGGGGACTCAGGACCGCCCTCCCGGCCCGCCCCCGAACCATCACCAAGCCCCCGGACCCGCCCCGGACCGCCCCCTCCCGCCCCTTTAAGAAGCCCTGGGACTTACGCGTGTCCTGGTGCTTTGTGCGCGCCAGCGGCCTATGCAAAATAGGCACGCCGGCGCGCAGGGCTTTTAAAATCTAGCCCATATTGTCTTTGAGGTATGTTTTTTAAATTGTGTTCACAACTTGCCTATCAGTTGAAGTGGGTGGTTTGGAATTATTTATCTGTCTGTTCTTTATTTAAACACACTTGTGCTGCTTTTGCCTCTATCACAACCTATGAGGATAGTCTTACTTCCCTGTTGTGCAAGCATCCTTTGAAGATACCTCAATCCTAACCATGCTCTCCTGAGCAATTGTCAGCTTTTTCCCATAATTTAGTTTAAAAGCTGCACTATCTCTTCTTTAAATGTTAGCACAAATACTGGGTTCCACCCAGGTTAAAGTGGAGGCCATCCTTTCAGAATAGGCTTGCCATTCCCAAAGTATTGCCCAGTTCCTAACAAATCTAAACCCCTTTTTCATACAGGCTGAAACTTCACCTAAACCAGCCCCATTCCTACAAGTTGTGTCCTTGGATTCCAGGGGTCAGTAGGACTTAGGTTGGTCCCAAGGGTGACCCAAGTGAGAATCCAAGGACAGGACAAGAGTCAGGGCAGGCAGCAAGCAGGACTGAGTCAGGATATGAAGCAGGGTCAGATTCAGGCTAATATCAAAGGAATAGTCAAGTCCATAGCTGAGATCAGAATGAGAGAAGCAGGACAAGACTGGACAAGATGGACAAGACAAGGCAGGACTCCAAGGACAAGGATAAGGCAAGTCAACAGGGCGAGGCAACAGAGACAGAGCAAATTCAGGAATAGGGCAAGGCTGGACGAGGCAAGCTGGAGAAGCTGGACAACACAAGGTGGGACAGGCTGGATGAGGCAAGGCTGGAATACTGGACAATCAGGAAAGCAGGAGCAACACCCACTGCTGTAGGCAGGAGACACATTGCTGAGGTACCAGCTAGAAGTGGTTTAAATTCCCAGCCGGTGATGACATAATCTCCCAGAGCCTCTATCCTGTTTTTATTGTGGGACCTTTATTAATAGATGTGTCATGCGCACACACGCCTAGGGGTGGCTGACATAGAAGGAAGCATGGCGGTGATCCAGTCGCGTGGAAGGCATCGCAACTGATGGGGTTAAATGTAATCAGCTGCAGGTTGTGGCAGACTGCTGCAACCAGCAAAAGGAATATGCGGCTGTTCTCTCAAAAATCTATTCATAATCCAAAAAAAAATCACCACCCCAAGTTTGTGAGCAAATGCAGATCGTAATACAACATATGTACTGTATTCCCCATCGTCAACTTGGTATGCTCTAATGCTAACAAATAAGTCATCTTGTAGCAGTACTAGGTAAGATCCTGAATTGTTTAATTAATGCTATTATTCTTTTTCTTTCAATACGGCTGTTTCACCCATTTACATTAAACATTAGTAGATCAGTGTCCTACTAAAGAAACCTAATAGATATGGGAACTCACCCACCAGATGGCAGCATGTCTATGCATCCAACAGTCACCTCACACACTCTCTCTAGCTTGCAGCATCAGTTATTAAAAGAACAATTAACAAAAAAAAAAAAAGATTACAAACCATACAATTACTGTATGGTCTCCAATGTGGAGAAAAAGAACATTAAGCTTCCTATTGCTTTGGCTCTAACTGGATAAACTCATTCATTATAGCGCAATCATCATGATCTCTTGTGATTTCATAGTGTAAAAAAGAAAGAAAAGAGTAGTTCTGCTTCACTTCAAGTGTGCATTTTCCAATAATTCCTTTACTTAAAGAATAAGACATGGCAATGATTATATTGTGGTGGGATATTAACAAGCTTTGTGCCTTCAACCACCTGATTTTATATATATATATTGCTTTTATGATAATACCAAAAACTAAATCTTGTACAGAAAATAAGAAACCAAATAATCACATATCATCAAAAAGGAAACTATAGCAAATCAAGCTTTAGCCCAAAATGGGGGGGGGGGGGGGGGACATACTATAGAAGAGAAGGAATTTAATTGAAATTAGGTATCTAACTCAGAGGGTCATTTATCAAAATGCGCTAAGGCGTTTTCGCATGCGTTAAGGGCTTATCGCATGCGAAAAGCCCCATTAACGCATGCGATAGGCCCTTAACGCATGCAAAAACGCCTTTAACGCATTCAATCGCACCATATCGTATGGTGTGATGCAAATCCAAAAAAGAGGAGGAGTTAGGGGCTGGAATGGGCTGGGTTTGCCAGTCTGCGAAGTGCTATCGCACAGACTTAAAGCCAATTTTAACTACACCTTTTTCAGTAGCGTTAAGCCGTGTGATAGCTTGCGTTACAGGGCGGTAAGGTGTTAGGCATTTCACGATGTCTCCTGAAAGGCCTGTTTTAGTAGGTATGAAGCTCCCGGAGCACCAGCCTAGTCATCTGGGGGGAGAGAGAGAGAGAACAGAACAGTGGTCTCTTGTGAAGATTTGATGACCTTCGGAGTGAGGAAACTCACCCCAAGATCAGATTTGTGCAAGGTTCTCTCCACCTAGCTTGATGTAACCAGGTAGAGTGTCCATCAAGCTGGGTGGAGAGAACCTTGCACAAATCTGATCTTGGAGTGAGTTTCCTCACTTTGAAGGTCATCAAATCTTCACAAGAGACCACTGTTCTGTTTGTACGTCTCACTTTGAATGTCAAAGTAGCCCCTAACCCCCTACACTAATGCCTAAACCTCACCTCAAGTTACTAGGTGGGCCTCCCATAGAGATACAAATACCTATCTAGGGAGAGGACATTATGGCTAGTCTCTCTCTCTCTCTCTTATCTGAGCTCCCTGGGACCATTAACAATGGTCCCCCAGTGGTTGTATACAGGTATGGCACTTATTGTAATTTGCAATAAACTGTATATTAGCATAAAATGCACCCCTTTTGCTATCACATGTGATACTTATTGCATTTTGATAAATCCAGGCCTCAGTGATTTATAGTTTAGCTGTCTAGAGGCGGTGATAAACTAGAAGAGGATAAGACTATCAAGGAATTTAGTCTGCCTCTGAATTATAAAATTAAACAGTTGTTGGGGGTCAAAAAATATATTTTATCCCTTGTAACTTCACAACACACTTGCAGGGGAAATGCACCCATAACAAAGCCCCAAGTTATAGCACCCCGGATCTCAGCAAAAGAAACCGCTTTCTCCTAAGCTGGGAAGCTTTTGCAACATCAGGAAATATATTAACCTGATAGTTTAAAAGGAATTGTGGCTGTTTCATCACCAGATCCTGATATGAATCCTCCACTAAAGTGGCAGCTGAAGGTGATGCAGTTTTTCCTTCAATAGCAGAACTTTGAAGAAAATTTGTAATATTAAGGACATCGGAGGAAGTTTGTAAATCAGGATCGGGATGAGAAGTTTTCTTTTTTATTTATGTATTTATTTGATGAGTTTTATATACCGTTATTCGGTAGAGCCATCATAACGGTTTACAAAGTGAACATTTTTAACAGTAATGAAACATTACAGCAGAAAGAGCATAAACAGAAGTAAAACAAGTCAAATACAATAATTATTCTTTGATTGGATGAGGAGGGTAAGTACGATTGGTTGGAGGTTATAGTTGAGAGTTTATTTGATGGCTGGTATGGCCAGAAGACAGAGGGTCAGTGAAGAATTTGCGGAAGAAAAAAGTTTTTAGGTCTTTTTTGAATGTCCTTATGTTGTGCTGGGTTCTTAAGTCTTCAGGTAGTGTGTTCCAGAGTTTGGGGGATGCGATGGAGAAGGCTCTTTCTCTTGTTGTTGCCAGGTGAGCATCTTTGATGGTGGGGATGTTTAAGTAGCTTCAGTTATTGGAGCATAGGTTTCTTGAGGGGTTTTGAGGAGTTATGTTAAGCGTGTTTATACCTTGATTATCATAGTTTAGGATTTTGTGAATGATGGTCATTGATTTGTAGGCAATACGTGCAGTAATAGGAAGCCAGTGAAGGGAGGTTAGTATGGGCGTTATGTGGTCATTTCTTTTTGTTCCTGTTAGGACTCTAGCAGCTGAGTTCTGCAGTATTTTAAAGGTAAATAGTAGGCTTTAGCATTGGTGGTAATAGTGAAGACATTTTAATGCTGGGATTTAAAAAGCATTTTAAACACAAAAAAGGAAAATGCAAAAATAAATCCTAAGTATTAGCATAAATTCATCCCTGCATATTGGCTTCCAACCAGAATCTAATGTGAGTGAAAAAAAAAAAAAGTTAGCAATTTGCATTTATAAAAAGACTGTTGGGGCCTATCCTTTCTCCCCTCCCACTCCCACTTCTGCTTCACTTACCCATCATCATCCTCTCTCCTCCTGCTGCTGCGGTCGCTACTCCTCGTTCTCCAGGTTTCTTTATTTCTGCCTTGTTCAAAGATATAGGCATGCAACAATCTAACAAGCAGCCAGGTAAGACTGACGCTGATGAATATGCTCCAACAACTTTGCTTGGATAAAGTTATCCGGCTGTATGTTTCTCCCAAGCAGACTTAGCTGGCTAAGTCCATCTGGCTCGTTCTGAATACTGGTGCTTGCCAGATAAATTTTAGCCATGCTCCCCCACCCTACTTCTTTTCATCCACCAAAATTGACCTACCCAGTAACATCTTGTCAGTGAGGGGTGGGAATATTAACTTTTGGGGTTTGTCCAGCTAACTTAACAGTTGGCTAGATAAACCCTTTCTGGTATTAACCTCTATATTTCTGTAGGTTACAAAGTTCTGTTCCCCTTTTGGTTGTTGAGGATATCATGCGCACAGTTTGGCTGCAGTTATGAATTGCACTATTCTCCCTTTCCTGATAACTGTTTCCATCCTCCCGCTGTTTCTCAGGTGGAATGGTGAAGGAGGGTTTACCGTTTTGTGCGAATGAATGAAAGGATGGGATTACGTCCTTGTTGGTTTACGTTGTGTCTAATCTTTTTCAAGCTAAAAAGACATGCTCATCCTGTGGCTGCTGGAGGAGAATAAGGGTGTCAAAGGAAAAAGAAGTCTCCCTACACCCCAAGCAGAAGTTCGGTAGAGACAAGCCAAAGAGAGTGGCATAGTCACAGCCTTCTCCATGACCCTTCCCTGTACAATTTTTATTTGTTTGGGAGAGGAGAGGTGGCAGGGGTTGGTAAAAAATCCAAATGATTACTTATTCTTTTGCCTATGTTTTGACTTCATATATGAGCTGTGGTGCATAGTTGCTCTGTATGGCAGATGACATTTGAGTGATGAAGTGTAAGTGGGGATGTATTTGTGATGTGAGGTTGGTGGTGTGATAGAGATGTGATAGTAGTACTAAGCAGTGCTATGAGTGCTGAGCGTGTTGTTTGAGTTCTGCCCTGTCATTTAGCAGAGCAGCTCATTTCCATCTAGTCTTGATGGACTGCCGGGTCATGATAGATTCAGCAATGGCTGAGAGAACCCAATCTGCCATGAATCTCCTGCATTTGAAATGGCTTGATTTAAATCTGAAAGGTAAATGGAAAAAGAAGGTGAAAAAAATCACTTCTCTCAAGTCATAGGAAACATGTCTTTTATTTTATTTATTTAACTGTTCTTATAGTACACTATCTCCATCTTGTGACCGATGCAGAATACAAAGAAATATGATGAGAGAATTCTACAAGTTCAATACAAACTGTACACAAAAAAATTATAATATACATTTAATATATTAGTATAGATCACATGAGCAATAACAAACAATAATATTTCTTATATTCTTATATATGAAATGCAAAATCAGAAATACATATTACAAGTAGAAGCCAATATACACATGTATTGAAACATTTAAAAAGTGTGCATCAATCACATAAAACCTCCTGTAACCATACTTGCACATATACACAAACTCATAACCCCACCTCATACATATCCATCACATGCACACAATGCAGAAAATGGGTGTTCAGTGTTGAGCACCCATTTTCCTAACATGCGCCCAGCCATCTCTTCTGGGCATGCAGTGCAATATTTTAATTAGAGGTCATGCAAACAAGGCGGCATTGGGGAAGTTTTGTGCATCCCTAGCGCCTCCTCGGCATCGGGTGCTCAGGAGAGGTAGTTGTCAAGTGAATTGGATAAACAATCACTGAATCTACAAGGGTCCGTTTTCTCCCACTACCAGCATAAACACACACAAGATACATGTATCTTGTGTGTGTATATTGGGCAACCAGATTTTTTTTTTCAAAAACTTTTTTTTTTTTTTAAACCAAATCTGCTTTATTTTGGTCCTTCACTTAGTATCTCTACGGGATGGCATACAATTTGCCATGTTGCAAAGGGTGCGTTGGCTGTGCAGGAAATTTTTTGAATCATGGGGATTAGCTAATAGCGTCATCTACATGGAATTTACATGTGATGAGCGCTATTAGCTATGCGGCGATTTGGACACGCTAATCCCCATATTGCATCGGGGGTTATGGACACGAGTCCAAAACGCACTAAACCATGTGCTAGCCGCTGTGCACAATATTGTATCGGCCCTAATAGAAGTCTCTTCAGTAAAAAGACACTCTTCAATATGTACCTATTAGTTTGTTGTTTTTTTAGTTCCTTCGTTTCATTCATTTTGGCCTGTGTGCGTGTATCTCACGATCAGAAGATATGTACACAAAACTGATAGTGTGCGCATATTCAGGTAGTCACACACGTGCATATGCCATTGTTTTTGTGCGTGTACATTCTGATCTGCGCTCAAAAACAATGGTATGCGCACAAGTGTACCACTACTTGAATGATAATATCACCTAGTCTAGTCAGTAAGTGATATCATTTTTATGTAATCCACCTTGAAGTGACTGAGAAGTGGAATATAAATCAAATAAATAGAAATATTTACAACATCAATATAGTCACAATTCATTGACAATGAAAATTGGAGGGGAAGGGGGGAGGGGGCTTCTATGCCGTCTTTTACCTGAGGCCACCCCTGTGTATAAATGCCAGATTGTTACATTAAGAATATGAGTGAAGTTCATTCTTTTTCCCCCAGTGATTTTTCATTATTGCTTTTAGGCAGAAGAAGAGAGAGATGACATGGAAAGAGTAAAGCTGGATAATAAAAGAATTCTCTTCAATTTACTGCCAGCACACGTTGCACAGCACTTTCTTATGTCTAATCCAAGGAATATGGTAAGGCAAAAGGAAGCCTGAGCTGAATGAAAAAAAATGGGCATTCTATTCTGTGGGAGCTTTCTGATTGTAAGCGGAAATGTGGGAATAGTTGTGCTGTAAAACAGTGAATCTGGTTTATTGTTGATACCTTCATCTGATGTGGAATGTTAATGATTTTGCCTTATAAGATTTACTGTCAGAAATTTCATGAAGATATTTTAAGAATCAGAATTTTTGGGGGTGGGGGGGAGGGTAGAGGGGGGCGGTAGTTTGCTTTTGCTTCTTTATACTTCCAGCTCAGTCAGAACCAGACTGGGATGCAGCACCTATCGATGGGGTTTTAGTTTTATTTATTTATTTATGTAGCGAGTTTTATAAACTGTCATTCGGTTTCGCCATCACAACGGTTTACAAAGTTTCGATGATTAACAGAGTGTATAAAATTCATATGCTTGTTAACATAGTTATCTTAGTCGTCCTAATCATAGTTTGGTTGTTGCATTGTACAGGTTAACTTACTTGCTTTGCTTTGGTTCTGTGTGTTTATATGGGCCGGTAGGGAGGGAAGTTGTAGCATTGAGTCATAGGGAGGTTTGGTAGGCTTTGGTGAACATCCAGGTTTTTAGTTCTTTTTTGAAGATTTTTAAATTTTGTTGTGTTCTCAGTTCGGTTGGGAGGGAGTTCCATAGTTCTTTTATATCCCTTTCCCCACTTATTAACAAACTAGCTCCGGCTATCATCATGGCAGTCCTTATCTAACAGTTATACACTGTGGTTCCCTCCAGAGCACATAATCATAGACCCTGCGTCCGGCTGCTGGATGTCACTGTTGAGTGATGGCTGGAGCTTCCTTCCCTTCAGGAGGCTGATCACGATGCCTCCACTTCATCCCCAGTCCTTGCTGGCCTGGGTTGAGGGGAGGGAGGACAGTGTCCTGGACCAGAAATGAAACTCATATCTTCTGGGGGGGGGGGGGCGGGGTTGTCAACAATGAAGCCACCGAGCCACCAGGATGGACTCAGAACTCTTTTTGAATGATTGTCAAGCTGTGCCAAAGATTCAAGCTGGTTGGACTTGAAGAGTATTGCCAGATTTATGATTGCTGCAAAAATAAAAACACATTTTCAGCATCTAAATTGGAACGTATGCAAGTATTTTATACATGTATATACAATAAAGTGGTAAAACGCATATTTAAGAGGAAAGCAGAGCTGCTTATCTGAAACAGGTGTCCTCCATGGACAACAGAACAAATAGCCTTGCAAGTCAGTGACATCTTCCAATGGTGCCAGGATGGAACGTGCTCTCTCAGAGCTGAGAAAAAAAACACACTTTTCCGAGCATGTGTAGGACGTCCTGCACTGCTGCCATTTGCATGAATCTCTTGGATTTTTCATAAGCTGAATTTGGACTGAATGAGGAGGAGGGTGGGATTGTGTGGCTGATTTCTTCTGCTGTCCATGGAGAATGCCTGTTACAGGTAAGCAGGAACAAACAGCCACACACGTGGGGGTCTCTCAAACTGAAGATTGTATGGATTAAAATACATATATTTTTATTCAAGAAATAAAGGACATGCAATTTGGATAGATGAGGATGGTGGGACAGTTGAAGCTATCATTTTGAAGCTTTTCTGAAAATACTATCCATATGAGAATCCTCATCTAAGCCGTAATATTTGGTAAAAGTGTGTATGGAATACCATGTGGCTCCTTTACATATCTCTTCAATTGATGCTGAGTGCCTAAAGTCTACAGAAGCTTTAGTAACTCTCTCATTTGGTAAGCTTTTACCTTTTGTTGCAGATGAATCAGAAGAAAATAGATTGGGACAGCCAACTTGATAAAGTCTGTTTCTTCAATGGATGGCCCCGATTGACATGATCATATGACAAAAACAATTGCTTAGACTTTCTAAATGTTTTTTTTCTGTCCAAGTAAAATACCAGGGCTCTTCTGCAGGGTATGAAGAGTCTGATCGCCTTGAGAAGCGTGAGGCTTTGTGAAAAAAAAAGATGGTAAAACTACAGATGGATTCAAATGGAATTGAGACACAACTTTGGGTAAAAACTGGGTGCATCCTCAGTACCACTCATGTTTTAAAATATTTATGTAAAGGGTGCATAAGTTACTAAGACATTTATTTATTTTATTTATTTAACGTTTTCTATACCGGCATTCATGATTAGAATCACATTATGCTGGTTTACATTTAACAGGGGGTGTGAATTAAAATACATAACAGAACTGAAAAAAAACCTGTAACAAGTAAAAAGAAAAACAAACTCTGAAGTTACAATGAAACAGGATGTTAAAACTGGGTGGAGGAAAGTCTAAAGGAACTTAGCAGAAAGAGCCATTTCAAGAAAGAGTCATTACATTATTATTTCTCATTACAAGAAGAGACATGAAGTTCTCTTCTTGTAATGAGAAATAATAATTTACATTATAGACATTTCATATATACAGTCGCACAGGGGTAGATTTTCAAAAAACGCGAATAGGCGTACTTTTGCTGGCGCATCAGGCGCAAGCAAAAGTACGCTGGATTTTAGTAGATACGCGCGGAGCCGCGCGTATCCACTAAAATCCTGGATCGGCGCGCGCAAGGCTATGAATTCTGTATAGCCGGCGCGCGCCGAGCCGCACAGCCTACCCCCGTTCCCTCCAAGGCCGCTCCGAAATCGGAGCGGCCTTGGAGGGAATCCTCTAACGCCCTCCCCTCACCTTCCCCTCCCTTCCTCTACCTACCCCACCCGCCCGGCCCTGTCTACATCCCCCCCTTACCTTTCTCCGGGGATTTACGCCTCCCGGAGGGAGAAGTAAATCCCCGTGCACCAGCGGGCCTGTTGCGCGCCGGGATGCGACCTGGGGGCGGGTATGGAGGGTGCGGCCACGCCCCCGGACCGCCCCGGGCCATAGCCACGCCCCCGTACCTTCCCCCAAAACGCTGCCAACACGCCCCCTAAACGCTGCGACGACCGGGCCCGCCCCCGACACGCCCCCCTCGGAGAAACCCGGGACTTACGCGAGTCCCGGGGCTCTGCGCGCGCCGGTAGGCCTATGTAAAATAGGCTCACCGGCGCGCAGGGCCCTGCTCGCCTAAATCCGCCCGGTTTTGGGCGGATTTAGGCGAGCAGGGCTCTGAAAATCCGCCCCTTAGGGTGCAAAAGAAGTTTTCATTAATTGCGAGAGTACCACATTCAAGACCTGTTTTGTGGGTGCTCTCTTGATTGGAGGATGCACCTAATATAGTCCTTTGATAAATGTTGATACAGCAGAATGATAAGATATAGGCATGCTCTGAAATTGCTAATGATAAATGCTGCTATAGAACTCAGTTGAACTCTAAATGAGTTTGATTTTAACCCAGAATCAGAAAAATGGAGAAGATACTAGAATATCAAAGAAGCCGGACACTAGGGATGCATAGCCCCCAATTTTTGGTTTTGGTTTTATTTATGTATTTATTTAATTCTTTTATATACCGACCTTCATGACAGGTGTCATATCAAATCGGTTTACATGTAACAAGGGGGAAAAAAACATTCTTATCAATCATTTAACAGTTAAATAATCAGAGGAGGTGAAAAAGTTACATATAACAAGGAGATCGAACTTGGGAATAGAAGAAAGAGAAGGACAGAGGGATAACCATTGTGATAAAAGGGTATCGCTAAGTAAGTTGTCCGGTAGGCTTGAGAAGTGGTTTGTTTTTTCTTTTTGGGGGGGCTGAGGTGGTTCTTTGTTTTTCAGTTCATTTATTGTTTTTCTCTGTTTGTCAAACAAAAAAAATAAACAAAACATGAAAAACAAAGCAAAACAACAAGAAAAACAAAGATTTTTAAAAAATGGGTTTCCTGTGGCCCTGAAAATCCCCTCCTGCTTGGTAAAATTATCTGGGATCCAGGCCCAGCATGGGCATCCTTGGATCTCTCTGATCCCCACTCCCAGTCCAAAAAAACAAATATGGCCTTCCCAGGGCTTACCTTTAAAAATGTTGGGGGCAGGGAGATCCAACGTGACCCCCAGTTACCACCTTCTTGGATTCTGAGCAAAAAAAGGGCAAAGCAATTCTTACCTGCTTCCACAGAAGCACTGGCCCTTTGAAAAGGGCAAAATCCACCTGGAAGATGGCGCCAAAGTGAAGTCACTTTGGCATTTTCCTGTGGTGCAGCCGATACCATTATTATGTCCCTATTGGCTTTTTCCCTCAGGACTCAGGAAGGTGGTAAGTGGTGGCTGGGGGTCAGATTGCCCAGCATGTTTAAACAGAGGGGCCCGGTCAGGCCCCGAACAGGCTGGATTAGTATTTTGGACTGGGAATGGAGAACAGAGAAGTTTGGGGAAGCCCCTTTCTTGCATTTATTTTAAACAACTTTTCTAGTACAGATCTCTGAAGATGATCTTCCTTACTCTGAGAAGATATCTTGTATTTTAACTTCATGTCTTGAAAAGCTCATGCTCAAGGAAACAGCCTGCACATGACTCACAGTTTGATGTCATAAGTCATGCAAATCTTGATTTGCCATTTTATAGTGGCATTTGAAGCATAATTTTAAAGAGTTTATTATCCATCCTTAGAGATTTCTTTGTCATGGTTTGAAGAGAAAAAAGAAAATATTTACTCTTCTTTTTAGAAACTTGATAAAACAAAATGAAACTGAAAGGAAAACTGAAGAAACTATGAATAAAAAATGAACAAAAATGCACAAACCCTTGAAAAATCATGATGATAGCAAGATGAAATAGACGGAAGAGACTCATAAGAAAACTCCTACACATACTCTTAAAAATGTGTTTCTTTTTTCTGGGCTCTGAGAGAGCACAATCCATCTTGGCACCATTGAACGACATCACCCACTTGTGTGGTGTTTGATCCTGCTTGTTCATGGAGAGAGAAAATGAATGAGAATGTTGGGGGGGGGGAGTATTTTGCTTAGCCTGATCCCAGAATCAGATTTATAAATGGGATTATGATGCTTGCTGGAGCATAATTTGATCTGGTGCACTATGGGGTGTGTGTGTGTGTGTGTGCACATCCATGCATGGGAGTCTTCCTGGGATGAGCAATGTGTGTGTGTGTGTGTGTGTGTGTGTGTGTGTGTGTGTGTGTGTGTGTGTGTGTGAGAGAGAGAGAATGGGAGCCTGCCTTGGGTGTATGGATGTAAATGGGAGCTTGTATGGGGTGTGGGTGTGTGTGTGTGTGTATATAAGAGTTAGAGAGAGAGAAAATAGGAGTTGCCTCAGTTATGTGCATGTGTGTGCTTGTGAGAGAGAGAGAAAAAAAATGGGGACTGCAGGTAGATTCCAACTTGCCAGCGGCTGAAATGAAGATGAGGGCCTGGGTTTGCTGGTAGATCCCAACCAAAGAAGAGCTGGAGATGTCTGTGGATTTGTCTGGGAGGGAGTGTGTATGTGTATGTGTGTATCCAAGAAAGAGAGGAGAAGGTTTGTGCATCCAATTCCCACTACTCCACGACAATCCCAGGGTGACTGGAAATCAAAAGTTCCCCAATATGGAGAGCATGAATTTTTAAAATCCTTTTTAGTTATATTTTTCAGGTGTTATTTGCTGTGTCTGCTGTTTTGAAATGTTTTATTGGTATTTGGGACATTTAAAAATCTTGTATATGAGTTTTTAATTATTTGATCTTTTATTTATCATCTTTTTTAAAATAATATTATTAGTATGTTTTTAGTATTATGATTATATATTTATTTTATTTCTTGATTTTATTGTTTGATGTTTGAGGAATGGTGATGGTTCTGTTTTTTCATTGTTGCACTGTATAGAGAGTTTGGCTTCTTGCAGTTTCCAGTTCAGTTTTTGTCTGCACATTTGTATTTCTACTTTATGGTTGCTCTATTCTGTATTTGCTGAGGGTCTGTTTATTTATTTATTTGAAGATTTTTATATACCGACAACCATTTGCACATCGTATCGGTTTACAAATAACTTAGAACAATGATAGCTTGAGTATCATTTAGGCATGGCCTTTACAATGAACAAGAACAAGAAAAACATGAAAATAGTTAAATAGATTCAACTGGGAGCAGCTTAACTGGGAGAAGGGGGATAAAAAATTAGGAACAGAAGGCTATGTACAAGATTCGAATACATGTTTGTTGTGATCAATGAGTTTTTTAGGGGGAAAAAGAGGGGAAAATTGCATGGGATATAGGTGGTACTGCTTAATTTAAAGGATTTGACATAAGTATTAGTAACAAGTATCAAGATATTCAGAGAGATTGTAAATTGTATATTTCAGGAAAGCCTTTCATTGTTATTTATTTATTTATTTATTTGAGGTTCTTTATATACCGACATTCGTTTAGTAACATCATGTCGGTGTACATTCAACAAAACTTTAGCAGCAGCGCTGGAACAGATAGAAAATAGCGGCAGTGCTTTACAATTAATATTCAACTTAGAAAGGACATTAGGAGATTATAACAAGGAAAAATTGGATCAGGGAATGCAAACAGGGAAGGGGAGGGAGAGGGAAAATAAAGGAAAAATTAAGAAGAATATATTAACGTTAATACATATGATAAATACATTAAATACATTAGTTATAATAGATTACTAGGCATCAACTTTATAGAGATATTAGAGAGGAGTAAATTATGTAACTCGAAGGATAATGCATAATTACAAATTTACATAAGTTTGGTCTCAGGGAGAAGCAAGGGGGGAGTAGCTGGAAGTGAAGGTGGTTGCTTTATGTGAAGGCTTTTAAGAATAACCATGTTTTAAGTTTCTGCTTGAATTTTTTTGGGCATAGTTCCTGACGAAGGTCAGGTGGCAAACTGTTCCAGCAGGAGGGGCCAGCTAAGGCAAAGGCACGTTTTCTGGTTGTGTCGAGTCTGGTAGTTTTGTGAGGGGGTAATTGGAGTGTAGCTGCGTGTTGCGGTCTGGGGGTTCTGGAGTGTTTGCGGAACTGTATTGCGTTATTGAGCCAGTTCATGTTCTCAGTGTATAGGGTCTTATGTATTAGAGATAGGACTTTGAAGGTGATTCTTTGAGCAACTGGTAGCCAATGCAATTCTTTAAGTATGGGAGTGATATGATCTGACCTTCTAGTATTGGTGAGGATACGGGCCGCAGCATTTTGTAACATTTGCAGCGGTAGGATGGTGGAATTGGGGAGGCCTAACAGAAGGGCGTTACAGTAGTCGAGTTTAGCAAATAGTAGGGATTGCAGCACTGTGCGGAAATCACATTGGTATAGGAGGGGTTTAAGTTTCTTAAGGGTATGCAGTTTGAAGTATCCATCTTTTATAGTATTATTGATATGTTTTTTAAAATTAAGATGGCTGTCAATAGTGACGCCTAGGTTTTTGACATGTTCAGTAGAGATGGCTAAAGGGAGAGGTGAGAGTGTGGAGGATTATTTGTTGTTGCCTTTGTTGGGGGAGATTATCATGAGTTCGGTTTTGTCAGGATTGATGGCTAAGTTGATGCTGGTGAGGAGTGCGCTTATATCTGAATAGGGCAGTTTCCCATTTTCTGAGGGCATTGGTCAGGGAGTCAGTAATTGGGATGACAATTTGTACATCATCAGCATAGATGAAGTACAAGAGCCCAAGTTCAGAAAGGAGGTGACAGAGGGGGAGGATGTATATATTAAAAAGGGTAGAAGATAGGGCAGAACCCTGGGGTACTCCATGGTTTATGTTATATAGTTGAGATTCTTTGTCCCCGAAGAAGACTTTGTATTGTCTATCTTGAAGGTAGGATTCAAACCAGCGCAGTGGGGTGTTAGCTATACCTATTTCACTGAGACGGGAAATGAGGATATTGTGGTTTATGGTGTCAAATGCTGCCGATATATCAAGCATGGCTATGAGGTAGGAGTGCCCTTTGTCAAGCCCAGTGAGGATGGCGTTGGTGAGTGAGATAAGAAGGGTTTCGGTGCTAAGATGCTTACGAAAGCCAAATTGAGTGGGAGCGAGAAAATTATGCTTTTCCAGGTAATCTGTGAGTTGTGTGTTTACAATTTTTTCAAGGATTTTTGCTAGGAAGGGTAGATTGGAAATGGGCCGGTAATTAGAGAGGTCAGAGGGCTCAGCTTTGGGTTTCTTTAGTATGGGTTTAATGATGGCTTGTTTCATTGGTGTGGGAACTTCTCCATGGGTAAGGGAGCAATTGATAATATTAGCAATGTGTGGAGCAATTATTTCAGGGATAGATATGAGGAGCTTTGTAGGAATAGTGTCACTAGGATGTGTGGCTGGCTTCATTTTTTTAATGGTGTTTTCAATTTCTAAGGAGCCGGTGAGATCAAAGGAATTGAAAGTGGCATGCCGTATATTGGGGATGGGTTTGGCAGGAAGATTGTTGTTAGGAAATCGGGTCATGATTTTCGCGATTTTCTCATGAAAGAATTTGGCAAGTTCTTCACTTCTCTTTTCAGCGTCTTTGTCTATGTGGGGTGTAGTATTGGGTTTTGTCAATTGGGCTACATATGTAAATAGCGCATTTGCGTTAAATTGCAAATCATGAATTCTTTTGGCATAGTATTCCTTTTTTGCATTGTGAGTTTGTTCACGGTATTTGTTTAAGATTGTTTTGTAAGCATTAGGGATGTGAATCGTGTCCTCGATCGTCTTAACGATCGATTTCGGCTGGGAGGGGGAGGGAATCGTATTGTTGCCGTTGGGGGGGTAAAATATCGTGAAAAATCGTGAAAAATCATTAAAAAATCGAAAAAAATCAAAAAATCGAAAAAACCGGCACATTAAAACCCCCTAAAACCCACCCCCGACCCTTTAAATTAAATCCCCCACCCCCAAATAACTTAAATAACCTGCGGGTCCAGCGGCGGTCCGGAACGGCAGCGGTCCGGAACGGGCTCCTGCTCCTGCATCTTGTCGTCTTCGGCCGGCGCCATTTTCCAAAATGGCGCCGAAAAATGGCGGCGGCCATAGACGAAAAAGATTGGACGGCAGGAGGTCCTTCCGGACCCCCGCTGGACTTTTGGCAAGTCTCGTGGGGGTCAGGAGGCCCCCCACAAGCTGGCCAAAAGTTCCTGGAGGTCCAGCGGGGGTCAGGGAGCGATTTCCCGCCGCGAATCGTTTTCGTACGGAAAATGGCGCCGGCCATACGCGTATGGCCGGTGCCATTTTCCGTACAGAAAATGGCGCCGGCAGGAGATCGACTGCAGGAGGTCGTTCAGCGAGGCGCCGGAACCCTCGCTGAACGACCTCCTGCAGTCGATCTCCTGCCGGCGCCATTTTCCGTACGGAAAATGGCGCCGGCCATACGCGTATGGCCGGCGCCATTTTCCGTACGAAAACGATTCGCGGCGGGAAATCGCTCCCTGACCCCCGCTGGACCTCCAGGAACTTTTGGCCAGCTTGTGGGGGGCCTCCTGACCCCCACGAGACTTGCCAAAAGTCCAGCGGGGGTCCGGAAGGACCTCCTGCCGTCCAATCTTTTTCGTCTATGGCCGCCGCCATTTTTTCGGCGCCATTTTGGAAAATGGCTCCGGCCGAAGACGACAAGATGCAGGAGCAGGAGCCCGTTCCGGACCGCTGCCGTTCCGGACCGCTGCTGGACCCGCAGGTTATTTAAGTTATTTGGGGGGGGTTCGGGAGGGTGGGGGATTTAATTTAAAGGGTCGGGGGTGGGTTTTAGGGGGTTTTAGTGTGCCGGCTCACGATTCTAACGATTTATAACGATAAATCGTTAGAATCTGTATTGTATTGTGTTCCATAACGGTTTAAGACGATATTAAAATTATCGGACGATAATTTTAATCGTCCTAAAACGATTCACATCCCTAGTAAGCATTACGTCGTGAGAGAGAGGGGTCATTACGCCAATCTCTTTCTAGTTTCCTAAGGGTGCATTTGAGACTTTTTACTTCGGGAGTGTACCAAGGTTTTTTTGTTGTATTGGGGGGTTTGATTTTCTTAGTGCGTAGAGGGCAAATTTTGGTTGCAACAGTGTTAGTTAGAGAGTGCCATGTTGCGAGTGCAGTGTTAGCATCAGTAAGGTCAAGGTTGTGTAGTTCCTTGTTGAGAGCATTGGTAAGCTCATCTTTTGCACATAGCTTGCGCACCTGAATCGTTTTACCTTCTGTTGTTTTTTGAGATACATTGCGTTGGAACGTTAGGGTGGTGTGAATAAGGTGGTGGTCTGACCAAGGGATAGGGGTGCAGATGGGTGAGGTGGCATTAATGGAGTCGTTAGTGAATATCAGGTCTAGAGTATGGCCTGCTTGATGGGTAGGGCCTGACAGGATTTGAGTAAATCCCATAGCCTTTAAGGCTGCAATAAACGTTTCAGAGGCAGGTGAGAGAGGTAGGGCATCAACGTGTATGTTGAAGTCACCCAGAATAATAGCTGGTGTGTCAAACTTGATATTTTGAGCAATACATTCGATGAGGGGAGAGGGGTTTTTCTCAAGTATGCCTGGAGGTATATAAACAAGACAGATCTGAAGGTTGGGTGATTTAAACAGGCCAATTTTGAATTTCGTGTTGATTTGCACAGGATATGAGATTAACTTTAGTTCTTTTTTGGCAGTAAGTAGAAGTCCACCTCCCTTTTTTTTGGGTCTAGGGATGGAGAAGATGTCATATGTATTGATGGGCAGTTGGTTAAGTAGGACAGAATCAGTGTCTTTCAGCCACGATTCAGTTATGGCACATATGTCTGGTTTGTCGTCCAGTAGTAAGTCATGTAGTATGGAGGTTTTTTTTGTGATGGATTGTGCGTTAAATAGTAGAATGGATAGGGTCGTGAGGCCTAGGAATTGAGTGAATGGTGTGAGCATGATTGGGATCAGGTGCCTGTTAAGGTGTTGCAGTTTATGGTGTGTCTGTGTGAAAGGTTGGTATTTGTGTTTGAGTATGTGGATAGGATTGCCAATCATCTTGGAATGAGATATGAATGCTTTGATAGTGTTAAATTCCTCGGACAGGATAGTGTATGGGTGCAAAGAGAAGAGAGAACTGAGGGAAGGGAAGGGGTAAGAAGAGCGAGGAGAGATTAACAGAATGCGGGGAACGCAGCAGGGCCACGCAAAGGGGCACGACAAGGGGCAGGCCCCTTTGTCGCGCTCCTTAGGCGCGAGACGCCGGCGCGAGACGCCTGGAGAGAGCTTAAAAGTTATATAGGGTTCCAGGGACATCGATCCGGCGCGCAAGGGACGAACAGAGTCTTGCCTGCAACTTTAAAGGCTTCCACAGCCGGATGTGAGGTCAGCCGGGTGGGCGGTTCGGTAGCGTCGTGCGGCGCGGTGGTAGGCCGGTCTCAGGCTCGGGGCTCGGGCTCGGACCCCGATGGGTCACCCGTGCCGAATGCAACGAGCCTGGGGGAGCGTGGAGCGAGATGTGGGCAGGACGGCAGGGACGTCGATCCGGCGCGCAAGGGACGAACAGAGTCTTGCCTGCAACTTTAAAGGCTTCCACAGCATCAAGGTTTTTAGCAATTGGTCACAGAGGTGGTAGATATAGAGGGGAAGGCTTGTAGGAAGAGCCAGGTTTTAAGTTTTTTTTTAAATTTGGGTGTAGAAGTTTCAGTGCGTAGGTCAGGGGGCATGGAGTTCCAAAGGGTGGGGCCAGCAAGAGAGAAAGCTCTGTTTGTTGTGGAGATGAGTCTGGTGGATTTAATAGAGGGAGTGCAGAGGGTTCCTCGGAGGGAGGAACGTGTTGGTCTTGTAGATGTGCGAGGAAGGAGCGGAGGATTGATCCAGTTGGATTGCTCATTGGTGATGCTTTTGTGAATGAGGGTAAGGGTTTTGTAGAGGATACGCGACTGTATCGGTAGCCAATGTAGATCGATCAGAGTTGGAGTAATGTGATCCTTCTTATTGGAGTTTGTGAGGATACAAGCTGTAGCATTCTGAAGGAGTTGAAGAGGTTTAGTGTGGGTAGCAGGGAGGCCAAGCAAAAGAGCATTGCAGTAGTCTATTTTGGAAAAGATAATAGACTGAAGTACTGTACGGAGGTCAGAGAAATATAGCAGGGGTCTGAGTTTTTTAATGGTTTGCAGCTTGAAGTAGCAGTTGCTGAGGATGGATTTGATGAAGGGTTTAAAGGAGAGTTGGTTGTCAAGTATGACACCCAGGTTTCGAGTGTGGGTAGGGAAAGTAGAGGAAGAGAAGGAGGGAGGAATAGTGGTTGATGAGTGTTTAGAGGAGATGATAAGGAGTTCAGTTTTTTGGGGGTTAAGAGCCAAGTGCATGCTGGTGAGAAGCTGGTTGATAGAAGCAAGGCATGCTTCCCAGTTTTGGAGAGCGGTAAGAGGGGAATTTGTGAAAGGGAAAAGAATTTGCACGTCATCTGCGTAGATGAAGTGCATGATACCAAGATTAGAAAGGAGAGTGGTAAGAGGGAGCATATAAATGTTAAACAGGGTAGAAGAGAGGGAGGAGCCTTGGGGGACACCACAATCAAGGTTGACAGGGTTGGATTCTTTATTATCAGTGATGACTGTATAGTGGCGATTTTGAAGGTATGATTTTATCCAGGAGAGGGCAGTTCCAGAGAACTGAATATGTTTTGTTCTGAATATGTGACTGAGGCGAGGCATTCTCCTAATAGGAAGTATATTAGTGTATTTGGGCTTTCGGAGGGTCAAGCCCACACCCAACACACATCACAATAGGCTTAACACCATATGGGTTCCAAGTGTCTTTTTTGCAGGAATTTCTGGTTGGCTTCACAGCAGTGCATGCAAATTTAATGTACGTGATATTTTTACCTCAGAATACTGTACTTTGATACTTTTCATGTAAAATATAAATGCATAACTGAGCTGTGGGTGTGGAATGGGGCACGGGGTGCATTGTGCAAGGCTATAAGGTTCAACTGGGGCACCCAATACCCTTGCACCAGCCATGGATTCGGCAGAGGGTGTCAGTTTTTATAGTTTGTTTCACTGATGGGAGCTGGGCTTTTTATTAGGTGGGCCCAGGACAGAGAATGAATTCATGGGGGGGTGGGGAGGGGCAGCACAGTCATTGTTTGCACAGGGCAGCAAAAAAGCTAGCACCGGCCCTGAATATTCACAATAACACTCTATGAGGAAAAACCCTAACCCTCCCCCCTCCCATGCACACATACACACACAAATGCATGCACACAATTTATGCTACCTTGTAGGTTCATGTTAAGGTGTTAACGTTTTACGTTCACTTTAACAAACTTTGTCCAGGTAATTTTGTCTGGATCTTTAGCCTGAATGTTGACCTAGTTGGTCAACCAGAATTAAGCGTGTAACTTTGGCCAGCCAACATAGAATATGAGCACTCAATGACCAAATTTTAACCCCAGCCAGAGAACACCCTCAGTGCCTCCTCTTATTGTTCAACTAAAGTTTACATAGCATATGATTTGACCGGACAATATTTAGCCAATCAGCAGGGGCAGGGAAGGGATGGAAACAGCAAGGTTTGTCCTGCTAAATCCCAAAAATAGACCTCCTTAACCCCTAGCAGAATGATCTGTCGCAAAAAAAATAAAGGGGGGCGAGGTGGGCGATAGTGGGCAGCTGGCTGCATCACGGCGGTGCGCCCACACTGCACACTAAAGGGAAAAGGTGTAATTATTGCCCATGGTGCTGCCAATGATAATGTGAAAATATTATCACCCGCAGCGCTGCCGGGAGATAACTCCACCTAAACCCCGCCGAAACTCCTCCCCTTCCCCTAATTTGAATAAAATTGCCACGATACCAGCACATTGCACAATAATGAATGACCCTGTAAGGTTGTTAAATTCTAAAAATGATCAATTGCTTTTTAGTTTGGGGGAGAATAATTTTCAAAGCCATTTAGCTGGGAAGCTAGCAGTCTACTCTGATAAATTGGCCTTTCTGAAAATCACCTCAGTCAGTCCACTCGTCTTGGTGAAACTAGAGAATGTGTCTTTTCAGTTGCAGGCATGGCCCTAGGAACACTCCCACCCACCCCCGCCTGAATCCCTTAGATTACCTCTTGCACCAAAAGTTTTAAGAAACTATTAAAAACATACCTTTTTCAAGCTGGCTTTTCAGTTGGATACTTAGTTACTACTAATCTATCCAGTCCACTTTTGGATATAATGGTTTACATGCGCTCATGATGATTTTAGATGTATCTTTTTTATTTGATATTTGTTTTAATGTTTTGTAATCTTGTATTGAACTTTATTATGCACATATTTCTATTGTAAACCAGCTTGAATCTCTGACTATGTGGTATAGACATATTTTTTAATGAAAAGGAAGAAAAAAAAAAAAAAAAAGCACAGGGTTCCACAGCAGATATACTTTTAGCCAGACTGAGGGAAGGTGTTCCCAAGGAAAGGTTTAGGGCGTGTTTGGAAAATCTATACCCACTTTTTTCCTATAAAAGCCTGCCCACAAAAAAAAAAAAGCAGGAGCAAAGTCTGCAGGTCCTTTGTGTCTATGGACAAATTTTAAAGGAAAACTTTGTGCATCTTTTCCCCTTGAAAAACTAGGCTCCAGTTCTGCAGATACAAAGTACCAGCAAAGCTTTTGCCTAGACAGACTGCCTGAAAATTGTGCCTTTATGGTAAAGAACATGTTCATTCTAGAGCGCTGGTAAACCTTAGTGTCCTTTCTTGTTTATCCTTTTACTCAAAAATCTTCATTTCATCAAATTGCAGGACCTCTATTACCAATCATATTCCCAGGTCGGTGTGTTGTTTGCTTCTATTCCAAATTTCAATGATTTCTACATTGAACTAGATGGCAATAATATGGGAGTGGAATGTTTACGCCTTTTAAATGAAATTATTGCTGATTTTGATGAGGTAAGTGTGTAACTCTTTAGTACAATTGCTTTTTTTAATTTTATGATTTACCAACTTCTATCTGTCTTCCAGACTAACATAATAATATTTTGTAATAGATTGTTTTACTATGCATTAGGGGCCTGATTTTCAAAAGCATTTACACACTTCAAACATTTTACCTGGTTAAGAGGGCTTTTGAAAACTGCTACAGTATATGCTATTGAATTGTTCATAGGATTTACCCACATTAAGGGCACTTAACGAGGGTAAATGGCTTTTGAAAATTACTATGATTGTAAGGTACAATCACATGCATATCTTCTTTGGTTTTATTCTTTATAGTGCAGTTCACCTATACAATGTTGTACAATAGCAACCAGATGAGAGAGAACCAGGAACAGAAAATCTGAAAACAAAGGGAAAATTCATTTAGTCATTTTTTATCTCTTACCAAAAAAAAAAAAAAAAAAGCACACGTTAAAATCTTGGGATGGGAAAGTGACTTAGATCAACTTCTTAGACTGGCCAGTTCAGATTTGTGTTTGTTTCCATGAGACTGATATAAATTGACAGAAATTGGAATCCAAATTTTCTGAGATAACTCATTTGCTCATATCATTTTGGGCTCTTACTTATAAGCAAACTGTTTTGTTGCTACCCTGTTCAGTAAACAAACCAAGTAGTTTTGCCTGATTTGGCTAGAAGTGGCACAGAATTAGAAGGGGCATGATTCACAGCCCTCCACCATAACCTGTGGCTGGAGTTTTGCATCAATTAGATGTCAAATGAGTTTCTTTGTCTCCTTCTCTCCTCTGGAGGTAACTCATATTAAAATTTTTCTTCATCATATCTTGCCCCATGTGTGCCAGTGCAAATAAGGTACAGTTATTTTGACAGCTACAGTAGTGCCCAAGGGGTAGAAAATATTTGAACAGCATCATATAAATTACCATACTGGTCTGTAAATTATTTAGGCCATACAAGAGTATCAGTAGTTTAAGATGATGTAAGAATTATGTTCTGTATTGAGTGATTTTCCCTGAAATGACTGCCTGGTTCTGTTTCTCCATTAAATTTGTAATAGTTAAAAACACTAGAGCTTTTTCTGAATGACAGTTTAGTCATGTGATATTCTTAGAATAAAGGTAAGCCAGCCTGCCAAATCCTAATAACATGATTTAGAAATAATGAGGTCCATATTGAAGAGGTTTTGTCTGACTATACTAGCACCTAACCAGACAAATCGAGGAGTTTCAGTGGTCCTTAGTTATCCAGATGAGTTAGCCATGACGTTAGATGATGTTCTGGAATGGAGTAAAATTATCCAATATTTGGTGTCATCTGGTGAACTTAGTTGGATAAACTTATCCAGGTAACTTTCCGATAGCCGGGTATTTTCATGAGTGCACTTGTGTTGCTGAGTATCCAATATAATAGCCAGACAAGCTGATCCAGCTAACGTAACTAGACACCTAAACGGCTTAATATCTACTTCAATAAGGCTAGAAGAAGTATTTTAACTAAATAATTATTGTAAACAGAAAGAAGCATAGCACGTTATGACACAATCAAACTTGAGGATCTAGAGGAGAGGCATATTTCATTGCTACCATACCCCATGCCTGGGTTGAAGTGGAAACAAAAAGTGGAAACTCTCTTTCCTAACAAGTCCTCTAACTTTTCTCACCCTCGTGCTCTTTATTATGCCTTTCAGTTCCTCTTCCATATTTCCATTCATCATTCATTCTTTCACTTCTGCCATCTGTCCGGTATCTTTATCTTCTCTTTGTTTTCTGTTCAATTGTCCACCTCCTTTCCTTTTTCTACTCAACTCTACTCAACTCTACACCATTTTCTTCCATTTCTGTCCTTCCATTTTCCTATTACCCCTCTCAATACCTCTTTCTCTATTTCTCTCTTGTCCATCTTCTCCTACATATTCCTCTCTTGTTCATTTCACACCTTCCTCTTCTTATCCAATTGCCCCATGTTTTTTTTTATCCCATTTATCCCATATTCTTCTTCCTATCATTTCCACACTTGTCTCTCTTTTTTCTCATCTCCTCCATATTCATCTTCCTCATCTTTCCCTATGTTCCTTTCCCCCCACATTATCTTTCCTTCATCTAGCCAGTTCAGGCACTGTATCTGTAGTAAACAGTGTCAGGACACAATGACTGAGAATTTTATGGGACCCACTGGCTCTCCTTCTCCCCACTAGCATGTACTTTCTTTTCAAAATAGAGATCATGCTGTCATGGGGAGGAGCACCCACATGGCCCTGGAACTCACACAATTATTTTGTCCCCATACTGCCAGCAACAGATACTCTGCCTTTGGCAGCTCAGTTTGAGGAGGAAGACGAGAGGAGCAGTGAGGACTAGTTGCATGTCAACCAAGGGATCTTGCTTCAGCAGACTGCTAGAGGGATTCCTCAAACCTCAGTCACTCCTCCAACTCTTGCCTCACTTTGAGCCCTAGTCCTGTAATGAAGTCCCATTGCCAGGACAAACCAGAACCGCTAATGTGTAAGACAAAGTACTTTCACAATTTGAATCCTATTTTAGCTTTTAGATGTCCATCAAAGGTCCACAAAGCAGGAATGTGTGCCTGTGAGTCAATGTATGTAACTGCAGGTCACCCATCTTGTAATTGGAATTCTCAAAGTCATAGTGGAATTTACAACTGTATTTCATGTGCATATGAATTGGTAGTTTGGAATGTGTCATAGTTATACATCTTAAATTTGTTTTATGCTTTAAATGAAAGCTTATGGATAAAGAATGTTATAGGGACATTGAGAAGATCAAGACAATTGGAAGTACATACATGGGAGCTGTTGGACTTGTACCAACTACAGGAACTAAGGTAATTCTATACAACAGTGCATGTAAATAAACATTACTTTGAGAACACAGCAGAGAAGGGAAATAAGTATGTTTTTCACAACACTGGAAATGTTCTTCAGTCATTTACTTTTAGCTTATCCTGAAAATGATTCCATGAAAAATCTGTTGTCAGTCGTAATAACATAGTAAATAATATCAGATAAAAAGCAATTGGACCATCCAGTCTGTCCAGTTCTCTTCTTCTCTAGCTCTCGACCAATATGCTTAGGTGAGCATATAGGGGTAGATTTTAAAAGAAGCGCGCAAGGCCTACATGTGTGCGCACTACCCGGCGCAAGGCCTACATGTGTGCGCAATTTTATAACATGCGTGCGCAAGCACACGCATGTTATAAAATCCAGGGTCGGCGCGCGCAAGGGGGTACACAATTGTGCACCTTGCGTGCGCCGAGCTGTGCTGCCTTCCTCCGTTCCCTTCTCCCTAACCTAACGTTCCCACCCCTTCCCCTAACCTTTCCCCCCAGCCCTACTCTAACCCCCCTGACTCTTGTCTTACCTTTTGTGCCTGCCTCCGAGCAGGCGCAAGTCATGCACGCCGGCAGCCTGCCGGCACGCGATCCTCTGACATAGCAGCAATGGCTGCTATGTCGGAGGCCTCTGTTCCTGCACCCACTCTGCCCCGGAAAGCCCCTTTTGTAAAGCCCCAGGACTTACACACGTCCTGGGGCTTTACACGCGTCGCCGGGCCTTTTTAAAAAAGGCCCGGCGCGATTAACCCTTTTAAAATCCAGCCCATAATTTCCCACACCTAAACCAACACAAGCATTTTCCCCACTTTCTCAACCCTGTTCCTATCACTGCCCTCTATATCTGTCTAAAGAATAATGAAATTCCATTGCAGTGCTAGCCTCCACCATCTCCAGATCTTGCTATTTTCCTCTCTGGTTCTTACAAATCCTATACTTAATCCAACACCCAGTCCCACTCCCATGTGGTAACACCAAGTTTTGTAATAATCCACAAGGCCACCAGTGCTAACAAGACTCCGGCCACATCATCCTCATTAATATCAGGGTTAAAACAAATTCCCACTTTGCTAAGGTTACTCTCTGAAAGCTTCTTTGAAGCAAGATGCAACCATGCAACCAATCTCAGCTCATTGGCTTGTAATCTCCCCTCTTTGACAGTTTAAGATTCATAAGTCTAAGATAAGACTCAAGTTAGGAAGCAAAGCCAGTAAGAGGCAAGAGACTCTCCTACTGCCAGCTCAGCATGAGTAGGATAGGATGTGTCTGAGGATCTCCAGGGTATTTTAGGAAAGGGAAGGTATAGAGAGTGGGGAAAGGAGCTTTATTTTGAGCTGGAAATCAGTAGAATCAGAACTGGTGGGCTCATTTCGAGGTCAAGGAATAAGAATGGGCTGCTGCTTTTTAGTGCCAGAGGGATTGGAAGAGGGAGGGGCTGTTTCCCTAGATCCTTTGATCTTAAAATAAGAACATAAAATATGTCATACTGGGTCAGACCAAGTGTCCATCAAGTCCAGTATCCTGTTTCCAACAGTGGCCAATCCAAGTCAGAAGTACCTGGCAAGTACCCAAACATTAGATAAATCACAAGCTACTATTGCTTATTAATTACCATAATAGCAGTTTATGGATTTTTCCATTAGAAAAGAATCTAAACCTTTTTTAAACCCAGTTACACTAATTGCTGTAACCACATCCCCTGGTAATGAATTCCAGAGCTTAACTGTGTGCTGAGTGAAAAAGAATTTTCTTCAGTTTGTTTTAAATGAGCTACTAGCTAGCTTCATGGAGTGCCCCCTGGTCCTTCTAGTATATGAGAGAGTAAATAATTGATTTACATTAACTTCTTCAAGTCGTTTAATGATGTTTTAGATTTCTGTCATATCTTCTCTCAGTCGTCTCTTATCCAAACTGAACAGCCCTAACTTCTTTAGTCTTTCCTCATAGGGGAGCTGTTCCATTCCCCTTATCATTTTAGTTGTTGTTCTCTGCATTTTCTCCAGTGCAGCTATATCCTTTTTGAGATGCGGTGACCAGAATTGCACACAGTATTCAAGGTGCAGTCACACCATGGAGCAATACAGAGGCATTATGACATTTTCTGTTTTATTTATTTATTTATTTATTTATTTATTGAAGAGCTTTTATATACCAATGTTCATGTACTGGTACATATCACGTCAGTTTACATAGAACCAAAGTTGGAAATTACATCGAACAAGAAATTAGAAAATTAAAAAATTAGAAAAATTACATCGAACAGGAAAAATTAAGAAACAAGATAATTACATTGAGTAAGAGGGTGCAAATAATAGGGCTAACTTCGTGAGAACTTATAGATAAAGCTTAGGAAGACTTAAAATTTAAAATATTACCAATAACAAAAATAACAGTCAACAAAATTTAAAATTATAAAATTATTATAAATAACATAGCGGACAACAAACTCTGGGGTTACGACCGACTTAATAAGCATGAGTGCAAATTAAAGTACAGCTAACTGGAAATTTATGTATATGGCATCAGACATCTGGTGTAATGGGGTAAGAAATGTGTGAATCAATCCAAAAGGGAGAGACCTTTAAGTGAAGGCTTTTGTAAAAAGCCAAGTTTTGAGCTTCTTTTTGAATGTTCAACTACAGGTTTCTAGACGAAGGTCCGTGGGGAGGGCATTCCAGAGAGAGGGGCTGGCAGTTAAGAATGCTCGACTGCCATTTTATTCACCATTTCCTTCCTAATAATTCCTAACATTCTGTTTGCTTTTTTTGATTGCCACAGCACACTTAGCGGACAATTTTAATGTATTATCTTGAGCCAGTTAATTTATATTGACATGCATTTGAATATGATTATCTGCTTTTGCTAACAGCATAAAGATAGATTGTGATTAAATGCATAATACAAGAAATATAAATTACAATTCAACAATCATAAAAATTAAATTGAAAATAACACAAATTAATATAAAATAAACCCAAACTGAGCTATCAAATTGTCCCATCTTATCCTTAAGTAAGAAAAACCTTCCAAAAATCAAGTATCTTTCCCAAGTACTTGGCCAAAATTCTGGCCTAGCTCACTTTCTAAAGCAAAGATAATTTAATTCAGCCCAAAGTTCCTGGGGAACTGAATTCCAGCTAAGTGGAGAAAAGTAAGTGAAAACCAGCCATCTAGTGGAAGCCAAATGGAAGTAATGGAAGATGATCACTTTAAAAGGGGCGCGCGCATGTCCATATACGCAAAAATTTGGGCGCGAGCACACATGCGCTAGAATTTTGAATCATCCGCACAAGTGCACGCACATTATATAAAATATACCTAGCGCATGTATTTATGCTCCTAATTTTAAGCAGTTACAGGAGGAAACATTATTTGCGAACTTTCCTTAGGACTTGTCAGCTTTTCCCAGCACAAGTCAGCACATTTTATAAATATGCGCGAGAGAAGCAAATTCCCAGTTTTACTAATTAGTACACCAGTTTGCCCAGTCTAACTGTAGGTCATCAAGACCTCCCTGGTTCTTTAGCCTGCACCCCCCACCCCTGTCATTGTTTGGTTACAACGAGTTTTATGTTGATTTACACCCGATAAAGAGAAGAGGTAAATATGCACAGGTAACAGCCCTACGCACCCTGTGTTCACAGGTTATTAAATCGGGATTTATGCGTGTAAGTGTTGGCCCTGCTCCTGGAATGCCCCTGGCCCGCCCCAAATCCGCCCCTTTTTTTTTACACGAGCAAAGTTATCCGCGCACCAGTACTTACACGCGCAGGTGTGAGATTTATAAAATAGCAAAGCCCGAATAAGCACTACTTGTGCGTGCATCTGCTATTTTATGTGTGCCCATCTCTTTTAAAATTCACCTTTAGGAGACTTTGTTGAAAAGACCGAAGGGACCTGGTGGGTATGCAACTGTGCAAGCACTCAAACAAGTATTATAGGGGTAGGGTACCACCCCCCCCCCCCATGCAAACAGAGAATTTTAAATGTAGATCTCACTTCAGTGGGGAGCCAGTGCATGTTGAGCAAAACATAAGTCCAATGCCAAAGGAGATACAAAGAAACTTAATAGGTCCAAGAACGTAATAATTTTATATAAAGATTTCTTTTTTATTCAAAGCAGCAACTCCATTGCTCATTGCTCAATTGTCAAACATAACAGTTCTCTTTAGGGTCCCCCAGAGAAGTGCACTCCAGGATCCATTATTTGTGAGCAAAACATAAGTAACATGATCAAATTTCTTTTTTCCAATCAAACATCTAGTCACTATTTTCTGAAGTTATTGCAACCTTTTAATACTACTATAATGAAAACCCTAATAATGAGAATCATAATAGTCCAATGTGTTTGTTACCAATGAGTGGACAATAGTAGTAAGATCTGCCTCTTCCAAAAAAGAGCTGCAGGTAACAAACCAAATAAAATGACAAAAAACAAACAAACAAACAAACAAAAAACCTGACTGATGCATAGCATAGACTTGAAAAATCATTAAAAGTTGAGTATCCAGTATTTCTCCTAGTCTACTTGTGCTTATGCTAGATTTTTATTCCAGTATTATTCTGGAGATCTGCAGAAGAACAATAGGAGGGGGGGTTTATTTTAGAAAACCACAATGCTAGGGACATAGCAGCCTTTACTGAAAAAAAAAACAAACAACAAAAAACAATGTGATTCAGCCTCCAGACATGAATTCAGCTTGGCTATAACAGTGAGCAGAAATTGGTTTATATAAGCCACCAATTATATGTCCACATAAAATTGAAATTTAGCTCCAGATTCCTTGATTACAGTCACCAAAGGATTCAAGTAAATATTAAACAGGGATGAGACAAGGATAGAGCCCTGTGGCGTATTGCAGGATAAATGTTGGGATTCAGCTCATTGTTCTTTCATGGGATGGACTGAGTTTTGTTTGTCAAAAAGAAGACAAAATCATGTTAGAGGTGTCCCTGATAGGCCTTAGTCTACTAAATGCCTCAACAATTACTTGTAGTCCAAGGTGTTGAATGCACTGCAGTGGACATATCTAACTGGACCAAAAGAGCAACTTTACCCTTTACCCTTTCTGCCTGAATGAGTACTTCATCTAGCAATGCCAAAAGTACAGTTTCCATACTGTGATCTCTGTGAAGGCTGACTGCGGTGAGTGAAGGACATGAATGCAGGGGAATTGCATCTTATATAGAACACAGCAGTATTAAAAGGGACATTAACTCTCTAGATCAGCTTTTAAGACTGACAGTGCTCTGCATATAATTATTTTGGTAACTTGAGTGCTACAGGCCAATTTACTATGCTCACTATTTTTGTGGGGGCAATTTTATAATAACCTGCACAGCTGCAACGTTTATGGGTAATTTCAAATGGAATCTATGACAGGAAGGGAGATTTGCGCAGACATCTGTTTGTTATTCGCTATCGAGTAAATTTTCAAAGGGCTACGTGCGTAAAAACCGGGGTTTACGCGCGTGGCTGGGCCTTGCGCGTGCCGCGCACATTTTACAATAGGCCCCGCCACTCACGTATACCCCAGTACACGGCGTGGTATGGACAGGGAGGAGCGGAGTGGGGGGGGGGGGAGGGGCGGGCCAGGACAGCACCATTAGCCGCTATCCTGGGGAAGTGCGTTCCGGCAACCAGCCAGCATGCGCAGTTCACTTCAGCTTCGGAGGAGCAGTAAATAACAAAATAAAAAAATTAGGGCTTGGAAGGGTTAGGTTAGGGGTCAGGGAGGAGAGGGGAAAAGGTAGGAAGGATAGGGTCAGGGATAGGAAAGTTCCCTCCCAGTCTGCTCCTTAATTGGAGTGGTCTGGGAGGGAACTGGGGGAGGCTTGATTACGTTGCCGCTCGTAGGTTATAAAATACCCCCCCCCCCCCGCGTGCGCAAGTTGCAGGCCACCCGCATATGCGTGCGTGGATTTTAACATTTTGGGATTTTATTAACATGCGCGCGCTGGGAACCGCATACACATGGACGCTCGTGGGGACTTATTAAAATCGACCTCTATATTTTCAAACAGAAAAAATAGAGAAACAGAAACTGCCAGAAGCATTGAGTCCATAGAGCCTGCATAATGTCACACTATGCTTGTCCTATTTTTTTCTGGAGCTTCTTGATTGTGTTTCCAGAATTTCCACTGGGAGATGATTCTAGACACTCACCACCCTTCCTGTAAAGAAATACTTTCTCATATAATTATATAACTCATCAAGTTCCTCCTCCCCATAGTCCCCCTATTATAGCCCTTTGTTCCAGAACTTCCATCCAACCAAATTATTTTGCCTCTTCTGCATTATTATACCCTTGAGTTATGTAAAGAGCTCCTCCTCTCCTCCAGTGTATACCTATTTTGGTTTTGATATCTTACCTCATAAGACTTATTTACAGAATGATGCAGAATTCTGCATCCTCTAGATCAGTGGTATTCACCTCTAGTCCTCAAGGACCACAAATTAGTCTTCAATATATCCCCAATGAATGTGCATAAGATAGATTTGCCTACAGTGGAGACAGTATACATGCAAATCTATCTCAGGCATATTAACAAGGGATATTCTGAAAACCCGATTTCTTTGCAGCCCTCGAGGGCTGAGAGTGAATACCACCTCTCTAGATTGCCTCTGTGCTGTCTAATGCCACCTGGAGAAGCAGCCTTCAGAACTGAATGCATTATTTCAAATGAGGTTTCACTAATTACTTATAGAAAGTTGTTCCATCTCCTAATATCTGCTGATTGTACCCCTTCATATCTATATATTGTTATGATTCCTGCCCGCAGAGCTACTCTCCATGAGCAGGCCTCGCAACCCATCTGTTTCCCTCGCGGCAGGATGCTGCCGGCTCTGCTCGCTGAGGCCTGGAGGCCGCGACCATCTTCTGCCCTGCCCCACGGGGCTGACGCCGTCAGGAGCTGTGCCTTGCGGCCGGTGCCGCCGCCGAGACCCGAAGCCGTGCTTGTCCACTTCCTCCTCAAGTGGCAGGGATAGCCTGCTGCCACCCCGACATCTTGTTTGGCCTGGAGGCCGCCCTGAAGCCTGCCTCTGTGGTGGGGAGCCACTGCCGGCCTGTCTTCATGGCTTTGGCCGCTGACGCGATCCTCGGGGTCCTCCTCAGATGGCAGGAGGCCATCCTATGGCCTGCCTGCTCCTCCTTGCTCCTGCGCGGTTGGGTGCCACTGTCCGCAGTGCTGCAACTCACCTCTTCTCTTCAGCCTTCCTTTAGGTGCCAGCATGCTCCTCTTCATGCCATTTAAAGGGCCAGCCACAGGAAGTGATGCTGGCTTCTCCAGATGATAACTTCCTGCTTCAGCCCTATAAAAGGGATTCTTCTTCAGTCTCTCGTCGCCTTCGGACTGGGTTCCACAGTCGTCTGTGTCTTCTGACCGGTCTAGTTCTTCTGTGGTCTTCCTTGCTTTGATGGCTTCGTGTTGTGTCGTCATGTTCCTTGTTCCCAGTCCTGATGTCCGCCTTCGGATTGAGATGTCTTCGTGTTCCCGGTGCCTATGTTTTGGCTTCATGATGTCTTGTTCCTGATGTCGGTGTCGTCAGATGTCTCCGTGTTCCAGAGGTCCCTCGTCCAGGCTTCCCGATGTTCCAGCTCTTCCTGATGTTTTTCTCCTGTGCTCTTGAGCCTTCTGTTCTGCCGGCTCCTTGGATCTCCGGGTGACATGTCTCTGTCATTGGAGTTGCCTGCAGTGGATTCGCTTCCTGCGCTCCTGAGCCTTCTTGACCAGCCAGCCCTTGTGGTTCTCCGGATGACCCCAGCTCTGTCATCGGAGTCTCGCCTTGGCTGGATTCTTTCCTGTGCTCGTCCCACTCTCTGCGTGGTCCATGATCAGCCTCCTCAGGCTGTGTAGGGCGTGCAGTGGAACAGGGTGGTCCGTGACCAGCCCATTGGGTCCGCCCATGAAAGTGGGCTGTGTAGGGCGCCCTGAGAGACAGTGCCTATGTCTACCTTCCCAGCTTCTCACCTCGTTTGTGATGTCTTTGTATCAGCCCTTGTCTGTGATGTCTTCTGTGTTCCAAGGACTCCGTCTGCCCTTGTTCTCTGTCCGGCCTGCTGCCCATTGCCATACCCAGCGGCAGGTCTGAAAGGGCTTGGAATGGTCAGAGGACTGTTCATCAATCACCACGCCCCGGACAACCAACAACCATTGTGTTGTTGGTTGTCCGGGGCGTGCAGGTCCGGTTGAGGGTCAGACCTTGTTCCCTAGTCATTGCTTCAGCCTTATCTTGCCTTGATACCCATGCTCGCACCAGCTCACCTCCCGCGGTGTGGCTTGGGGCTCTTCCCTGGGTCATGCCGTGGCCCAAGGGCTCACATCCCTGTTTCAGAGACGACCGCGCCTCCGTACCCCGGAGGGTAAACGCTGCCGGAGGTCACGCTCGTAACATATATCCTAGCTTTTAACTGATTGTTTCCAATTTCTTATTTGGTTATGACAGTGATTGTTTTCAAAGGCAGTTTCATGCCCATAAGTAGTGCTTTGAAAATAGCCTCAGCAAGTACCAAGTATGTGCATAAAAGTATGCGTAGAACACAATTTTGCACGTACTTTTGCATGCTTACTAAATCGGCATGCCGAGCATGGAGTTTGGGTGGAACAGGGATTTATGTGCAGACTTTCAAGCAGGGGTAACTAACTTGTGCATGTATGCCATGCATGGTTCAATGCATGCCCAGGAATTTCAAAGTGGGTTTATGTGGATAAATCCACTTTGCAAATTCTGACTATAGTCTGTGGGTAAAAAGTACTCTCAATAAATTCACAAATGTTGCACACTAATTGTTTCCTTCTTTTCACATTTTCTGACTGCCTTGAAATATCCTTGAGTTTGCAAACCAGCTTTCTGTCTTTTTTTATACGCACATGTTTAAAAGTCCCAAATCAATATTTTGTGCTATGTATTGCTTTTTATTTGATTGGTGTATTTGTTTTCTTAAAGTTTGTTTTTCTTTCTGTATTACAATCACCTGGCTTCACCGCTGCTGGTGGCTATCTGGCTGCTAGGTAAAAGGGTTGCATGCATGATTTTATTTTGTCCTTATTGCCATGGTACCACCTGTCAGCACAGAGAGATCCATTCTACACTATTCACAGACTTCAGTAAAATAGATGCAGACTCGACTTTGATATATGTAAGGGTCCTGCCAATTCTGCCATTACTGTAATGTAGGCTATCTCAAGTTCTGTTATGTTGCTAACATGATAGCTAGACCTGAATGCCAAATTTGGGAGAAACCCATGCTTTGAAAGGCAGGGCTGTCTCTCACTGATGTGTAGGCTTAATAAACTGTAAATGAAGTCTGATGTTCTGCCTTTAGGGTAGTTGCCTGAATAACTCAGTCAAGGATCTTCTTTGAATGCATAATGTATGAGTAAACAATTTACTACTCTTACTGCTAGTGCTAATCATTTCTAAAGCACCACTAGACATACACGATGCTGTATTGATACACATACTGCAAAAAATTGCCTCTGCTCCATGGAGCTTACAGTCTAGACAAGACAAACATACATGACAAACAACGGTCTACAGAAAGAGCATTAAGTTAAAGTTAAGTTTAATATGATTTGCTAGACCACCATTGGATTTATAAAATAAAATCACAGCGGTTTACAGTTAAAATTATAAATCATGATCAAATATGCAAAAAGGCATTGAACATAATAGATAATAAAACTAATAACTTCCCCTCACCACACCCAGCCTCAAAGTCCCCAAACACATAACTGACTCAAATTTTTTCTATCCCTACTCTGTGCACGAACAATCACAAAGTTTGAAATACACAAAACATTATACATTGACAAAATGCAGATGCAATTTTCTGAGTTGTCCACTTGGGGAGAGCTGTGACTTGCACAACCTAACAACTATTAATGCATTATTAACATAAATTAGCAAATACATCACATACAATACATTTCTTGAACATATTAACAATAACAATGAAACTTAATGAGGTGGAAACCTTAATCACATAGGGGTAGATTTTTAAAGAAGCGCGCACGCATGTTATAAAATCGTTGGGCCGTGCGCACATCCACTACAGATTTCGTAATCCGTGTGTGTATGTGCGGGCGGCGCACACAAGGGGGGGTAGAATTCTGCAAATTTCGCATGGTGACGCATCCTGGCCTTCCCCAGTTTCCTCCCAGTCTGCTCCAATTAAGAATTGGACTGGGAGGGAACTTTCCTACCCCCCTTACCTAACCTTTCTTCCCCTTCCCCTCTCTTCCCCACTTCCTAAATCTAACCTACCTTCCTTTTTTTTTATTTTTTAAGTTGCTGCTCCTCTAGAAGCAACTTGCGCGTGCCGGCCAACACTTAATTGCGTCCTGGGGTTTGCGTGCGTGGCCAGGCCCGTTTGAAAATTGGTTCAGCGCGCGTAAGGCCCAGCCACTCGTGTAAACTCCAGGATTTACGTGCGTGGACAAATTAAAATCTACCAGATAACATTTACTTCTGACTCCAGTACCACCAAACCCAGAAGTAGCTCTCTGAATTGGAGAACCATGAGGGAGCTGTCATCAGCACCCCTCCACAAAGCTGCGGAAAGACATCGCTAATCTGGGCGTACCTGGGTCCCTTCTGATAGGCAAAAACTCACTCTTGAAGGAACAACACCAGTAAGGAAGCATACTGGTCCTACCAGTATGCTCACCCATGTTAGGCCCTCTTGCAGGGAACACCGGGCAGACATGTGCCACTTCTTTCAGATAACAAGCCCATGGGAAAATACCAGACAGGAAGCATTCTGGCCTCTATAGCATGCCCTCCCGTGTCTGCAATTGTAGAGAACAAAATCCATAAAACACTGCAAACCACAATACGTTAATCCACTTGGTGGGATATTATAGAGTTTTGCCCCTTCATCTAAGGTCCCTGGAACTCCCTGGTTAGAGAACAATGGTCATGGAGCACATAGCATTGTAAGTAAAAAGAGACTGGAACCCATTCCATACAAGGACCCAGAACTAAACAAAGTTTTATGAGACACTTTTCTCAAAAAATAAAAGAAAAACATGGGATGGTGATAATATTACCTGGAAAAAGATCAAAGCTGGGCATTAACAAGCAAAAAAAATGGAAAGAAAATCAGTATTTTATTTGGTAATTTTTTAAAATATTTTACACTTTTTTATAATTTTATTTTTCATATTTAAACAATACACACAGTAATTGCACACAGTAACAATAACAACAACATTTCCACCCATGTTACTTGGGATTTTAACTCATTCTTTCTACAGTTAATGGTAATATAGCAGCAAATCTATTTGTCTTCAAGGCCTCTTAGTGGCCAGTTGCCAGTTGCTTGAAGAACAGCATGAGGTAGAGTCTGTAAAATAGAGATGCAGAAAAAAAATCCTCCTACCCCAAGGCAACATAATTACAGCATTCTTTCTTAATTACAATGACTCAAGTCAAAAACAGCAGGAAAATACACCCCTATCCACCCTCTTAATAGAAATGGAACTTGTTATACAGTTAGACACTCATATCCCTCTTCTTTGTAACTTTCTGGTGGCAAAGACTCACAGTCATCAGGATGTGGCTTCTTTATGGTCAGTCCATTTGGTAGCAGTCATTCCATCTGGAATTTATCTACAAACCCATCCCATCGATGGTACATGGCTATATGTTTACAGATATTTCTCCCAGGTTTAATCTCCTCGATTCTTTTCTCCATCTGTTTACCATAATCGAGTTAGTTTTTCACAAAGGAATGGTCAGTCTTATTACGCATTTGTCTGCCTGCTCCAAGATCCATTCCTTTTTGTGTCTTTCTATGTAATTCATTATATAGGCTGGGATGTATGGGTATTGCAGACCAAAAAGAGCTCTTACCTTCCTCCATACTAAACGTTCAGCTTGTGAGGCTGCCTGATGGTTTGCCCATGTACTTGGGACTACCCGTGATTGATCCCTCACTTCTTTAGCACTTGAATGATCTAAAACTCCAATGTTTATCAATCTTTGAGGCCTGCTGTTGAGGGAAAACAATTTACTATTCAGATTTGACCAGTCTTCACCTGGCCCACTACAGGAAAAACCCAAAGAGTCCAGACACTCACGACAAAATTCTAGCATGGTCTCAGGGCCTTTTACTAATACATTGCTGTAGGGATTCAATATGGCATTGCATTGTCTTTCAATCGACACATTCAGAGCAACGTTCCATTCATGGAAATTAAAATTATGACTAAGAACTCTCTGGCTGCTCCTCTGTGGGGAATGGGAGCCTGTTGATCTCTCTTCGGATGATTGACTCTTGTAACCTAGGGGGCAATATGGGCCCCAGTGTCCACCAGGGATTGAAAGGTATGACCTGGAGAGGATCTTGGGGGTTTCAGAGGCTGAGAGGTGGGAGGTGAGAGGCTAAAGAGAAAGTTTTGACCAAGGGATGAGGTTGGAAAAGGAGGGGAGGATTTGCATTGCATGATTAAAAACTGAAAAAAAAAGTCTTTATATTGCATTGGGGCTGCCTCTAGAAGTAACAAAGAAGGGATTTTTTACACTTTAGGACAGGGCTTCAGGCCACTTGGGCCCTTTAAAAGATGGCAGCCTTAGGCCATGTAGCCACTGCCATGTGTAACTTCTTGGGGCAAGTAAGCCATGGAATTTATCCTGATGGATTTTACCACCAGGAAAAATACCACAGTTTATTAAATTATAGTACCAAACACTTCATTTTAGTAAACCCCACAATATTTTCCTCTATGTTTGTACCTGAGGCAAAGGAAGGTAATGTGACTTACCCAAGGTCTCAAGGAGCATCATCAGGATTTAAACCCTGGCTTCCCTCATTTGTAGCTCACTACTCTAACCAATTTTAAAATTCTTCTGTGGAAGATATAAACTGTCTGAAAAATCCACCTATTCAACTTCAGCAAATATGTCGATTATCGTGCAATGGCTTGTAACTAGTATTTTGCACAGATATTTAGAGAACAGGCTGTTTTTGAATCTTTGATTGGCGATTGTACACATATGAATATAATTGATAAGCACTATTTGGAAAATAACAATTACAATATGTCATGCATGTAAAGCTTTCACTTATTGGCCAACCCTTACAATGAAACATTGTAGGGTAGGGAACTCCAGGTCTGGTTTTCAGGAAAACCAGACATTTGTGGCATTCCAGGAATTGCACTACTGTACCTACCCCTGCTACATTCAGTACTAATGAACACTGTGCTCAGAATATTAATCATTTTAATCCTCTGTCAGACTGAACCTTTTTTCTCTTACTGTCTACTTCTACTTATTCCGTTTGCTGTCCTAACATCTAAAGGGTCATATGTCATAGTACCTCAGGGTTTGCAGTTAACCTCCATTATTTACGCACCCTTGGCAGCATTATGACATTTTAGAATCAAAGATTGCATTATCCACAATCTTTGTCATAATACTTTAATATCAAACTTTCTTTCTATGTGTATTTGATTTATAAAATAACTGATCCCAGTTTCTGACAGATACTTGACAAAGAATGGATCAATGTGCATTGCCTATCAGTGTCATCTCAGGCAAACAAGGGGGAGGAGGACATTTGGAATAGCATTTCTGCTCTTTGATCCAGAATGTAGAAAACAACAGTACTACCGACTAACTTCTAAAGCAAGTGCTGCACCAGCTAACCCCATTATGTGCATCAAATATATATTTCTTATTCACTATTGAAGTAACTGAAAACAAGAGTTTAGCTTTTGAAATTCTCCAAGACTCAGTCCAGCAATAGCAGCAACATTTTTCTGCTGCACCACAAGCTGTGGTTTCCCACCAAAACCCGGCTTAAATTGAACCCCGAGCCTGAAACGCTGAGGTGTCCTTGTCAAGAAATGACTGAGACTACTTCACCCAAGGGACTGAAAGACTAATTCTGCAGCAGCAGCCCAAACCCCGGTTGACCCAGAGACCATAGTTCTAGTCTGGAAATCAAATCCAGGTTCTCCTTGTGACAGAGCACAGCACTGTATTGAACAAAATGTTGCATTGCCTCTAAAATACTTTAAGCATTTCATCAATGCATTAATCTCAGGAATGTCAGATACATTTCAAGATCAACTTCAGTAGGATACCTAACTGATAGCACAAAGGCAGCTAATTTGAAACACAAGGTATCCATGTACTTTGTATCTGAATATCAACATTATGTGGCTAAAAGTATGCATGCACATTTGCATGGTATTTAAATGATGGCATAAAGTATTACTTAGCATGTACATTTTTTAATTAAAAAAGCAGAATGTTAATACAAACAAAAACACACTGTGAAATGTTTGTATGCTAGTACCAGAAGTCTAAGAAGTAAGATGGGAGAGTTAAGAGTGTATAGTAGTGAATGACGACATAGACTCAATTATCAGAGACATGGTGGAAAGAGAATAACCAATGGGACAGTGCTATACCAGGGTACAAATTATATCACAATGATAGAGAGGAGCAACTTGGTGGTGGGGTGGCGCTTTATGAACGGGATGGCCTAAAGTCCAACAGGATAAAGATCCTGCAAGAGAATAAATGCACAATTGAATTTTCATGGGTAGAAATCCCTTGTGTGTTGGGGAAGAGTATAGTACTATGAGTATACTACCGTCTACCTGGCCAAAAAGATGAGACAGACAGTGAAATGCTAAGAGAAATTAGGGAAGCTAACAATTTAGTAGTGCAGTAATAATGGGAGATTTCAATTACCCTAATATTGATTGGGTAAGTGAAATATCAGGACATGTTAGAGAGATAAAGTTCCTAGATGGAATAAATGTCAAGTTAAGTGTAAAACATTGATAAGACAGGCGTAGAGAGAATTTGAAAAGAAGTTGGCCATAGAGGAAAAAACTAATAATAAAAACATTTTTAAATATATCCAAAGTAGAAAGCCTATGTGGGAGTCATTTGGACTGTTAGATGATCAAGGGGTTACAGGAGCACTTAAGGAAGATAAGTCCATCGCAGAAAGACTAATCAAATTCTTTGCTTTGGTGTTTACTGAAGAGGATGTTGGGGAGATACCTGTTCTTGAGACGGTTTTTAAGGGTGATGATTCAAGTGAACTGAACCAAATCATAGTGAACCTGGAAAATGTGGTAGGCAGATTGACAAACTGAAGAGCTATAAATCACCTGGACTGAATGGTATACACCCCAAGGTTCTGAATGAACTAAAAATGAAATTTCATACCTATTTCATTTAATTTTTAACCTATCATTAAAATTATCCATTGTACCCGAAGACTAACAGGTGGTCAATAAAACCCTGATATTTAAAAAGAGCTCCAGGGGTGATCTGGGAAACTATAGACCAGTGAGCCTGACTTCAGTGCCGGGAATAATTGTGGAAAGTGTAATAAAGAATAAAATTACAGAACATTTAGACAGACATGGTTTAATGGGACACAGCCAGCATGGATTTACCCAAGGGAAGTCTTGCCTCACATATCTCCTACATTTTTTTGAAGGGGTGAATAAACATGAAGACAAAAGTGAACTGGTAGATGTGGTGTATTTGGATTTTCAGGAGGTGTTTGACAAAGTCCCTCATGAGAGGCTTCTAAAAAAACTAAAAAGTCATGGGATAGGAGGCGATGTCCTTTCATGGATTACAAACTGGTTAAAAAACAGGAAACAGAGAATAGGATTAAATGGTCTGTTTTCACAGTGGAAAAAGGTAAACAGTGGAGTGCCTCAGGGATCTGTACTTGGACCGGTGCTTTTTAATATTTTTATAAATGATCTGAAAAGGGGTACGACGAGTGAGGTGATCAAATTTGCGGATGGCACAAAATTATGCTGAGTAGGTAAATATCAAGCGAATTGTGTTAAATTTCAGGAGGACCTTGTGAAACTGGAAGATTGGGCCTACAAATGGCAGATGAAATTTAATGTGGACAAATGCAAGGTGATGCATATAGGGAAAAATAACCTTTGCTGTAGATACACAATGTTAGGTTCTATCATAGGAGTTACCACCCTGGAAAGAAAACGGTTACGCGGAGTAGTGGACCCCTGCACTGAGATGAGATTGGTGCCACCTATAGAAGAGGAGCTCCTATAGGTCCTCATCATCAGAAGGCAGACACAGGTGGTGGAGACCCAACTGGACCTTCACCTGTACCAGCCCTCGTTTCCTTCAGTTTGAGCCCTCGGGTGCCGGGGCCGGCAGGACTTAGGAGCGGGTCTCCAGACAAAGACAATCCTGAAGGAAGAAGGCGAAAGCGAGGTCAGATGTACCAGAGGTTGGGTCCAGCAGTGAGCAGGAGAATCTGGGAGCGGGCCATAGGTCAGGGCCGGTGGCTAGCCAGATAATCTGGGAGCGGGCCAGAGGTCAGGGCCGGTGGCTAGCAGGAGAGACAATGAGCAGGCAAGTGGACAGGGCAGGTGGCAGATAATGCAGAATCCAGGGATGGGCCATCAAGGACCAGAAGAGCAAGCTGAGGGGACGAGGAGCTGGAACAGGGACAGGAGCACATGGAGCAGTATCAGGAACACACCGAGCAGGATCAGGAACTCACGGAGCAACCAGCAGCTCTGAGCAGAGTGGGACGTGTTGCTGAGGCAAGGGGGAAATGGCAAGGCAGGGTATATATATATATACCTGACTTGCCTGACATCATCTCTGTGGGCCATGAGGTACTCTCCTACTACTGGTCCTTTAAATTGCAGGCAGATTCACTTGTGTGCGCCTAGGGGAACTCCAGAGAGCGGTGGTGTCGATGTCGGGAGGCACAGCGTGGCTAGAGGGAGGCCGCAGTGGCAGGAACCGGTGACGGGGGCCAGCGAGGGACGGGGCATGCCCGCACCCTCGGCCCCCCATAGTGAGGCGATCTAGCCACACGTCATAATGGATAATACATTGAAATTGTTGACTCAGTGTGCTGTGGCGGTCAAAAAAGCAAATAGAATGTTAGGAATTATTAGGAAGAGAATGTCAAATAAAATGGTGAATGTCCTAATGCCTCTGTATCACTCCATGGTGAGTCCGTACCTTCAATACTGTGTGCATATCTGGTCGCCACTCATCTCAAAAAAGATATAGCTGCACTGGAGAAAGTGCAGAGAAGGGTGACCAAAATGATAAGGTACATGGAATGGCTGCCCTGTGAGGAAAAGCTAAAAAGGTTAGGGCTATTCGTTTTGGAGAAGAGACAACTGAGGGGGGATATGATAGAGGTCTACAAAATCATGAAAGGACTTAAACAAGTTAATGTAAATCGGTTATTTACTCTCTTAAATAATAGAAGGACTGTGGAGCACTCCATGAAGTTAGCAAATAACTCATTTAAAACAAACTGAAGAAAATCCTTTTTTCACTCAGTGCATAGTTAAGCTCTGGAATTCATTGCCAGAGGATGTGGTTACAGCAGTTAGGGTAACTAAGTTTATAAAGGTTTGGGTAAGTTCTTAGAGGTAAAATCCATAAACTGCTATTAATTAATAAGCAATAGTAGCTGCAGATCTATTTAATGTTTTGGTACTTGCCAAGTACTTGTGACTTGGATTGGCCACTGTTGGAAAAAGGATACTGAGCTTGACAGAACATTGATCCGACCCAGTATGGCAATTCTTATGTTCTTAACTTTCAAACGGGTGCACAGACACACATGTATATTGGTGTGTAAGTGTGCACCTGGAGATGCGGCAGTTTTATAACAGTGAAGTGCATTTCGAACACCTCAGATAATCCAAATAACCCTTGGATCTTTACTGATAGAATGAAGTTGTTTTCTGTCCTGCCCCAATCCTATCAGTCAGTAATTTAGTCTTCCCTCCCATACCAGCTAGATAGTTTTAGTGGATGGATTTAAGATTTCTGATATCAATAATCATATACTTCAAAGAGAGCTAGAGATAGAGGAGAAGTAGGGCATATACAGTAGAGAGAGAGAGAGATTATAAAATGACAGTGCTTGGAATAAACCTGGATCTTGGGTTGGATTATTTGCTACTGAGCATTCCTACTCTTCTTTCAGCTAATTAGCATAATTAATTAAATGGGAAAAATGCTAAGTCAACAGAGAAAATGGCTAAGGAAATCAGACTTCAAAACCAGTACATGTTGATGAAGATCAAAGCCCATTACTAGGTGAGGGATGTTGTTCAGTGGTCTACATCAAATGAATTGTAGTCCCAGTTTAATCCCTAATAGACAAATATCCACATCACTATGCAAACAACTTTTCAACTGGCACCAATCAAAACATTTATTGGCAGTCTATGCAGAAAAGTCAAGGATGGAATAGCCATGAACAATGAATTATTTTATTACTACCTATTGGCTTATGCATTAAAAGGTTTTCTCACATTTTGTGTCTATAACGTTTTGAACATTCATGTGGTAAAACATTTTAAATTGTGTGCTAAAACATCACTTGGGGTAATTTTGTACCTTCCTGCATTGGTGTAAAGTCTGTGGGCAGCTTTTATCCTCAAATTTTACACCATTTTTCAAATGGAAGTATGTGTACATTTTCCCCTTGAAAATGATTCCACCAAAATTATCTGTACACATTTATAGCAGCTAATGTGTGCACATTATTATTTTGCAGACAATTACCCATATACTTTTGAAAATGCCAAAGTATGCATGAAATTCAAACCCTGTTCACTAGAATACTTCTAAACATTGCGGGTAATAGTGCACGTATACAGGACCAACATACATACTTTTATATACATACAGGTTGAGCAGTTTTTTAAAAGCCCATGCCAGAGATAAAGCATTGTTTAACTTACACAAATAGTTTTGAAAATTACCCTCCTTATCTTCAATACATACATTTTTTATGTAAGCTAAAGTGAACCATACATAGGGCTTGATTTTAAAAAGCATTTACATACTTAAACTTAGGTTATACACGTGTAAATACATTTTATCTGTGTACGTGGGCTTTTGAAAATTGCTACAATATATGCCATTGAATTCTCCATAGGATATTCACATGTAAGTGCACTGAAATGTGAATTTTAAAAGCCCGGTGCATGCCAAAATCAGGAGATGCATGCATAAGTCAGGTTCACGTACACCCACCGAATTTGAAAGCCACCCAGATGCGCACATATCTCGCGCTGCGTGCACATCTCACTTGATTTTAAAACGGGGCATGGTCTGGTCATGGTCTAGGTGGGGCATGGATGTTTTGGGCCATGGCCAAGAGATGTGTGCGTACCTACGTGCCCCAGCGTGCATCCAGATCCATTGCCACATAACTTTACTTCTGCTAGGGAGGAGGTGTAAGAAAAAAATAAAAGAAATTAGCTATTTCTGCTGGGTTTAAATGATCTAGGGTAAATGAGGGGAGAGCAGGCTATTAAACCCGAGGGGTTTGGAGGACCTAGCTCTTAAATGGGTGAACTGGAAAATGAACTGGTGAAACTGGCAATGGTGTGGACACATGCCCGTTATAAAATACCCTGACTTACCATACATGGTAGAATTGGGATTTGCGTGCCTAGGAGCACACCCACTTAAAATTGGGCACTCTCATTTGCTGGGTCAGGCTATTTTATAACTTCCCCCTATATATTTATGCAAGTTATAAAATATCCACGTCCCTGGGTGTGGGCCGAAGCACATGCACACATGTGTGCCCAAGTGCCAGTTTGAAAGTTACTGTGTTACTATACATGCATAACTCCTTTGAAAATTCTCCTGGTATCGAGCATTTATGCTATTAAACAAATATATAGGGTCTGTGTTACATCAACAAGAGAAAGTTAAAAGGCAGGGACAATAACTTTAAAATAAGCACGTGAGTATCCCATATAGGCACATGCTTGTTTTAAAGATACAAGCACACGTGTGACCAAATATGTGTATTTTCCTTAGGATTGTCAGCTTTTACATGTGCAAGTCAGCACATTTTATAACAGGTGTGTGAAAAGGAAATGACCAGTTTTACTAATTAGTCCACTAGTTTGCACAGTCTATCCCTAGGACATCAAGACTGCTCTGGCTCTTCAGCCTGCCCCCTGCACCCCCCCCCCCCCAGTTTTCCCTGCCCCCTCACACAGTCCATTTTATTCTGACTTACACCTGATAATTAGCAGGTGTGCGTAAATTTAACATACTATTGTAGCAATTTTCAAAAGCCATTTTTGCACATAAAGTGCACTTACACAGGTAAATCCTATGGGCAATTCGATGGCATATATTGTAGCAATTTTCAGAAGCCCAATTGCACAGGTAAAGGGCATTTACACAAGTAAAACACAGTTTTAGACTTGTAAATACTTTTGAAAATCAGGCGCTATCATAAGAATTTTAAAAGCCAAAATCGGGAGATGCGTGCACAAGCCAGGCTGGCACGTGCCCACCAACTTTTAAAAGCTGCCCAGATGCGCACGTATCTCCCACTGCGTGCACATCTCACTTGATTTCGAAAAGGAGTGAGGCTTAGGCAGGGCATGGGTGTTTCAGGATGTGGCCAGGAAATGCATGCATAAATATTTAATGTGCCTTGTCGTGCGCCCAGTTCCACTGCCACGTGACTTTACATCTGCTATGGGCCTAGGACATCAAATATTTAGGGGCAGCTGACTGGCTAAGATTTGCTGCCTTCCAGCTGTACAGAGAACAGCCTTCTGCTAGCCTACACAGACACTTATAGGAGGTGGGGGTTTAAAAGCACCAAAAGTGCATAGGAGTGGCAAAATCTTAAATTCGTGCTTGCCCTGACCCATCCCTAATCCTCCAATTTTTTACTCTACCAAAGTTATTCATGCACTAGTACTTAACATAAGAAACATAGAAATGACGGCAGAAAAAGACCAATCGACCCATCCAGCCTGCCCAGCAAGCTTCCATACTTATTTTCCCAAACTTATCTGTTTCATTACTTTCCCATACTTATCTGTTTCAACAACCACCAAGTTCAAGGCCCTTGTTGGACACTTTTTGCTTCAAATTTCCTGCCATCCCCTGTCATTGATGCAGAGAGTAATGTTGGAGTTGCATCAAAGGTGAGCATAAGGCTTAATGGGTAAGGGTAGTGACCGCTGCATCAAGCAAGTTACCCCGATGCTTGTTTACCCAGACTGCACAGATCGATGCCTTGTTGGATATTGTCTGAATGTAAATCCTGTTTTCCACATTTTCCCCTACTATTGAGGCAAAGAACAGTGCTGTATATGCATTAAAAGTGATGTATCAGGATTAATTGGTTTAGGGTAGTAACTGCCGTAATAAGCAACCTACCCCCACGCTTATTTGTTTACCCAGATGATGAAGTTCAGTCCTTGTTGGTTGTTGTCTGAATGCAAATCCTGTTTTCCACATTTCCTCCTGCCGTAGAAGCAGAGAGCAACTCTGTATATGCATTCAAAGTGATGTATCATGCTTAATTGGTTTAGGGTAGTAACCGCTGTAATAACTACAGCATGGGTTATTTTTCCCTTTATGCAACACCTTGCTCTTGTCCAAATTAAATTTCATCTGCCATTTGGATGCCCAATCTTCCAGTCTTGCAAGGTCCTCCTGTAATGTATCACAATCTGCTTGTGATTTAACTACTCTGAATAATTTTGTATCATCTGCAAATTTGTTGACCTCACTCGTCGTATTCATTTCCAGATCATTTATATATATATTGAAAAGCTCCGGTCCAAGTACAGATCCCTGAGGCACTCCACTGTTTACCCTTTTCCACTGAGAAAATTGACTATTTAATCCTATTCTCTCTTTCCTGTCTTTTAACCAGTTTGTAATCCACGAAAGGACATCACCTCCTATCCCTTGACTTTTTAGTTTTCTTAGAAGCCTCTCATGAGGGACTTTGTCAAACACCTTCTGAAAATCCACCTTTATCCACATGTTTATTAACCCCTTCAAAAAAATGAAGCAGATTTGTTAGGCAAGACTTCCACTGGGTAAATCCATGTTGACTGTGTTCCATTAAATCATGTCTTTCTATATGCTGTACGATTTTGATCTTGAGAATAGTTTCCACTATTTTTCCCAGCACTGAAGTCAGGCTCACTGGTCTATAGTTCCCCGGATCGTCCCTGGAGCCTTTTTTAAATATTGGGGTTACATTGGCCACCCTCCAGTCTTCAGGTACAATGGATGATTTTAATGATAGGTTACAAATTTTAACTAATAGATCAGAAATTTCATTTTTTAGTTCCTTTAGCACCCTAGGATGCATACAGTCTGGTCCAGGTGATTTGCTACTCTTTAGTTTGTCAATCTGGCCTACTATGTCTTCCAGGTTCTCAGTGATTTGGTTCGGTTTGTCTGACTCATCACCCTTGAAAACCATCTCTGGAACTGGTATCTCCCCAACATCTGCATTAGTAAACACGGAAGCAAAGAATTAATTTAGTCTTTCTGCAATGTCCTTATCTTCCCTAAGAGCCCCTTTAACCCCTTGGTCATCTAATGGTCCAACTGACTCCTTCACAGGTTTCTTGCTTTGGATATATTTTAAAAAGTTTTTATTATGAGTTTTTGCCTCTATGGCCAACTTCACTTCAAATTCTCTCTTCGCCTGTCTTATCAATGTTTTACACTTAACTTGACAATGCTTATGTTTTGTCCTATTTTCTTCAGATGGATCCTTCTTCCAATTTTTGAAGGATTTTTTTGGCTAAAATAGCCTCTTTCACCTCACCTTTTAACCATGATGATAATCATTTTGCCTTCGTTCCACCTTTCTTAATGCATGGAATACATCTGGACTGTGCCTCTAGGATTGCATTTTTAAACAATGTCCATGCCTGTTGAACATTTTTAACCTTTGCAGCTGCACCTTTAAGTTTTTTTCTAACTATTTTCCTCATTTTATCAAAGGTACCCTTTTGAAAGTTTAGTGTTAGAGCTGTAGATTTACTTATTGCCCCTCTTCCAGTTATAAGTTTTAATTTGATCATGTTATGATCACTATTGCCAAGAGGCCCCACCACCGTTACCTCTCTCACCAAATCCTGCATTCCACTAAGAATTAAATCTAAAATAGCTCCCTCTCTTGTTGGTTCCTGGACCAATTGCTCCATGAAGCAGTCATTTATTACATCCAGGAACTTTATATTTCTAGCAAGTCCTGATGTTACATTTACCCAGTCAATATTGGGGTAATTGAAATCTATTATTATTGCACTGTCAAATTGGTTAGCTTCCCTGATTTCTCTTAGCATTTCATCATCTGTCTGACCATTTTGTCCGGGTCTTACTTCTTAGACTTCTGGCATTGGCATACAGACATTTCAAAGTGTGTTTTTTGTTGGTATTAACAACCTGCTTTTCAGTTGTTAGGTATAATTTGGAAATCATTAGCTTTGGTGATATTTTACATATAGGCACATGGACTATGCTTGCTTTTATTGGAACTTCTCTGTTGGAATGCCCTAACTCTCCTGTTTCATTAGAATCCTTCAAAGATACATTTCTCCAAACCATACACTGCTGAGTGACTTTCTGCTTTCCCCTTTGTTCTAGTTTAAAAACTTCTCAATCTCCTTTTTGAAAGTTAGTGGCAGCAGCTTGGTTCCACTCTGGTTAAGGTGGAGCCCATCCTTTTGGAAAAGTCTCCCCCTTCCCCAAAAGTTTCCCCAGTTCCTTACAAAACTGAATCCCTCTTCCCTACACCATCATCTCATCCATGCATTGAAACTCTGGAGCTCTGCCTGCCTCTGGGGACCTGTACATGGAATAGGAAGCATTTCAAAGAATGCCAGCCTGGAGGTTCTCAATTTCAGCTTTCTACCTAAAAATCCTAAATTTGGCTTCCAGAACCTCTCTCCCACATTTTCCTATGTCATTGGTGCCCATTTGTATGTACGAGGTTTATAAAATACTATGTTCAATTCTAGTTGCCACATCTCAAAAAGTATATAGTTATACTAGAGAAGGTACAGAGAAGGGTGACCAAAATGATAAATGGGATGGAACAGCTCCTCTGTGAGGAAAGGCTGAAGAAGTTATGGCTGTTCAGCTTGAAGAAGAGATGGCTGAGGGGGGGATATGATAGAGATCTTTAAAATCATGAGAGGACTAGAATGAGTTAATGTAAATCGGTTGTTTACTCTTTTAGATAATAGAGGGACTAGGGAGCATGCAATGAAGTTAGCAAGTGGCACATATAAAACAAATCGAGAAAATTCTTCTACACTCAACACATTATTAAACTCTGGAATTAATTGCCAGAGGATGTGGTTAAGACAGCATAAATGGGTTTAAAAAAGATTTGGACAAGTTCCTGGAGAAGTCCATAAATTGCTATTAGTCAAGTTGACTACTTTTTGCTGGCATTAGTAGCATGGGATCTATTTAATGTTTGGGTACCTGCCAGATACTTGTATCCTTGATTGGTCATTGTTGGAAACAGGATGCTGAGCTTGATGGTCCCTTGGTCTGACCCATTATGGCAACTACTTATGTTCTTAGCACTAGCACAAGAATGCGCTATTTGTGCATGCATCTGCTAATTTGTGCATTCATATCTCTTTTAAAATTCAAATTTAAATAGGAAGAAATCACCAGGATCTGAAGGTATTCACCTAAGAGTTATGAAAAAATCAAACATAAAATTGCATATCTGCTTTTGTTAATCTGTAACATATTATTAAAATCTGCCAATGTAGCTGAAATCTGAAGATTAGTCACTGACTGTAATGCCAATTTTTACATAGGGTTTCAGGAGTGATCAGGAAACTACAGACCAGTAAGTCTGGCATTAGTGCAGAGTAAAATGGTAGACTCTATAATTAAGAACAGAATTACTAGGTATATGGATAAACATAAGTTAAAGGGAAAAAGCCAATCTGATTTCAACAAAGAGAAGTTGTGTTTTACCAATCCATCAGATTTTTTTGAAGGTGCAATAAACCTGTGGAGAAGGGTGAACTGGTTGTTTATAATGTAGTTGGATTTTCAGAAGGCATTGGATAAAGTCTCACATAAGAGACTTCTCAGGAATTTACAAAAGTCATGGGATAGGAGGAAATTTCCAATTGTGGATTGGTATTAGGTTAGAACATAGGAAATAGATTAGGTCTAAATGGTCAGTTTTCCCAATGGAGAGAAATGATTAGTGGAGTAGTGCCCCAGGGATCTGTACTGGGTCAAGTGTTGTTTAAGGTATTTATATATAATCTACATATAGGAGCAATAAGCAAGGTGATCAAATTTTAAATCATTCAAAGTAACACGAACTGATTGTGAGGAATATCTGGAGGATATTGCAAGTCTGGAGAACTGATCATCTAAATGGCAAATAAAATGTAATGTGGGCAAGTGTTAAGTTAAACTCTTAGGGAAAAATAATCCCATATATACATCCTATGTATAATCCTATGTATACAATGCTGGGTTCCATACTAAGAATTATCACTCAAGAAAAGGATCCTAGGGTCATTATAGACAAGACATTGATATCTTTAGTTCCGATTTCAGTGGCAATTGAAAAAACAAATTGAATGTTAGAAATTATTCAGAAAGGAATAGAAAACAAAACTGGGAATACGATAGTGCCTCTGTATTGATCCATATTGTGGCAACCCCTTGAGAATTGTGGGGCAGTTTTGGTCCCCATGCTTCCAAAAATATATAGCAGAACTAGAAAAAGTACAAAGAAGGGCGATAAAAATGAATACAGGAATGGATGAGCTTCCTTAAGCATACAGGCTAAGAGGTGAATTTTCAAGCATTTATGCACGTAAAATTAATATTATGCACGTATGTAGCTTGTACTCTCATCAGCACTATTTTGTAAACATCAAAAGTACACATGCATGTTCAGTCTTGTGCACACATTTACACATAAAGAAAAGGGGAAGTTTAGGGGGGTATTCTGGGGTGGGGCCAAGAGGTACATGCTCAAGTTACTATTTTGTAAGAGACAGATGCATTCAAGGCCTAATTTTCAAAAGCATTTATATTCCTAAGACTGGGTTTTACATGTGTAAATGCACTATTCAACTTGGAGAATGGATAACAGAGGGGATATGATAGAGATTTATAAAGTTATGTATGGTATTGAACAGGTTAATAGGGAACCGTTATTTACACTATCTAATAGTATTAAGACTAAGGGGACCGTCCCAGAAACTAACAGGTAGAAGATTTAAAACAAAATTAAGAAAGTATTTTTTTTCAGTCAATGTCGAATTATACTATGATACTTGTTTCCATAAAATGTGCACGAAGCTAGTTCTGTATAGTTTTTAAAAGATTTGGGCAGTATTCTGGAGGCAAGCTTCATAAAATTACCTCCATAGTGAAGTACTACCTCATTTAAATGTAGGCAGGGTAATACAAAATATAAAAAGTTATTTTTCTTTACCTGAGAACACTCTGGATGCCTCTTGCAGTGCCTCTGTAGCGGTGCCTTGTTTCGGTGCTGGTGGTGGCCTCTGGGGGCAAGCTAGGAGTTGGAGTTGGCATCGCTTTTTTTTGCATGCCCAAGGTGATGAGGATGTTCAAGGCTTGGTGCATGGGGCTGGTGGTCAGAAATAAGTCAGACCCAAAGTGATTTTGCTTTTTTTTTGTTTGTTTGTTTTTTTCCTGTCGTGGCCCAATTCTCTCTTGGGACCCATGGCAGAGGTAGTGTTCAGAGTCAGAATCGCAGTGAGCAATGCAGCGGGTGTGCTGCTACTATCAGCTTCCACTGCTGAACAGCAAGAGGGCAGCAAATGTACTGGGGGTACAGGCGGCAGCTCCGGAGCACACACACTGCAAACCTTGAAGGAAGGGATAGGTTATGGTGCAGCTCAAGTCGGCCACTGCAGGAAAACTCAGGGGGGGGGGGAGGAGAGGGTTGTTAAGGTGGTCAAAGGAAGCAGCAGTGAGCTTGGCTCCTGCCACTACTACAAGGTCTTTAAGAAGGCTTCTTTGACTTGTAGTTAGTGGGGAAGTAACATTTAAAGCATCCCAGGGAGGGGATGCTTTAAATGTTACTTCCCCACTAACATTTAAAGCACTAACATTTAAAGCATCCCAGGGAGGGGACAGATGCATGTACCAAAAACTCCCCAGCCAAGGGGAAGGTTTTAAAAGAGACACTTCTAAGCATGGGATGGTCTGAAGAGAGACTTGAGTTGGCTTGAGGACACAGCTCAAGCCTGGGAGAAGAAAAAACCTGATGGACAGTTTGCTTTTGGGGTGATGAGAGGGAAGGAAGGCAGTTTAGGAGAGCTGCTTTCCATACACTGTGAAACACCTCATTTTAGGAAAAAAATTAAAATCAAATTGAGAAGTATTGGCATTAAGTACCGTAGTTCACGGTCCCGAGAAATGAATAACATGAGATTGAATGAATGGGATGTGAGATTGTACTTGTCAAGAAATGTTCCTGCTTGATTGTTGTGATAGACAAAATCCGGAAGTGGATCCTTAGGCCGACTGCCCGGCGGGAACAGTCGGGAGGCAGAACTCCCACTGGGCAACTGGAGCTTCACCTGGAAACCCGCGACTCCTCCAGAGGAGCTGTGAGAGCCCGGGTCGCAAGGTCTTAGGAGTCTTCGCCCTGGAAGTCCGAGGTCCCCCCAGGAGAAGCCCGTAGGGACCCGGACCGCTGGGACTTAGGCGAGGGTGAAGAAGCCCAGGAGTGAAGTACGGACCGGAGTCTAGGCAGATGGCAGGCAAGCAGGAATCGGAGTACGAACCGGGGTCAAGGCAGGCAGAAGACAAGCTGGAATCAGAGTCACGAACCGGGGTCAAGGCAGGCAGAAGACAAGCTGGAATCGGAGTCACGAACCGGGATCAAGGCAGGCAGAAGACAAGCTGGAATCGGAGTCACGAACCGGGGTCAAGGCAGGCAGAAGACAAACTGGAATCGGAGTCACGAACCGGGATCAAGGCAGGCAGAAGACAAGCTGGAATCGGAGTCACGAACCGGGGTCAAGGCAGGCAGAAGACAAACTGGAATCGGAGTCACGAACCGGGATCAAGGCAGGCAGAAGACAAGCTGGAATCGGAGTCACGAACCGGGGTCAAGGCAGGCAGAAGACAAGCTGGAATCCAAGTGCAGGCAACAGGAATCAGGAACCGGGTAGCAGCAAGGCAACTAGTACTTCAAGGAAGGAACCTCGTTGCAAGGCAATTCGAAAAGCCCCAGGTCCCGGTTTAAATCCCTACCCGGCGTCTGACATCACGGGGGGCGTGTCAGCACATCCGGGTGCTGACAGCAGAAAAACCCTCCCGTCGCGCGCGCGCGTTCCCCCGAAGGGGAGGAGTCCCCCGCGACGGCCGGCGGCGTCTCCCACGAGGAGGAACTAGGCCCATGCTGCCCGCACGAGCTCCGAGCCCGCGGACCGCGGCCCAGACCCGGGACCTGGAGGGAAGGTAAGGGCTCGGACGCCCCCGTGGCGGCCGCGACCGCAACACTTGATGACAGAATAAAGGAGAAAAAAAAGTGACATTTCTGAGCAGAATTGCATGAAATATTTTATGTTTTAGAAGAAACTGATTAAGAGTGATCGAGAAGTGACAGAGACATAAAGATTAACCCAGATCTTAAAGTCTGACTGAAGAGATGTTTTTTTCTTTTACCTTAATTAAGCTGAATGATAAGAAAATCCTGAAAAAAAAGAGTGAAAGACAACTAAGGCGTTTGAAACTGAGAGATCATAAACCAATTTAAATGCACTGCCTGATTAGGATGTTCAGACAGGCAGAGTCTGCTCAAAATCAGCCTTCCCAGTGACAGCCTACTCAATAGGAGCTTTTAAAAGGAAATGATTTAAATTCTGCAGCCAATCTTAAAGTGAAAGCTTTAAATGGAGCCTGTGACTAATTTAAGTCTTTATACAGAGGAGTGACTGAAATGTGTACAGTGAGAGCATATAATTGTAAGGCATTTCACTAACTAATTAAATCAACTGAGAATAAAATAAAGATTTTAGGGAAACAGGTTTGGTATACTTTATTTTTACACTAGTCACATAAAGTACAACTTATGGAAGATCTTACAGGAAGTGTAGCTAGATTTTCTTTTTGATTTATTTAAAGTTATAAAGAGTTAAGAGGTTTGAAGGACTATAAGAGCAGAGGAATTCTAGCTTCTTCAACGTATGATACCTATCATAAGCTATAAACTCCACCATAATGCAGGCACTTAAGAGTACAGTTTAAAGCAAATTCTGATCAGAATTACATGAATTATATGAGTAATTTACTCAGAGCTATTGTATTATTATTTAGAATCTCTAAAAGGTAACAAAACATTAGGTTGTGCAGCAAGTTGGCGAACGAGTGAGGAGTTGGAGTGGAGCCTCTCTGTTACCTCGGTGCTAAATTCAGCGTTTTTGGTTTCCTTTCACAATTAACTATGCTGCATACGAAGCATAAAGCCAGGCTTCAAGAAGCCTGGTATTATCAGATACCTTGGATCTTAAACAGCCATGTATAGAGAGTTTCTTCTCCACCACCCCGATTGAGTCGGGGGCGAGGGTCGTGGAGGGAGGAGACGCAGAGTGAACGTCTTCCCCTAAGGCCAACAAGATCTCGCTTAGTCCCGGCGTGCCTGAGACGCTGTCCCTTCCCCAGCATTTGAACGCAGCGAGTATTGCTGCTAGTGCAGCCCTCTCAGTTGGCTCCAAGGAGCTGTATGCTCTGCAAAAGAGCAAATTGGGAGTTGAGGGTGAAGGACTAAAGGAGATCTTTGCCGATGGAGAGCCTATGGAGGGTCATACCACGGCTTTCATGCCTTCCTCATCTTTGGGAAACACCGGAGCCACTGCAGCAACACTGGAATATATTCGGGACACTGACACTGAAGTCACAAGCAGGGTGAACATATGGCTGTACCAGGCCCTTTTCTTGTAAAACCTCCTATAATAACGCTAAATCGGTCTGGGAAGCCTTAGCTTCAATTGAGTCAGCGATAGTTTCTTTAACCCAAACTTACTTGGATACTACAAGCGCAGTAAAGATAATGAAGAAAGGGTCTCAATACAAGAAATTAAATGTTTTTGAAGAAAGATTAACCACAGTTGAAAAACCTCAGCAGAATTTGATACAATCAGAAAATGTTCAAAATAAAAAGATGGAGAATATAGGAAATTCTTTAAGAAGTCTTAATATTAGCGTACTTAATTTTCCTGTTATTCGATAGTTACCTGTAGTGGAATTATTCAAGAATTATCTGGTTAACAATCTTGAAATTCTGGTTGAAGCTATGCCTTTAATAACTAAGGCTTTTTACTTCCTCAGAGATCTATAGAGAATATTCAAGATAATATGAATAATCAACAGCCTTTGAATCTCACAGAAGTTCTGGAACTTTCTCAAGAAGCTGAAGTCACTCAAAGAGGAACTCTGCTAGTGACTTTTGCATTTATAAGTGAAAAAAATAATGTTCTTTGGTTCTTTGTTTGCAATAGGAGTTCGATGTTTCATGGTCAAAAAGTATGACTGTATCCTGATATTACTTGGGCTACTCAGGAAAGGAGAAGAAAGTTCCTTGTTATGAGATCTGAAATTTTGATAATATGCTCCACATATACCTTGCACTACCCTTGTAAATGTGTAGTTAAATTTTCAAACCGCCACAATTCTTTTTGGATTCTCACTCTAAGTGACAGTAATCAGTGCAGTTTGGCAATCATATCAGCATAATCTCTGATTACCTTTTGTTATTTTTCCTATGTATTCACTCTTTGTTTTTTCTGAGCTACCTCCCCAGAGGATTTCTTATTTTATTGAGGTATATTATGATATTGTTTCTTAGTTTATGACTTAATACAGCTGGATTCTATTGATTCTATATGTACTTCTGATTTCTCCCACAAGTATTATTGTGTTAAAATTGAAGAAAAAAACATTAGGTTGTGCAGCCAAATAATTTTGTTTCAGTTCATTTTTCATTTCATGGTTTTTATTTCACTTTTTAATTTTTTTTTCAATTTGGTTCATTTCCTGAACAAAAAATACCATTCAAAATGAACAAAAAAGCACAAAACAACAAAAACAAACAGTCTTCTCCAAGTTCTAATCTCCCTCCCATCTCTCAAGAAAGCTTGCCCGAGCCCAGCCAGGGCTTCCCTGTTTCCCTCCTGAACTCTATTCCCCCAGTATAACAAGTCATGTGGTCTGGATTTACCCAGCTGGGCTGAGCTGAGCCCAGCCAAGACCTCCCTGGGTCTCTTCTCCCCCCTCCCCCCCAAAATGCTTTCCAGGACTAGGAATTTCTCCTGCTCTCACTTATCCCTTCCACGGGGGTGGATAGTGAAGAATGGAGCAGGAGTGATGCCCATTCACTCCTGTCTCTACTGATTCCTTTAAAAAATGTTGATGGCCACTTTGAGGATGGCCCTGAATTGACATCACTTTGGTGCCTGTCTCAAGTGTGGCGGCACTATTATGTAGTGGTGTCCAACATAATGGTGCCATTTAAAAAAAAAATCAACTGACTGTGAATAGCAATGATAGTAGTTTATGCTTCAAGCATTGCTGAAATAGCAAGGCAGAAAGTATCAGCCAGGATTGTGGTAGCAATGTACCGTAATCCCAGCAGAAGACAGAAATTGGCAAAAGTATCTGAAGTGTGTTAGTTGGTGTGAGGAGAGGTAGGGAGGCAGATGAGGTCTCATTCTTGGAAAAATATGTTGAACAAGGGAGCAGGTGGGAGAAGGGGAAGGCTGATCCCAGACCCCTTCCACTTTTTGTGTTAAAATCCTATCAAAGATTTTCGGGGGGGAGATGCTAAGCCCTTCAGGGCCCAAAGGGGAAGATTTTAAAAGAAGCTTGTGTGCGCATCCATGTGCGCATGCTTCCTGGCATGCACACATGGATGCACCGATTTTGTAAGACGCGTGCCAGCATGCGCATGTTATAAAATCCGGGGGCCACGCGCAGGTGCGTGCGGTGCGCGCAAGGGGGGGGGGCTTAAGCAATTTCCGCATGACGACACATCCCGGCCTTCCCCAGTTTCCTCCCTTCCTACATATCCTCCCTTCCCGTTTTCCTCTCCTCTCCTCCACACCCCCTAAATCCTACCTATTCCTTTTTTTTGTTTGTTTCAGTAGTTACTTCAAGGCCCGACTTGAAGTAAGTTGTGTGCCAGCAGCCGGCTGGTGTGCGCGGCTGTAGGACAGAGAACAATGACGCTTTCTCGGCCTGCACCCTCACCCCACCTCTTCCCACCTAGAAAATGGCCCCAGTTCCGTCTTTTGCAGGAAGGCTGGCCCTTGTACGAGTACCAGCCTTTACGTGTGTGGCTGGGCCTTGTTGGAAATTGGTTCGGCACACAAGGCCTGGCCACAACATAAAGACTGGAATTTACATGAGTGGCTGAATAAAAATCTACCTGATAGTTTCCAGCCTGGCTGGGGGGCTATGATTCACTCTGCTAGACCCACAAGTTACTCTTTTTTTTAACTCTGCATTATTACTTAACTAGAATTATTACTTAACTGGCTATATTCTCTTGAATATAGCCAGTTAAGGCTAAAGTTATCTGAGAACACATTCCTGTATTCCTTCAAACCTGATTCAGGGCAGATTTAGAGTAGCAGATTAATTTATTTGGCTTACTTCTAATATTGGAATTACCCAGATAAGTTTGTCAGCTAACTTCTCCCTGTTCTGAAACTCTCCCATAACACCCATTACTTATTTAGGACATTTTTAGATGAGTTATTCCACTAAAAGTTATCTGGAAAAGTACTGGAAATTTTGAAAGCTTGGCATTTAGCCAGACAACTAGTGAGTTATCAAACTAACTCTAAACCCACCAAAATGATCTGTATACTAGAATAACCAGCGTGCATATTTTTGTGCACCTATGTTTTAGGTTCTTTAATTGAAAGAAAAAACATAATATTCATATAAAACTTGATGCTCTGTAATAAGTACAGACAAAAGTTAACCATTTTGTCAAATTATTTCTAAGTTTTGATGGTACAAATTGAACATAAAAAATAAAACTATGCAAAAACCAACAAAATCCTTAAAAAAATAATTCAAAATATTGACTACAAGTACAGTAAAATCTAAAAATGTACTAGACTTGCCAACACCCTAGAACCACCATGCACATGTTTTCATGCACCTATGTTTTTGGCGCTGTATAACTGCAAGAAGAACATAGCATCTTATAAAACTGATGCTCAGTAATAAATATCGACAACATTTAACCATGTTGTCATATTATTTCTAAGTTTGGTGACAACAGTAGTTTTTTCTTTACTCATAGCATCATAAAATTTTCAATAATAACACATAGTATTTTGGTTAGTTGATAGTAAATATAAACAAATTGAACATAAAACTATATGCAAAATCCAGCAAAATCCTTAAAAACAGAACTCAAAAGATTGAGAGTATATGTACAGTAAATTCTAAAAATGTACTGGGTGTGGCAATACCCTAGAACCACTATGCACACATTTTCGTGCACCTATGGTTTAGGCTCTATAATTGAAAGAATAACAAATATTTGTGTAACAATTGATGCTTTATAAATAGTACAGACAAGAATTAAACATTTCATTAAATTATTTCAGCAATTTGAAAGTATAGTCTGTGATATGTAAACCGACGAGATGTTCCCAACGTTCGTCGGTATATAAAAGTTACTAAATAAATAAAAATAAATAACAGTGGTTTCTTTACTGATCCCATTCATGAAAATGGATTAAAAACAAAACATGAATTTGGAGGTTGATAAAGTGGCACAACGTGGCTCAAAAACAAAATGACAATCAAAAAAAGTGATCTGCAAATGTAGCAGAGGTTCTAAGCCATGAGATAACAGGCTGACACTGGCTGTCAGCATAATAATAATAATTAGTACAGTACTAGCTCAAATGCATGAATATGGGCAAAAAAACATGAATTTGGTGGTTGATAAAGTGGATCAAAGTAGCTCAAAAATAAAATGATAATCAATAAAAGTGATCTCTGGATGCAGAAAATGTTCTAAGCCTAGCTGTCAGTATAATATAGAAAATAGTACAGTACATGCTCACATGCATAAAAACGTGCATGTGGTACTTGATAAGTGGCTTAAAAACACAATGGCAATAATAAAAATGATATGAATATGTAACAGAGGTTCTATGCCATGGCTGACACTGGTTGGCAGCCTAATACAGTAAATATTACAGTACCAGCTAATGTATGTGAAAACCTGCATGTAGTACTTAATAAGTGGCTCAAAATGACTCAAAAACATAGTGACAATCAAAAAAAGTTATCTGTATATGTAGCAGAGTCTTTAACCCATGAGATACCACAAGCAGACAGTGAAAGTCAGCATAATACAGGAAATATATACAGTACAAGTACACGTACACAAAAACATGCATTCGGTGGTTCTAGGGTATCTCAGTTTTTTTAGGAAAACTGAAGGGTCAGAGGGTGTCAAATTATCAGAAATTGAAGGTTGACAAATGATTAAAAGTCAGAAATATTCAACTTTCTATAATAATTTTTAGTGATTGTGCAAGCATTTATAGTTTTCAAATGCATGAAAACATGCACTCGGTGGGTCATGTGCTAAATACCTTTGAATATTGGCCTCTATATTTTTCCTTTCTCTCAACTATAGGATGGAATCTTTATTACCAAGAGGTAGGAAGCATTAGAACAGGGGTGGCTATTTCCAGTCCTCAAGAGCAAAAAATAGGTTTCATTTTCAGTTTATCTACAATGAATATGTATGAGATAGATTTACATGCACTGCCTCTGTTAAGGATAACTGTATATGGTTTAATGGAAATCTATTATAGTTTATTGTCATCTATATGTATCTGGTCCATGCAGCTAATAAAATATGTGTATGTCCAGGTGTATGTACACCCCCAACATGTTGTGATCTATAAATGGAACAACAGTATACAAAATGCCTAAATATATAAAAATAAATAAAAACATAGCTGTATATATTTTATGTGCAAAAAAATATTACTTGTTTGTGTAGAACTTTGATATATTTTAAAATATTCATACTTGAAATCACCAGTTTTCTGAAACATCAACCAGTTTACACAGTCATCTCCATTTCATTCAGACTCTCCTAATACTTCACCCCGAATTTCCCCAGTTCACTCAGATTTCCCACCCAACAATAGCAGCCAACAGACATGTCTGAAATTATTTGTGCTAGATAATTAGCAGGTGTAAAATTGTGTGAATAAGTTTCCCAATGTATTTGTGTAAATATCTTATAAAATAGCAATTTACATGTGTACCTCTTAGTCCCACCCTGCTATGCCCCTAGACTGCACCTTTTTTGTGCAGGTAAATGTGCACACAAAATCAAAAATTCACACTTATATTTGATGTTTACAAAATAAAATGTGCTTGAATATACGTGACTTCCGCGAGTATGTGCTAATTTTACATGCTTCACTTCTTTGAAAATTAACATAGCTGTATAAAAATCTATTCTCATGCATAATCATTATAGATATCATAAAAACCAGGCTTGTTTGTGCTCTTGAGAACTGGAATTTTCCACCCTTGTAATATAACTTGAGAGGACCTCATACCACCAGGAAATACTTATACTTTTCTTCTGCAGATTAATTTTAATAATAAAACAATTGTGTTATACATTTTAGTGTCTGATGTTTTCTGTTAAGTACTATAGGGTCTGTATTAATGTACTGTATGCATAAATGATTCATTGAGTGTTATGTTGTTCTAGTTGGTAAACTTGATGAGGGGTAGGGAAACATTGAAAATGAAGGCTGTGTAAGGTTACATTTTGGATTGTTTTCATTACTTTGTATGGTGTTATACCATACTGACATATTTTATTTCATATTATGGAAATCGCTTTGGGTCCCCTTGTGGATGAATAAAGTGGTATCTAAGTCTTCGAAGAGAAGATAATAAAAGAGTTGGAAGTAAAACTGCTGCTGTACATGTTTACTAATGAGGATGTTGGGGAGATACCAGTTCCAGAGATGGTTTTCAGGGGTGATGAGTCAGATGAACTGAATGAAATCACTGTGAACCTGTAAGATGTAGTAGGCCAGATTGACAAACTAAATAGTATCAAATCACCTGGACCAGATGGTATGCATCCTAGGGTACTGAAGGAACTCAAAAATGAAATTTCTGATCTATTAGTTAAAATTTGTAACCCATCATTAAAATCATCCATTGTACCTGAAGACTGGAGGGTGGCCAATGTAACCCCAATATTTAAAAAAGGCTCCAGGGGTGATCCGAGTAACTATAGACCAGTGAGCGTGACTTCAGTGCTGTGGAAAATAGTGGAAACTATTCTCAAGACCAAAGTCGTAGAGCATATGGAAAGACATGGTTTGATGGAACACAGTCAACATGGATTTACCCAAGGGAAGTCTTGCCTAACAAATCTGCTTCATTTTTTTTTGAAGGGGTTAATAAACATGTGGATAAAGGTGAACCGGTAGATGTAGTGTATTTGGATTTTCAGAAAGCGTTTGACAAAGTCCCTCATGAGAGGCTCCTAAGAAAACTAAACAGTCATGGGATAGGACACGATGTCCTTTCATGGATTACAAACTGGTTAAAAGACAAGAAACAAAGAGTAGGATTAAATGGTCAATTTTCTCAGTGTAAAAAGGGTAAACAGTGGAGTGCCTCAGGGATCTGTACTAAGGGCAACCAAAATGATAAAGGTGATGGAACAGCTCCCCTATGAGGAAAGGCTGAAGAGGTTAGGGCTGTTCAGCTTGGAGAAGAGATGGCTGAGGGGGGATATGATAGAAGTCTTTAAGATCATGAGAGGTCTTGAACGAGTAGATGTGAATTGGTTATTTACACTTTTGAATAATGGAAGGACTAGGGAGCATTCCATGAATTTAACAAGTAGCACATTTAAGACTAATCAGAGAAAATTCTTTTTCACTCAACGCACAATAAAGCTCTGGAATTTGTTGCCAGAGGATGTGGTTAGTGCAGTTAGTGTAGCTGGGTTCAAAAAAGTTTTGGATAAGTTCTTGGAGAAGAAGTCCATTAACGGCTATTAATCAAGTTTACTTAGGGAATAGCCACTGCTATTAATTGCATCAGTAGCATGGGATCTTCTTAGTGTATGGGTAATTGCCAGGTTCTTGTGGCCTGGTTTGGCCTCTGATGGAAACAGGATGCTGGGCTTGATGGATCCTTGGTCTGACCCAGCATGGCAATTTCTTATGTTCTTATGTAGATATTCAAAACATAGCCGAATATCTAGGCTAGCCGAAAAAGTGACTTAGGGGGTCATCTTCTAAAGGGAAACTAAATCAGGGCGGAGTCGGGCAGAGTCCGCACTGGAAGGGAAGGAGTCGGAGCGGCATCTGGTTGAACTCCGCGACGACATCACTGACGGTGAAAAGGTAGGACACCTTATTGCTGCCAGAAGCACGCCCAATAGCACCATCTTTTACGATGGTGCTATTGGCCCACCCCCTACTTCGCCCCCCCCCCCCCCACCCCCCATTACTGCCAGATTCTCTAAGGTCTGTGACCTTAGAAAATCCAGGCCTTAGTCCTCTAAGTGGCAGCCGCTGAACATAGCCAGATCTTGAGCAGTTTCTACTTAGCCGTATAAGTCCTACTTATCTTGCTAAGTAGTGATAATATCCTGGATTAAATAATTTAATAATGAAATTAATGGAACAGTTTTGCACAAGAGAAAGGAATGTGTTTTGTTTTTATGAACAGGCCTTGCATGACAGATAGAAGCAGTTTGTGTAGAGAGCTGTCTCCAGCTCAAGGCCTAGTATACCAGATAACAGTATTTTTGACATCATTAGTTTAGGTAAAGGTTGAGCAGTTCTCCACTCCAAATAAGGGTGCTATCCCAAAACCAAAGAGGGAAAGAAAAGAAAAAACGCTGTCAGCCATACATGTATATAATGTAGCTTGTATCTTGTATTAGGGAAGGAGAAGAGCGAGAGAGAGGAACAGGCTAGATAGTACTTCACTGTTAGATGCACTATGTGGTAGATTTTTAAAAGCATTTACTCGAGCAAAACTGGTTTTTGCTCGAGTAAATACACTTTACTCAAGTAAGTGGGCTTTTCAAAATTGCTACAATATATGCCATTGAATTGTCCATAGGATTTACTCAAGTAAGTGCACTTTACTCGAGTAAATAGCTTTTGAAAATTGCTATGATAGTATGTCACATTTACATGCGTAACTCCTTTGAAAATGACCCCCTATGCTTCTAAGAAAGACTAATTATATATTCATTTCTTGCATTTTACTAATAAAGATTATTCATTAAGACAAGAAGTTGTGACTTATTACAGAAGGGCAGGTCTTCTTTTGCAGAGCATAGGCTCTGGAATTGAACTCTCTGTGTGCATGGAGAACACAGATAATGATCCTTTGAAATCCCGTAGTATGGCAGCGCTCCGGTAATGAACAGTAGCTTTTGAATATCGACCTCATGGAGGCTAAATATTGATATTCACAAATAGTTGCAAAGAAATAGGATATAATATCATGAAAATATATGACAAATAGTTCCTTTAACCTCCATTCCATGTCTAAAGGTGACTCATATATCTCTCAGTTCCAAAGGAACAACACCATGAAGCAAATAAGAAAATTTCATTCTACAAGCAAGGTAGGGTTTTTCAAAAGCCTGATGCACAGATCAATTAGGCGATGCATGACTATGTCAGGCTGGTGCATGCCGAACGGACTTTAAAAGCCACCCAAGTATCTTCTGCTGCACACACAAATGAAAAATTCCAAAAAAAGGGCATGGGCATTGTCTGGGTGAAGCATGGGAGTTCCTGGATTTCAATTTCAAATTATCACGTAAATACACACACAGGCATATGCCGGGATTTCCGCCGTGTATCTTTACTACTGCTATGGATGACATGCAAGTTATAAAATAAAGATAAATAGACAGATTGATGGGGCTTTAAGGGTCAAAGCTAACAGAGGAGACAGGAGGCTATAAAAAACTATAGGGGTTTGGCAGTTCTATCCCTTACCTGGCCAAACTGAGAACAAACTGGCATCAGCACAGATGGCTTTTAAAATCCCCCACTTATGCGGTAGAAGCTGCATTTGCACTCATAGGTGCATATCCACTTAAAATTGTGTGTACAAGTGCATGCAGTCAGGCTACTTTATAACGTGTGCATATATGCGCGCATGTTATAAAATGGCTGCATCCCTGGGCTCGGGCCAACGAACGTGTGCACATGTGTGCCCGTGTACCAGTATAAAAGTTGCTGTCATTTAGTTTAAATAGAACTATAGATACCAGTCTCTTTAAAACAAATTGCAAGTAATCAAATCCATTCAAAGTATGTAGCCAGCATCCTCAAATAATAAAGTTTTATAAAGTGAAAAGAGGTACTTTAAGTCTCCAATACCTGTACTAGTGGATGGTGCCCATAGAATATCTTCACTGAAGAGAGATTCAGTTAACAGTGTTGGTCTTAGCAATGATTCCTTACCACATACCATACAGGGTTGCTTATCCTTGCCCACATCAATGATCTCTAGGCAGCAGGCATCAAAGAGCACAACTTATCTCCTTTTTTACAGGAGGGAGAATGGTATTTGTTTTGAGACTGCACCAAATCATGGTGCCGAACATGAGAAGATTCTGCCTTTTCAATTTTGGAGAAAATCCTTCAGATGAAGGTGATTTTTCTCTTCCCTGAGATAGAGGTCTGAGGAGACGCAAAAGTCCCAAAGCATATGAGTCTTTGACCTTCTGGCCCTGGGGTACATGTGAGTGCAGATTGCACAATTAATCACATCATGAGCAGTTGCCAGATACCTGACACCCTGTGGCCTCTACCTCAGACTAGGTCGAAATCAATTTCAATTTTTTTTGGAGACCCATGAAAGGATAAGAAGAAAAACAAGAAAAAGATAAGAAATAAGAGTTAAGGGAAAAATCAACATAGACGAGAGAGAGCAAAAATTATGTCTGCACAAGCAGAAGAATAATGACTGCGGGGAATTGCATAGTTGGCTGCACATGCTCAGAAAAAAACTTCTTGGGTTTCCTAAGCTAAAGCATTCTCCATCCAGGTGACATTGGATAACATCACCTACTTGTGGGGGCTGATTTTATCCTGCTTGTTCATTTAGAAACAGTACTTTTACTGCAGATCTATATGCCATTGGTTGACTTGATTACATTCATCGCTGCAGAACTGAGGACCATAATGATAAATAATGGTGCTAATCCTATTATCTCTTAAACTAAATGTTTTGTTTGAAAACTAGCTCCATTTCACAACTAATAATATTAAAATCCATTTTAAATCAGTCTGATGGTCTTTCGGAATAAGTGTTTAAATTCAGTATGCAGTGATACATTGTTTTAGTCACAGAAAAATAAATTTGTAATATATTTGTATTTTTTTATTACATGTCAAGGCAAAAAAATCTATTTATTCCCACCTGAGTACACTGGCAGATTTTGCAATAGAGATGTTTGATGTTCTTGATGAAATCAACTATCAGTCCTACAATGACTTTGTCCTCAGAGTAGGTAAGTCATTCTTTTAAAGTTATGTTAAAATAGCCACTCTTCTTATTTCTGTAAAAAGTAACTACACTGCTTTAATTTGAATTAGGTGTATTATAAAATGGCCTCCTTCATTAAAGGTTTTTTTATAGACATAAAATATATGAAAAACCATGAATAACAACCAATGGTTAATTAACATTATGCTAATAAGAAATGATAAAGGACATAATGAATAAAGAGAGAGACATTTTATAATATAAATGTTTAATAGAGGAAATTCTCCTAGAATTACTATACAAGCATTAACTATGACAAAACTGGAGCTATCACAGACCAGTACGGTTGCTGTTTTACCTAGGTAAACCCAAACAGGAATGCCACACACTGCCAAGCAGAAGATCTGGGTTGACTATACATTGGGGATGCTGCAGATGCAGAGTTTATAACCATGACTGAACTAACCCCCTCATTTATCAAAATGTGTTAATGGCTTATTGCAAAGCTCCCAGAGCATCCACCTAGCTGAGAGAGAGAGAGAGAGAGAGAGAGAGAGACTAGCCATAATGCCCTGGCCAGGTAGAGAGTCCATCAAGCTAGGTTGAGAGAACATTGCACAAATCTCATCTTTGGATGATTTTCCTCACTCCAAGGGTCATCAAATGTTCAAAAGAGAGCACTGTTCTGTTTGTACATCTCACATTGAATGTCAAAGTGGCCCTTAACGCCTACACAAATACCTAAACCTCACCTCGAGTAACTAGGTGGGCCTCCCATACCCATCTAGGGTCAGAGCATTATGGCTAGTCTCACTCTCTCTCTCTCTCTCTCTCTCTCTCTCTCTCTCTCTCTCTCTTCCCCCCTCCCCCCCCCTCCCCCCTCCCCCCTCCCCCTCCCCAGGTCTCTGATAGCTAGGCAGACACTCTGGGAGCTTCAAACTGCCAAAACCAGCATCCACAAAAAACATCACAACAGGTGATACAAGCTATCACACAGCTTAACACTCCTGAAAAGGTTGAAGCTGAAATCAGCATTAAAGTCATGCGATAGGGCTTTGCAAAACAGTAAACCCAGCCCACCCCTAACTCCTCCTCTTTTTCAGATTTGCATCACACCATACGATATGGTGTTATCGCATGCGTTAAAGACATTTCCGCATGCATTAAGAGCTTATCGCATGCATTAACAGCACTTTTCACATGCGATAAGCCCTTAACGCATGCAAAAACACCTTAGCGCATTTTGATAAATGAGGGGGTAAGATTGTTAGAGAAGAGCTCAGAGGTGTTATGTGGGTCTCTGTAGCCCGGAGTCAATGCTTGCATTTGGGACACTCTGCCCCCCCCCCCCCCCCCCCCATCCTTCTTGTAGTTGGATTATGACAGATCCTTATAGAAACTATACGCTAACAGAAACACTACAACTTAGGAAATCACACAGAACTCTAATTGACTCTTGACCACTACAGAATAAGGTACCACAAGTTAGAAAAATAGACATGCAAAAAAAACTTAGAATGGCAACCCTGAGGAACAAGACTGTGAGCGGCGAAATACTGAAGAAAGAGAAACAGAAATGCATTTCTTTCTGTACTGACTGAGCAAAATATAAAGAAGAAATACACTTTCCCAAAACCTTCATATTTCAATCAATAAAAAGTCCAAATACATTTTTTTTGTACCTGTGTAGTATGATCCTTTTATTTTTTGTAATCAGGTTGGTCCCAGTTTCTCTTTTTCACTTTTCTATTGTCAGTCTTCCTTAAGTCCTTTCCAAGGTCTCTTTTCCGTTTTCTGTATCTTCTATCTCCCAAAGTTTTAGCCTTCCTCCCTTACATTTATTTCTGATAATTATTTTGCCTTTTCACTTTTTTCTTCATTTCTTTCATGTGCCTGTCTATCCACTCATAGTTAGATCTTACTCCTCCTTCACCACTTTTCTCTTTCTTGTCTTCAATCTGCCTCTCTTCACTTTTTTCTACCTACCAGCTTTTAACTCTCACCCTCACCTTCCCAGTTCTCCCAATTCCCCCTTTCACCCCTTCACCAGTCTTCTATTTCCCTCTTTCATGCACTACACTCACCCTCTCTTCAACTCTCATCTACCTTTCTCTGCATCTCATCCTTTCACCAGCCCTATCTCCTTCCCCATAACTCATTCCCTCCCATGCTTCCAGCTCCTCTTCTATCTCTTATCCCCAACTCTGCCTCCCATTTCAGTTTTCATCTCCTCCATTTCCACCCTCTTTCACCTCCTTTCAAAGACTCATCCCCTTCCTCCACAGGCCCCTGTCCCTTTCTACTGCCTCCTAGCCCCTCCAGGTCCTTCATAACATTTCCTCGCCCCTCTCCACCTTTCTTTAACCTATTTCAGAGCCATACTCAAACCTCCACCCAATCGCTTATTGGCCATGGTCCTGCTAATCCCAGAGTACTTGTTTAAACTCAATTATTCACTCTCCCCCACCTAATCCCCAAGTTCACACTCTCCCACTCTTCTCAATCCCCACTCAAGACCCGAGTCCCTACTCTCTTCTCAATCCCCAGTCAATGTCTGAGTTTTCCTGTGCTCTTCTGCTTTCCCATCTGAATCACCACCTGAATTCCCGTTCTTCTCCATTCCCAGGTTTCCAGTATCCACCCTTTGGCCTCATTCCCCCTTCCAGTCCCTTTTTTCCAGCAGTTGCCCCCTGATTTCCCCCTCATAGTCTCCTACTCCCTCCCTCCTAAGGGGGTAATTTTCAAAAGGAGTTACATGCGTAAATGTAGCTACTATTGTAGCAATTTTCAAAAGCCATTTACTCAAGTAAAGTGCACTTATGTGAGTAAATCCTATAGACAAGTCAATGGCATATATTGTAGCAATTTTCAAAAACCCACTTACTCAAGTAAAGTGAATTTACTCCAGTAAACCTGGTTTTTACTCGAGTAAATGCTTTTTAAAATCAGGCCCTAAGTATTTGGCCCCTCTCCAAGTATCAACCCCCTGCCTCTCCTACCTTTCTCTCAGCATTTGTTTCATTCTCGTCTACGCTACCATCTTCCCCCACCTTTCAGCCTCGGTCTCAAGTCCACACTTCCTCAGATTCAAAAAAGCAATAGAAACGTACCCTTCCTTTCTCCAGTACTGTGTTACTTCTCTATTACTTTGCCTACACTGCACCTTTTTCAGTACTCGCGGCAACACTTCCTTTTGCTGATCACACGAGACCAGCGAGAGGAAACACTACCTGAGATTTTGAATGTTCTTGCCATGCAGGCACTTAACAGAGAAGCCACAGCAATGAGGAGCAGAAAGATAGTCTCCCGCAGACCCACTGCTCCTCCTGTTTATTCCCTTCGCCAACCCCCACAGCCCGGCAAGAGTGAGCTTTGCCCCCCCCCCCCCCCCCCCCATGTACCCCTGCCTCTGCATGCCACCGCAGTAACTTGTACCTAAAATTTCTCGGCCATCCAAGGAGATAATTTCATCTGGCAGGACAACAAACTTCTCCTATATTTTGTTATGATAGTTGTCCATGAATTTCAGTTTAAGCATGTATTTGATTCCAAAACATTTCATATATTTATTTCTAAATTTGAATACATGTATTTTTTTTTTAATTTCCCACTACTTTGAAAATTGAATCAGATAAAGTTATTGAAGGCGTATCCTAGTGGTTAGAGCAGCAGACTGTGAACCAGGAAAGCCAGGGTCCAAATCCCTCTGACACTCTTTCTGACCTTGGACAAATCACGTCCATTCCACTTCATCTTCCATTGCCTCAAGTACAATCTTAGGATCTAATTTACCAAGGCTTTTGTCCCATTCTGGGTTTATGGGAAAAAAGTTTAGTAAATAAGGCCCTTAGACTGTGAACTCTCTAGGGATAGGGAATGCCTACAGAAGCTGGATATAGTCTGCTTTGTAGTGTCACAAGAGGCAGAATATATACAAAAATTAACTTCACCAACTTGCACCTGCTATTTCTGCAATTAGGGTTGGATTTTAAAAGGGTTATGCCCATAAGTTATGCGCGTAACCTTTAAAAAAAAAACCCTGCATGCACCAAGCCTATTTTGCATAGGCTCGGCAGCACGCGCGAGCCCCGGGACGCGCATAAGTCCCAGGGCTTGTAAAAAGGGGCAGTCGGGAGCATGGCCAGGGAGCGTGGTGTCAGCTTGGGGCGTGTTCTGGGGAATGGGGGCGGTCCGGGGGCTTGGCCGAGTGCCCCGACACAGCGGCCTGTGTTGGGGCCTGCCGCAGCAGCAGACAGCCGGCGCATATAAGTTACGACTGTCTGGAGGCAGGCGTAACTTCGCGGATAAAGGTTAGTAGGGGGATTTAGGTAGGGCTGGGAGGTGGGTTAGATAGGGGAAGGGAACGGGCAGCGCTCGCAGAGCTCGGTGCGCGCAAGTTGCACAAATGTGCACCCCCTTGCGCACGCCGACCCCAGATTTTATAAGATACGCGTGGCATACGTTCCTCCTCATCCTGAGACGTTTTCCTCCACTTTTAATTCCTAGGATGCATATCAGTTCTTCAGCTGGAGTGAACATGGTTTCAGGGTGAGGATTCTACTGGTTTTAGTGATCTGTGTCCAACTGACATTTGATGGCCCAGTTTCTCTTTCTTCTCCCTGGATTTTGAGATGCAGGGCACCTAAGGAATCAATATCACCAATTTTGTTTAATGTTTATTTAGCCTTTTTATCAAGTATAATTCATGGAATAACAGCTATTTGCAGACAACATCTAGCTTGTAATGTATACAGATGATGATCAAACCACTTCAATGGTTAAGTTGACTGTGGGATTATAGGCACATAAATTGAAGATAAACCCAATAATATCTGAATTATTTTTGATTAGTAGAAATAATATCCTTTACTGTATCCATCCACTTTATTAGAAGTCAGTCTTAAAATAAAGGAAGTGGTGACTAGTTGGGAGATCAAATTGGATTCTCAATTGTCGATAGAACTTCAAGAGTCAGCAATAGTCCGTTTATGAGCCTATGTTATATCTGACAACTTAGGCCCTATTTGGACAGGAAAGATATAGCTACAGTTAAACATTCCCTTATTACAAATTAAGAACATAAGAACATGCCGTACTGGGTCAGACCAAGGGTCCATCAAGCCCAGCATCCTGTTTCCAACAGTGGCCAATCCAGGCCATAAGAACCTGGCAATTACCCAAAAAGTCTATTCCATGTTACCTTTGCTAGTAATAGCGGTGGTTATTATCTAAGTCATCTTAATTAATAGCAGGTAATGGACTTTTCTCCTCCAAGAACTTATCCAATCCTTTTTTAAACACAGCTATACTAACTGCACTAACCACATCTTCTGGCAACAAATTCCAGAGTTTAATTGTGCGTTGAGTGAAAAAGAACTTTCTCTGATTAGTTTTAAATGTGCCCCATGCTAACTTCATGGAGTGCCCCCTAGCCTTTCTATTATCCGAAAGAGTAAAAAAACGATTCACATCTACCCGTTCTAGACCTCTCATGATTTTAAATACCTCTATGATATCCCCCCTCAGCCGTCTCTTCTCCAAGCTGAAAAGTCCTAACCTCTTCAGCCTTTCCTCATAGGGGAGCTGTTCCATTCCCTTTATCATTTTGGTTGCCCTTCTCTGTATCTTCTTATTGGATTACTGCAATTCACTATACCAGGGACTCTGCATGGTGAGTCCAAAGTGCCTTCAATTGTTACAAAATGCAGCTGCTATGCTTTTAGCGGGAGGAAAAAGACATGATTATATACAGGCTAATTTTAAAAGGTGTGTGCGTGCGCACACCCAAACATGCACATATCGGCGCACGAGCAGAAATACACTTGAATTTTAAATCATGTGTGCAGTTGCACACATTTGATTTAAAATTCTCCTACCATGCGTAAATATGCTCTTAATTTTAAGAAGTTACTCAAGCAAACTTACTTTGCGCATCTTCCATAGGGCTTTGCCAGCCTTAACGCACGTATTAACTGGATTTTAAAGCATGCTCACGTGAGGGACATTCCCAGTTTTCCAATTAGTCCACCAGTTTGCCCAGTCAGTTTCGAGGTCATCTAGACCCCTCTAGTCCCGGACCCCCCACTTGGTCGCGTAAGCCCTAAATTGCGAAATTTGTAGATTTGCTCCTCATCTGGCGCAGCAGTAAAATTATGCGGCTAACAAGCCACCACACGCGCTGCAGTCTTTGGTTTTAAAATACAAAGTTATGTGTGTAACAGTTGGCCATGCCATACCATGCCCCACCCCTTTAATTTTTTGCTCATGCGCAGCCCATATACTCATTATGAGGGCATTTTAGTGAACAACACTTTTAAAATCAACCCTATAATCTCTATTCTGCCTGATCTACATTGGTTCCCAGAAGCAAGGAGATGAGATTAAGATCTTGTGTCTGATCTTTAAATGTCTGCATTGCGGACTTCTTTTATCAGATTGGTTAATGAATTGTGAACCATGAGTACACTGCAATTCTGCAAACAATATTTAAAATTCTGTAAAACTCTGGTTTGGAAAAACAAGAACTAGACCGATGCCTTGGAAAAGATTTTATTCCCAGTATGAGAAGTCTGAATCGAATGATTTTAATCCCACAGTGAGGAGCGATGTTCCTTTTGTGTAACAAGACAGTGCTTGTTTACAAAGGATATCTGAAGCTACTCACAGAAGCTCTGTTGATGTTAAGCATGACCGCGTGACACGCGATACATTGATTCAGACTCCTCATACAGGGAAGACACCACAGCAGAAAGCATAATTCAAAACTGCTCAAGGATAACTGAATAATACACGTTTTCAAAGCCATTCTGACCAGTGGACATTTCTGGTTAATATTTTATACTCAGTTTATACTTTGGATGTTACTCAATTTAAAGAGCCCCTGATGCAGCCATAAAGCGAAACTTTGGCCAAAGTCGGGCATGTTTCATAACAATTGAATAAAATCCTTTCCAAGGCATTGGTCTAGTTCTTGTTTTTCCATTCCTGTGGCTTTCCTGGACCATTTACCGTCTTGTTTTGTGGGTCCAAACTCTGGTTTGGCCAATGCCCTGTCTTATCCCCTCAACACTGTCTTTCTCCTTCATTTGTTCCTTCCAACACTCTCTCCCCCAATTAATTTCTTGAAAAACTATCTCCCCTCCTATCAACACATTTTTCCCCAGGTTCTCCCTTCCAATACTCTTTTCCCCCAACTCATCCCTTCCTCTCTCTCTCCCCCAGCTCATCCCTTCCAACTCTCTCCCTCGTCCCCTCCAATACTGACTCACCCACCTCACATCCCTCAACCAGATTGTCTCCCCACCCCAAATAGCTCCCTTTTCCCTGCACGCCCTCCCATTCTCCCAACTCATCCTCCAGTCTCGCTCACTCTTTCCCAGTGACCAAGAGCACAGCAGTCTTCCTGCACCTCTGCAGCTCTTAGGGTGAGAGATGGTGCATGAACTCTGGCACTGTTCTCTATCTTGCAAGAATAGCACCATGCTTCTCACACTGAGAGCCCCGCGGTATAGGAAGAAGATGGCACTGGCACTAGCTCTGGCTTCTCCTTCTCCCATGGTCTATTTTTTATGGTCTTGCTGGTCAGTTCTGCACAGTCAGGTTAATTCTGTGCCTTGGAGGAATTCTGCGCAAATTATGCAATGTGCATTTCTACAGAATTCCCCCAGGAGCAAGGAGTGAAGTATATGATATAGAGGCCTCTGGGAGACAAATAAAATTGCAAATCTAGGTGGATGAATAGCCCTTTGTGGGACCACAGATGGAGTGAAGCCCCATAATGAAGAATATAGGAAAGCTCTAATTCCTGTGCACAGCAGATATCTTTTCCTTCAGGCCATTGTGAATAAACATCAAATAATAGCAGTCAAATACCCCCTTTTACGATATTAGATATTTGGGAAAACCATTATTCAGCTGTTATTTGCCTAGTGAAGACTCAAATCTCTGGTAAGTTAAGCCCTTATTGCTTATGCCAGCAAAATGGCAAAAATCATATAAATTAAAAACATTCCAGGGAATGACATTTCTCAACAAAAATGCACTAATATAAAACACTTCAACAGGTCTAAGCTTCTCTAGAACCTAGTAAATAAAAAAATCTTGACTTGATGCACAAAAAAACAAATTCATCTACTGTTGTTCTTAGGTATAAATGTGGGGCCTGTGGTAGCCGGTGTTATTGGGGCCAGAAGACCACAGTATGACATCTGGGGGAATACCGTAAATGTTGCCAGCAGAATGGATAGTACAGGTGTTCAGGGTAAAATACAGGTAAGCAAAGTTTTATCATTTCAAGAAAATAATGTTATTCTTCAGCATAAAATATATCACAAAACATCAATATTACCTCGATTTTTTAAATTCAAATAAGTAAATTGAACAGTTCCAAAGGTATTGTGCATTCATCAAAACTCGAAGGTATGATGAATGTACAAGAAGCAAATTTTTCTCAGTGGAAAGGAGTTCTAGAACAAGAAGCCATATTGTGAGTGTCAAAGGTGCTAGAGCAGGATTAAAATAATATAATATTTCTTTATGCAAAGGATGGTAAATGGATTGAACAGCAATCTGCTATCCAATTAGATAGTGAGAGGTAGATATTCAAAAGCCATTTAGATGGATAAATCAAAAGTTATTTGTCTAAATGGCTTAGTTGTGATGTTTGTTGATTTACCCAGCTAAATTCTAGGCAGTTAACTCTTTACTCAGCTAGAATTTAGCTGGATATGTCAGGGGTGTTCCTGGCTGGATGTAGGCATACCGGTGAAGAGCGAAGTTAGTCAGATAGGTTCACTGGCTAACTCCAATATTCAGAGTTAGCCAGTGAAACTTACCGACAAATTCTGTTCACGCTGTAGGCAGGTCTAAAGTTAGCCGGATAGACCTATCCGGCTAACTTTTAAGATAGCTGGGTATATATATTCATTGGTGCATCTGCGTCTGTGCCGCTGAATATCTCAGTTAAGTTAGCCGGATAGATACTGTGTGGCCACAGATGGCAGAAAAAGGAACCAGGAGTTTGTTCTGTGGTTCCTCCTCATGTGTTGGGCCAGCCCCATGGTACTCAACACTCACGATGCTCCGATGCACAAAATAAGCAAACAGGAAGTGCTAGCACTGCAGGCTGCGCACAAGGAGGAGCCACAGGAAGGACTCTTACAGCTCTGTGACAAATTTTTCTCTCCTCCAAGGAACGAGGCACCAGGTGGGAGCAGTGGCAGCAGTAAGAGAGACTCATGGACCCTGCCTGCATAGAGGCTGTATGTGTATGTGGTGAATGGAGCCTGCCTGGGGGGAATGGGAGCCTGCCTGGAAGGGATGTGTGTATGTATGTATGTGTGTGGAAATGGGATCCTCCCTTGGGGCGATGGGTGTATGTGAATGGAAACCTGCCTGGGGGGGAGGGGATGTGTATGTGTGTGTGAATAGGAACCTGCCTGGGATGAGTGGTTGTGAATGGGAGCTTGCCTGGGATGGGTGGGTGGCTTGGTCATGAATGAGAGCCTGCCTGGGCTGGATGGATGGGTGGGTGGGTAGGTTAGTTGGTTGGTTGTGAATAGGAGCCTGCCTGGAATGGATGAGTGAATGAGGTGGGAGGGTGGTTGAGTGTGAACAGAAGCCTGCCTGAGGGTGTGTGTGAAAAAGTTTTGCCACCCCCAATAATTCACAACAAGCTCGAGGTGGCTGGAAATCAAATGTTTTGGAAAACGGGGTAGCTTATTTTTATTATTGAGTGTTTGATGTGTCAGCTATTTTGAAATATTTTATTGCCATTTGAAAATTTTTAAAACTTTTTATATGAGTTCTTAAATACTAGATGTTATTCTATTTTTCATATTTTTGACAATATTATTTTTATTAATGGTTTATTATGATTGATTTATATTTCTTGATTTTATTATTTGATTTATGAGGACTGGTGATGTTTCTGGTTTTCCATTTCTTATAATATACAGAGTCTAGCTCAGTGATGGCAAACTACGACCCTCACGTGCCACAAACAGGCCAGGTTTTCACGATATCTACAATGAATATGCATGAGAAACATTTGCATGATTGCCTCCATTTTATGCAAATTTATTTCATGCATATTCATTGTGGATATGCTGAAAACCTGGTCTGTTTGTGGCACTCGATGACTAGAGTTCACCATCACTGATCTAGCTTGTTGGAGTTTCCAGTTCAGTTTCTGTTTATACATTTCTGTTTCTACTTTATGATCTCTTTATTCTGTATTTGGTGAAGGTTGGTCTGTGTTCTGCATGTGTAAGAGATGTGAGGTATTCTTTTAGCATCAGGGCCAGTGCAAGGGTATTAGGTGCCCTGGCGAGCTTTATAGTCTTGCAACCCTCCCACCCCTCAGCAGACACGTCAAAGATCCAATAATTAAAAATAATAAGGGCAAAAAAATATATATTCCTTTTTTTCCATACCTGGGAACTTTTGATTTCTAATCATCCTGAGATTGTCATGGATTAGTGGGTTGGTGGGGGAGGGACAGGCACACAAACTTTCTCCACTCTCTCTCACCTACATACTCTCTCCAACACACACATGCACACATGCTCTCTGTCTCACACTTAAACACACACAAATACTGTCTCTCACTTGCCTACATACACACATGCTCGCTCTCTCACACATACACAATGCAGTGCTCTCTTTCTCTCTCAGCAGCAGTAGCAGACTCCTCTTCAGGCCCTCCTCCCCTCTCTCCAGTTTGTAGGGCAGATGCTGTCCTTCTCTCTCTTCAGCCATGGAGGCCCAGCCAAAACCGCTCCTGCTCCTTATCCTGTAGGATGCACGTGCTTGCAACACCTGCTTCTTTCCTTCAACAATGCCTCCTGCTCTTTCCGGTGATGGTGATTGGCCCCACATAAGCTGAAAAAAAAGAAGCTTTGGGAGGCGGAGCAGCATCGGCGATGAAGTGATCTGGAGCAGTGTGAGGCTGGGAGCAGGGAATGAGAGCGCTCACATGCCTGGGAGAACTCCCGTGTTGTGTACTGAAGAGTGACTCCAGGAAGAGTCAGAAATATTCTCAACTGCTGCTTGAAAACCACATCTAAGAGAAACAGAACCACTAAGCTGCCACCCCCCAATCTCTGGCACCTTAGGAGGCCTCCTAGTTCGCCTAGTGCTTCCTCCAGCCCTCGTTAACATGTATACTTTCTGTGTAGGAATTTAGAGCAGACTGGTTTGTCCTGCTTTCCGAGTAGGAGATGTTTTAGGACCTGGTGTAATATTTGCCTTTTCATAGATACTTTTGTTCCTGTTTGAATGATTGCAGTAACTACTGTTTTAGTATGGGATTTTTACTATATTGTTGTCATTCAGTTTACTGATGGTCGTCCAAAGGTCAAACCCACCCTTAAGATGTGTTACAATAAGCCTAGGACTATATAGGTTCCGAGTGTCTTTTTTTTTGCAGGGTTTTCTGTTTGGCACCACAGCAATGCATGTTTTTCTGTATAACAAACTGGTGCCAGCTCCAGGGCCCAGCTGGCATCCATTTTATATACCAGTAGGTGGGGAAGGAGCACCTGGGGATCATTCCTTCACAATTTAGAAATTTTGGACCTGTGGATGTGTTAATTTTCATAGTTTTGATTGCCGGAGGGAGCAGGCTTTTTTTTTTTTTGGGGGGGGGGGGGGGCGGGGGCAAAAACGGGCTTGGGACATAGTGTGCGACTAACAGTTTTTATTGTGTGTTGGTTATTAAGGAAAACAAAAATTTTGTGTTGAAATAAATAATTTTTTACACAGGGCAGCAAAAATATTAGCACCAGCCCTGTACCTTGGATCTTGGAATCCATTGGATTCCAGATATTCTACCGTCCTCTCTGTTAGTTGTGAATACAATAATTTGCTCACCACAAAGTTCAGACTATCTGGCCTGTAATTTCCAGTTTCCCGCCTTATTTCCTGTCTCCAGTCCTCTGGAACTACTCCCACTTCTAAAGAAGTATTGAAGAGGTCAGCCAGCAGACCAGCAGGACTTCTCTAAGTTCCCTTAAAGCCCTTGGATGCAACCCATCAGGCCCCATTGTTTTCTTTGCTTTACGTATAGTTAGCTCCTCATGAATACACCTCTGAATATCAACTGAGATTTATTTCAGTTTCAAATATATTTGTGTTTGTTTTATGTGGTCCTGCTCCTAACTCTTCTACAGTGAACACTGAACAGAAATATTTGTTAAGCAATTTCACTTTTATCTTGTCAGTCTCTATCTATTCCCCCTTTTTGTTTCTGAGTCTCACACTGTCACTTTTCACTTCATCCTGTCTCTAACATATCCAAAAGAAAAGCTTGTCCCCCCGTTTACTGATTTTGTCCCCACCTTCCTCTTCCTTGTAATTTATGAACACTAACCGTTATGAAAATACTTTGTACAGGGCAGATAAATCACTAGGGCCTGGAGCTCACGTCTCTCTATGCGGAAGTTACCATCACCAAAAATATAACCTTACAGTTCAGGTACTTCAGCTCACAAGAATCTAATGGCTCAAAGGGAGCTTCCATCAGCTGCGTCAGTATCAAACTGAGGTCCCATGACATATCAGGAGACTTGATGAGAGACTTGATTAGAAGCAAGCCCCACATGAATCAACAGCTAAAAGATGTACAGAGAAGGGTTTAATTTCTACATGGTTATAGTAAATTCCAGTTTCACTGAGGTGAACTCTAACACCATTAGACATTAGGCCAGATTCTTAAGATATATTTATTTATTAATATAGTAAAAATAGTGAAAATGTTCTATATTATGCTAATATAAGATTGGCCATTCTAAGCAGATCACAGCATTTACATGAACATCAGTAAAACAATAAATAATGATGGAACACACCATAAAATAAATAAACTAGACAGCAACACATTAAAAGTTAACAGTTAAAATAGCCATGGAATTACTAGAGAATTAATTATGCACTTGAAAAAAAAACCAAACCAGGCAACAAAATTCAGCTGTTAACTACATTTAAATTTTGTGAGAGAGAAATGTCAAGGGATATTTTGAACTAAGTCCCAGGATATTTTAAACTGAAGGTATTTTTTTTTATAGTTTAACTTTTTATTTTGACATTATAATATATACAAGCTAATAAGAGTTTCATACAGCTGCGTCCCTCAGAACCCTTAAATGTCCAAACAGAAGGTTTATATTCCCCTCCCTCCCCCTCCGACTTTCCATCCCACCCCCCCTCCATCCCTATCCACCTAATAAGTAATGAATGAATAAAGTTGATGTAACTCTACAGAAATAACAAATAAGAACAGCAATAAATTACATAGTCAATGAACAGCTGTATAATAAACACTTTTAAAATAGGAACTGAAGTCCAGACTTATTATCGAATTGGTTGCTTAAAGACTTAGGTCGTCCCATTGGTTTGATCCCGACCAATATGCCAAGTCTCTTGAAGCCATTTGTCAAACGGTTCCCATATGGTCCCATATTTAATTAATGCATGTCTGCGATAAGCTGTTATTTTTTCCATGGCTCTAATATCCATAAGTTTGGTGACCACCAAATTCACAGAGGGTGTATCCTTCCTTTTCCACCATTGTGCTACTACTAGCCTGGCTGCAATAGCTATATAATGTAGCAGTCACATGTTGGAAATTCCTTGATCTTCGATCCACAATCCTAGCAACCATAATTCTGAAAGTAAACGTGGTTCCACTCCCAACATTTCTTTAGCCGTCTCTTGGATCTGTACCCAGAACATATGTATGTTGGGACAGGACCACCAAACATGAAAGAAGGTGCCCTCAGCTATGTCACATCCCCAACAGGTGTTCGGGATCTGAGCATACCATCTTGCGAGCTTAGCGGGGCTTAAATACCACCTATACAACAGTTTGCATTCATTTTCAATCATAGCAGTAGACATTGAATGCCTCCCCAAATGAAGAAAGCATGTATCCCACCGCTTAATGTCCCATTCACCTCCCATATCCCTTTCCCAAGCCTTAATATGTGCAGCGTTATAAATCCCCTCATCCTCCAATAGTTTATAAAATTTAGACATTCGTTTTGGAGGTTTCTAAACTGAAGGTATTTAATCAGTTTTTGTGTGGAAGAGGAGAAAGGACCTAGAAACTTTCCCTCACAGCATAAGGCAAACCTCCTTCATTTAAAACCATATGATTTTCTGGTGGAAACCTTCCTAGAAGGTAGATGAATGTGAGACAATTCCTTACACAGATTCAGTGATCTTAATGGAACACTCTCAATATCCACGCTGCAAGGCTAGTGTTAGGATTTGTAGGTACCAGGGCCCCTGGGCCGAGGTGAAGGATGTAACCGCCCACAGGGAGGAGCCCTGTGAGCCTCACCATCGGAAGGCGAGACACAGCTATAGATTAGAGCCTTTATTAAGAGATGGAGAGGCAATGCCCATGGAGCGGGGAATGCAGGAGAAAGTCTCAGAGTTTGTGTGATGGATTATGCTCAAAGGAATACCTCTGTAGTGAAGATACGGCAATGGTCCACAGTATCTCAGTAGAGATAATACAGTAGTGATCCGTGGAGCAGGGTACGCTGGTGAGGGTTCCTCAGTAGAGGTGATATGGTAGTGGCCCGCAGTGCAGGGTACACCAATGAGGGTTCCTCACTTAGCAATGAGATGGTAGTGGTCCGCAGCATGGGATGCATCGATGAGGGTTCCACACTAGAGATGGTACGATAGTGATCCACAGCATGGGGTACACTGATAAGGATTCCTCACTAGAGATGGTACGGTAGTGGGTCCGCAGCACAGGGTATACCGATGAGGGTTCCTCACTAGAGATGGTACGGTAGTAGTCCGCAGAGCAGAGGTATTCACAGTAGCGAAGGTTCCGAGAGAAATCCTGGGGAAAGGGGTAGGTAGCAATCCAAGGCGATACGCCCTCCGAGGAGCGGATAGCCAGAGATGAGGAAAGGGCCCCCAAGGAGCAGGTACCCAGAGTGTCTCACACTGAAGAGGCAGGAACAGGAAGTCCGTAGTGGGCTAAGCGGATTCAGCAATGAGGGAACTCGTTGCCAAGTTGTCGGTAGGCAGGGCTAGCCAGCTTAAGTTTCCTGGTTGAGTGACGTCATCTGGAGGGGGACGCCCCCAAGGTTCTCTCCATGACGTGCTTAAGACTGGCCCGTGCGCATGCACTCCTAAGGGATTCTGAGGGCAAGATGGCAGTCGTCAGTGTCCGTGCTATCCAGGGAGGCCTGGGAGTGGTAGGCAGGCCGGCGATAGCTGGCGGAGGCCACAAGTCTACCCAATGGAGTCAATTCTGTAACAAAGGAGGTGAGCAAGAGTGGTCGCAGCTGTCTGCGACTGACGTGCGTAACATTACCCCCTTCTTAGAGCCCCCCCATGGAGGTTTTGGCTTTCTAGGGTGAGAAGCATGGAACTGTTTGATCAGCTCTTTATCAAGGATATTGACTGCAGGCTCCCAGCTGTTCTCTTCAGGGCTGAATCCTTCCCACGAGATCAGATATTCCCAACGCTTCCCACGCTTCCTCACATCCAAGATGTCCTCAACCTGATATGTTATATCCTCTTCAGCTGCCAGAGGTTGTGGTTCAGGTGGTTTCTTAGAGAATTCCGACAGGATGAGCAGCTTTAATAGCGAGATGTAGAAGGCATTATGAATCTTGAGTGATGTGGGTAGACAAAGGCTGTAAGTGACTGGGCCTAGCCGGCGAAGTACGGGAAAAGGCCCGATGTATCTGGGAGTGAAGCGAGATGATACAGTTTCAAACGGATAAAGTGGGTGCTGAGCCACACTTTGTCTCTGGGTTCAACTGAGGAGCTGCCCGATGATGGTATCATAGAATCTTTTTGCTTTTTTAGCGGCTTGCTGGAGAAGGAGTTTGGTGTTTTCCCAAAGTTGGTGTAATTCTTGCGCAGAAGCCTGTGCCGCCAGAGACGACACAGACAGGTGTATTGGAAGAGGAGGCAGAGGTTGTCGTCTGTATACTATTTGGAAGGGCGATAATTTAGTCGATGCAGACTGGTGGGAGTTTAAGGCAAACTCAGCCCGGGGTAGTAAGTTTGACCAGTCATTCTGCCGAGAGTTCACATATGCCCATAGAAACTGCTTTAGAGTACGGTTCATCCTCTTTGTCTGTCCATTGGCCTGTGGGTGGTAGGCTGATGTGAGGTCCAAGGCTATGTCAAATTTCTTGCATAATGACCTCCAGAATTTTGCCGTAAATTGCACCCCTCGATCAGAAAGTATATGTCTTAGGAGTCAGTGGAGGCGAAAGATGTGGCGAATGAACAATTTCGCTAACTCCGGAGCCGAAGATAGACCAGGTAATGCCACGAAGTGAGCCATCTTCGAAAAGCAGTCCACGGTGATCCAAATGGTGTTGTTGCCACTGGATGGAGGTAAATCCACAATGAAATCCATGGCTATATGTGTCCACGGCTCACTAGGTGCAGGAAGAGGCTGAAGGACCCCTCAGGGGCGACCTGCCAGTGGCTTCTGATGGGCATAAGTGGGGCATTCAACATACGCTTGAGCATTTATTTTCATGGTTGGCCATCAGTAGAATCTCTGAAGAGTGGCAAGAGTTCTAGCTTCTCTGAGGTGGCCTGCGAGCAAGGAATCGTGCGCCCAGCGGAGGATCTTCATTCGAAGTGGTCGGGGGACCACCATCTTTCCAGTTGGCACTGTGAGTGTGGCGGAGAGAAGAACTTTCGTTTGATCGATGATGTGCTGTGGAACGTCTGGAACATCTTCAGTGGTGAATGAATGAGAGAGTGCATCGGCTCGGGTGTTCTTATTGACTGGCCGGTATCATAGGAGGAAATTGATCCATGTAAAAAAGGGACGCCCCCAAAGTTCCCGCCATGACGTGCTTAAGACTTGCCTGTCTGTGCGCACACCTAAGTGATCCCGAAGGCAAGATGGCGGTCGGCAGCGCCCACGCCGTCCCGGGAACGCCAGGTAGGTCGGTGGTAGTTGGCAGAGGCCGCCACTTTCCCCAGTGATGTCAAGGCAGCAAAGAAAGAGGTGAGCAACTGAGCATTAGTGGTCGCAGCCATCTGCGACCAGGCGTAACAATTGCTAATAGAAGTATCATTACAAAGTGATTACTCTTTACTATTTATAGAAAGATCATCAAGTACCAGGAGATATAATCAGAGAAAAAGAAAATGTGGAAGAAAGTAGTCCCAACTGACTTGGGTGCCCTCAGATAGATGAAAAAGAACTTTCAGTGCATCTTGGTATATATTGCTTGTAAATATTATACCCTATGAGCACCAAGAGGAATCTCTTTTTGGCACAATGCAAGTATTAAAAAGAGCACAAGCCATAAATTTGAGAGATTAATTTTGTACCCAATATCCTAGCTTATGAGTGAAGTTCATTCTGCTCTCAAGATTGCACCATTTGGAGAAATTCCCTATGAAAAAGAAACAGATAGGTCAACAATTATTAAATATCAAATAAAATAATGCTAATCTGATATGATGTTAATTTCTAAAATGAGCTATTTTTACTCACATGTGATTCATATATCAGGATGAAATAGATGTGGGGGGGAGGGATACAGATCAAGTATGTTTTTTCTACTTCTCATACTTTTGTGGGGATAGGAAAATGGGGTTTGAACCATGGCATCCTTCAGGTTTTCCATTACTGACTTCTGAATGAGTCATAATTGTAGAACACTTAAAATTAATAGCTACCTTTCCATATTTTCAGGTGACAGAAGAGGTTCATCGGATATTGAAGAGGTGCAGTTATGAGTTTATATGCCGGGGTAAAGTCAGTGTCAAAGGAAAAGGTGAAATGTTGACATATTTCCTTGAAGGCAAGATCAATGGAACTAACTCTCAAACACGGTCATTAAATCTTGAACGGAAAATGTATCCATATGGAAGAGCAAACATTCAAACAAAGCTAGGCACTAGTTGTCCATCAGTATCATCTGTTGCAAGTTTTACAGTCAAAACTGGGTTTGGAGCACTTCCAGCCTCAACTTCCCATGCAAATCAGACACTACATTACCTTCCCTCTGTGCCAGCTGTGAAAGAGGCATAGGACATAAGAAATTTGGTTGCGCCATTTTCAGTGAAATGAGAGAAAAGAAAATTGCCTGAGTTTTCACGAGGGAGTCTAAGGTAATAGGCTATGGCACCAACCAAGGATCGTTAACCCAACCAAAGAGAACTTTGGGACATATATTGGAAAGGAACACATAAGGGCTAACAATTCTGTTAGAACAAGCATAATACAGAATTTTGAGAATAAGAAATATTTTCTTGGTATTTTAAAGGGTTATTAGAGAAAGATGTGAAAGTGATATTTATATATGTACAGGAGAGATGTATTAACCCATTTGAAGTTGAACACAGCCAGTTGGAGTACAGACCAGTTCAAGTTCATTAGAATTTCTGGATTTTCCCAAGATCTGACTGGCAAATGTGTCATATTTTGACCAGAAAATTTGTAGAAAATAAAATACCTGAACTGAATTCTAAAAATTTGATTTAGAATATTCAAAACATACAATCTGATGATTCCACATTTTTTTAATCCCAGCAAATTTTTCATATCTGCTTTAGGGCCTGATTCATTAAGGCTTTTCTCCCATTCTGTGTCTATGGGAAAAGATCTTGATGAATCAGGCCCTTAGATTGCTACAAAAATGTTCAGTGAACCCATTTAATAAATGTTTGAGAATTTTCCATGTTTGCCCAAATGTTAGATGGCCCTATGTTATAGAAGCTCACGTCTCTACCTGTATGTATACTAAACACCTATATAGAGATATAAATATATAAAATATGTATTCATTTACATATCCCCATAGGGGCAGATTTTAAAAGGTACGCGTGCGGCGTACATTTGTGTGTGCTACCCAGCGTGCACAAATGTACGACTGATTTTATAACATGCGCGCGTAACCCTTTGAAAATCTGCTCCTTAGACTGGTGTGGTAAAAATACTTGTTTTCTTTCATATCCAACTGTGTTGGGTCTGAAGTTGGTTAAGGTTTTAATTTCTGAAGGTGCTAATATTTGAAAGGTGAATTAATATAAGTATTCTGAGATTACAGCAGAAATAAAGATAATGGCTTGAATGTATCAAATATGATATGGATCATCATGGTTGGGCAATTATGGTTATTGGAAGCCAACCACCAAATGGATGCATCTTTTAATGTGTCTGCATGTCTCCAATATCTCTGCATGAGGATGACGAATTATCACACAGCAACAAATGAGTTAGATAAAATGACTGGTCTCAGGGCTTTTGACAGTGTACTGACTAGAGATTAGGTCATTCCAAAAGAAAGTGCTTTAAGTCCTCTGCTTTTGATACTGCCTCTTTAGAGGTTTAGGATCCTAATGTAACAGAGGTGCCTACTCTGAAAGTAAAAGACAGAAAGCAATACCAAAATACAACTGAAAATCTCTGCTGTCTACCTTTTGAGCACTACAAATTCCTCTAGGGGTTAGAGAAATAATGAAATGTTCTGGGAACAGCAAGAGATGTTCACCATCATTTTCGACAAAGGCATCTTGCTACTTATGCACTATTGGTGAGCAGACCTCTTTAGAATGCTCATATGGTTATCCTGCTTCCATTGTGAATATCTGGTTGATATTGTACATTTGTAATAGGGATTCAATGTTGAGTTTAATTTATATGTTGTGATTTAGCAGGGTCATAAGTCCCGTCCTTCCACACCCATGGGAAAAATAACATCCTTCTAATTCAAGTTGACACAGTAGACCAAATGTACTAAGCATTTTTCCTAATGACATTAAGGGTCTGATTAACTGGTTTGTTTTGTTTGTATTGTCTTTTTATGTTTTTATTTGGCAATCTGGAATTGCTTTTGTAAACTGCTCTGAATGATTTTTATATCAGGAATGCAATATGTAAATTATTTTAAATAAATAATATTCATTATGACTTTTCTCTCACTCTGTATTTATGAGAAAAGTCCTTGATTCATGAGACCCAAAATAGGACATTCCCTTAGTACATCTAGTCCAATATGTCGCACAGTGCTGCAAAACATACCATGCTAAATTATCAGTTAGCTTATGTTATCACTGTACAGTACGTACTGCCCTAAACACATTGTCAACCCAAGCACATTCTTTAAACATTCTTTGATGCATTGACAATGCCTATAGTTTAAAACCATAACATTTCATTAGTCATCTTCACTTTTCCCATTTCTTATCTTTGTATTTAAACCCTGGTCCTGAGCTAAGCTCATAGCTCTAAAATTTGTAGAAAATATAACACAAAAAGAACTGATGCTAAATGCATGGTGTGCATTGTATGTAATGCACTTGGTAGCTGATACTAGCTTTGAGTCTTCACTGAGAGTATCTCATACTAGAATAGTGCAAATTGTATGATTTTATTTCCTTTTTTTTTTTTTTTACCATAAAGCTTTGTAGCTACATTTCATAACACAGTCACATCACATTGAAATTAAGGTGGTGCTCTCAAAGCAGCATGGTGGAAACTTATGGCTGAACACTATTTCTATTAACTGCATTGAGGATGAGAACATTTCAGACAGCAGATTAATGTGGGTAAAACATTTTACACTCACTTAAATTGCTTTGAAAATTGCCCTCACAATTGTACCAAAAGCAAAAAAGAATTGAACTTTATTTCTAATGCATTATAGGGATACATGAACTTTTTTATGCTTATGCTGTACCATTGTTCCATTGATTATACTTACCCAACCGCGTTAAAAATAAATCATGCATTTGCTTCACCCTGGCCTGTTGCTGTAGCCTCCTGCCAGCAAAAGGATATGGTAGGGAAATCATTCACAGGAGCCACAACAGCAAGGGCAACAAAAATGAAACCAACAAATTTTTGTCAAAGTTAGTAACTCGTTCATTATACCACATTGCAAAGTCCACAATATTTCTCCCTCTGCTTCCATTTCATTATACCTGAATGTCCCGGACAGGAATGGGACTGATAGCCATGAGTGATTTAAAGTAGGTAGTCTTGCTGAAAAGCCCCACCAAGTCTCCTATGTACTGAGCATTTTTCCCCGAGCACAAAAATGGGACAAACTTTTAAGTACATCCGATCTTTTTAAAAAAAAAATTCTATATACCCTGTTTCAGAAGTTGGCTTGAAGCATTTTTGAGGGGATGAGCTCCTTGGTGACACTTATGCCATGTTTTGGCAAGATATTCTAATGTACGTCAGCTGCAAGCACAATATTTTACAGTAATTTGCATGTTCTCCATTAAAACTTTAGTAATGACTCAAAGAGTCATTTATTTGTAAAAGCAAATAAATTCTGACATCTAGTGCTCACTCGCTTTTACTCCTGGTACAAAGCTTAAAAGCATGTTTGCTTGGTCATTTTATTGAAAAATGTTGTCTTATTTTTCTCAGATATACATAGATATATATCTATATCTATGCATACACAGTATCTAGATTTATTACAACTGTAAGTTTGCAAAGTGATGTTCAGTTATAAATTCTGAATAGATATTTCTGAGTATTTTTATATTTGTTCTAAAAACAAGAAGAAGCAATTATTGTATCTGCAAGATAATTTTCCTTCTTAATGTACTCACTTGTTACTTATGATAAAATGTCTTTATATCATATAATAGAATTTGTAAGGTTCATGTCTCAGTGAGATTTGGAGAGAACTTGAAATCAGAGCTCATAGCAGGTTTTCTTGTTGGTTTGGGGTGCAGGGTGGGAGAAGGGATATTTCCACAGGGCTTGTCGTCCACTATGTGTCCATGGCAAATCCCTTTTACAAATAGAGCCCTCCATAGGAGGTCAAATAAGGCCAATGGGTAATATCTGAATAAAAGACCATTTCTAGAGGCGTGTGAGATTTAATGCAAAAATGGCATAAATCAGGCTTTTTAACTTTGCCACAAATAATTGCAATTTGTACATCTATAGATTTTTTCACTAAAGAAGAAATACTGAAAAATATCACTGTTTAGGCAGTAGTTGATTGGCTTTCACAATCCTCTCCCGTTTATGTTTGAGTATTAAAAAGGCAGCCCACCCCAACCCCCATTCCCGAAAACCTGAATTTCACTAGTTTTTACCATTTTCATGCAAAAATATGTCTTCCATTGAAGTCTATGTCAACTATTTTTGCAAATATGAGAATTTTTTCAATTATTGACAGAATGCTTTCAAAATGAAAAATCCAATTTTGCACATCTTTACATATGCCCCTTGTTTTGTTAACTCTCTGAAAACTTTAACATACCTTAAACAATCAAGAAATAGCCCTTTTTTTATTTCATGTGACCATCTACTTATAGCAAAGAGAAAAAAAAGTCACAGAATTTGTCCAAATTTTGTAAACTTACTATTGGGGCAGGAGTCCTTTCTAGCCATATGTTCCTTCAAATCAGAATTTTGTATTACAGTGTTAATCAAAAATGTTTATTTAATTTGTAATAAAATTGTATTATATTGCCTTATTTTTAATCTTGTACAGTGTTACAAATGTTGGCCTTTGATGTATTATTCACTTTAAAAGATTTATTGTATGAAAAATTGTAAATACTTTTAGGTATTGCAAGCTCTTGCATGTACACTTGTAAAAAAAAAAAAGTACATTTTTGAAAAATCTGAATGACTTTTGTAATGAGAGGTTTTACATGTGCACAAGGAATAATATAAACCCTATAGAGACGGCTCTGTGTTGTGCTTTTTGAAATCTTTTTGCATGCCACTCATATCTGACTTCAGTGCAAAGACTTGACACTTTGACATTGATTTTATCAATAAATTGCTTGTACATTCAGAAAAAATATTCAAAACCAAGAAATAAAAAGAATCTAGTTGTAATTTCCTGCCAAGCTCAATGTTTCTAGTTTTACAGTATATGAAGTGTGGTACGATTCATCTATGCTATCTTTCTATTTTTAGACCATCAGAAGCAATAATTGATCACCACATACTGTAATTCAGAAGTGAGTGGTAATACTGATTTGTAATGATGTAATATTTGCTATTCAAATGGTATAGTACTAAACTGTAGTACTGTGCTTCATGCAGTTATTAAAAGAGTGAAGACTTGGATTCTCTAATGTGTTATCATCATGTTATTAAGTGTCACAGTGTTGGATCTGATAAATACAAAATACAGCCAAATGCTAGTAAAATATAACTGTCACATTAGTGCATTGCACTTTGGACCCAAATATTTAATTGATTTAATATACATGGATAGATAGATCTTATATCAGTCAGTTGATTGGTTGATCACTCTGCCTTGTCTGTCTGTGGCTACCAGGTGATGCCCAGAACCCCAGAAGTGTGGAAGATGCACTATATAAAGACAATATGCTCTGTTTCTAAGCCCTGTCACACATATATATAAGCACACACACACCCTCACAGGCAAGCAGGCATGCATGCATGCACACACACACACACACAGATGCACACAGAGGCAGACACACACTCACACAGGCACAGACATGCATATACATACACACAGGCTCTCCCAAAAACAAAGGTAGACACACACACAGAAATAGGCACACATGCTCACACACACATATACACACACAGGCAGAGGCATCCACTCATACATCCAGGCCCCAACATCCACTGGCACACATATACACACACACGCATAGGTGCACATACACACACACAGCCTGTTATTAACCAGATAACCAGAACAACACTGGGTACTGTTTACTAAAATGCCCCCTACATGCAAACAGGCACAGGCACACACATACAAAGGCATAGGCAGAGATACATGTAGACACGCAGGCAGACACACACACAGGTACAGTTATATACTTGTACATACATACACAAACACCCAGGCACACACATGAACAGGATCCCACACACACACACATACACAGAGGTGCACACATACAGGCACACACACACATAGGCTGTTATATACCAAAGAACCCGAACAACATTGGGAACTTTTTGCTACTATACATAGAGAGATAGATATAGATATATACCAGTGAGAAAAATGCTCTGATTACACAAAATGGGTGAATATATTTGATCCCTGGCCATTTAACTAAGCACTTAAAAGGTTCAGACTTGGAGGAGAAGTCCATTACCTGCTATTAAGTTCACTTAGGGGCGGATTTTTAAACCCCTGCGCACGCCGGCGCACCTATTTTGCATAGGCCGCCGGCGCGCGCAGAGCCCCGGGACGCGCATAAGTCCCGGGGCTTCCTGGCGGGGGCGTGGCGGGATGACGCGGCGTTTATGGGGCGGGGCGCGGCGTTTTGGGGGCGGCAACGTGGGCGTGGTTTCGGCCCGGGGGCGTGGTTGCGGCCTCTGGAACAGCCCCCGGGACCGGACCACGGAGTGGGGCTGCCGGCCAACGCGCGCAAAGTTACGCCTGCTTTCAGCAGGCGTAACTTTGCCGACAAAGGTAAGGGGGGGGGTTTAGATAGGGCCGGGGGGTGGGTTAGGTAGGGGAAGGGAGGGGAAGGTGGGGGGAGGGCGAAGGAAGGTTCCCTCCGAGGCCGCGCCGAAATCGGAGAGGCCTGGGAGGGAACAGGCAGCGCGCGCTGGGCTCGGCGCGCGCAGGTTGCACAAATGTGCACCCCCTTGCGCGCGCCTTTTGTTCGCGCCTGCTGCACGAACAAAAGTACGCGCTCGCGTATCTTTTGAAGATCTACCTCTTAGAGAATAGCCACTGCCATTAGCAATGGTAACATGGAATAGGCTTAGTTTTTGGGTACTTGCCAGGTTCTTATGGCCTGGATTGGCCACTGTTGGAAACAGGATGCTAGGCTTGATGGACCCTTGGTCTGACCCAGTATGGCATTTTCTTATGTTCTTATGGAAAAATGCCAGTGATATTTGTTGAAGGTGTAGTTAAGCTCTGAAAAGAAAGGAACTAGGAAAAAGTGAAAACCACATATGTTACCATATGGATGTTACATTGGTACAGTGGAAGAACTACTGAAAATTTGTATTCACTTCTGCCAAATATATTCTACAGTCTCAGAGCAATTGCCTATCAAGTGCAATATGATAAAGCAAATGCATAGTCACATGCCACAACATTTTTCAGTTATTTATTCCTTTCTATGTATCTATCATTCAAGTGAAATATTATTGAAATTGCATTGGTTGATAAATCTATCAATGTAAGCTTTTGCAGAAATCAGGAAAATGTCCCATATTTCTTTTAAAAATCCTGATCTCAAAATAAAACTGATCAACAGGTACCAAATTAGTCTCCAGGAGCAAATGCTTACATTGGCAGTGTGCCTTTACCAAGAAAATCTGACATGAAATCAAATCTTCCTCTTTTATGTGTTTATTGCAAAAAATAAATCTCTAACAGTGAGATTAAAAAATTCAGTTTGCTCTCTGTATCCTTGTTATATACTGTATCCTTGTTATATACAGCTTGTTATATACTTTATATTTTTCATTACACACATACACAGCCAATCAAATCATTATTATTTGATTACCCATTTCCTTGCCTCATATTCTCATGACATCATCACCTCATACAACCAATCATGGATGGGGTTCATTCCTTCATCCAAAGATATACTAATTAGTAATTAGTATGATGTAAGCTATAATACGCTCCTTTTCTCCATCTTAGATCTTGTCTTCCATTTTAGATCCAAGGACAAGCTGTTCTTTAGACCTCCATCTTAGATGGAGCACCATGTGATTTTTTTCACTCTTTCAACTGGCAAGCATATTCATCTCCTACAAAAAGAGGAACAATTGGATTTTCATTTATGATCTAATACTCCAGGTGTGGACTTAAAATAATTCTTGTTGTCAGACAGTTATGACTTAATTATTCATTTCTTAATCAGATCATAAGACGTTAGACACATGCAAAAATAAATTGCCTAGTCTGCTTTTTTGTTCTACAGCCTTCCTCTTGGCAGGACTGGCCTAGTAATGAAGACCCCCAAGACATCAAGAGGATCTTTTCTATTCTAATTCCACACTTTCTCCAAGCAATTGTTACTGCATTGACAATTTGGGACTCGAGAAAATATATAGAGGTACAATTAGTATGTACTATGTAAGTACATTTTCATAAACCATGGTAGGTTTTATTGTTTTCTATCATAGTTGACTTAACCAAATTCTAAAGTTCTTTAATGTACACTTAAATGGTCAGATCTTCAGAGGGATAGCCATGTTAGCCTGGTGTAGCAAAAATAACCCGAGGCAGGTGGCACCTTATGGACTAACCAAATTATTGAGGCATGGGCTTTCATCAGATGTGATCAGTTATTGTTATTGGATTCCACTACTAACTTTTTTGTCTCTCTTTTTTTCAAGTATATTCTTTTGCAGGATTTATTTGAGTAACTATAATTTAATTCCTTCATGCCTGCTTCAAGCCTTTTAGCAGTCATCATTCTAAGCAGATGACTAGAGGGAACTTTGCACAGCGGAAAAGAAAGTCAATAGAATGTCTGATTCTGGATGTTATGACTTGCATACTCCTTTAATTCTTCAGAGAATCTAGAAGTGCTAATGGTACGAATGATAACAGTTATTTTTAAATGTTTTTCTTGAAACTTTTGAGAAAAAAAAGCATCTAGTTTTTGTTTTAGGCTGATTAGTTCAGAGACATAGTCACCTGCCTGTCATATATTCAACTTCATTACTTTTCTATCATTCTCACACATTAATATATTTATTGATACATTAACTCTGAACTTACCACTACATATATCACATTCCACATGTTAAGTATTTAAGATGAAAAAAAATCTCAAGAGGACATTGAGTGACATTTGTTTCTAATATAAGATTAAAAAAGCATACTTGAACATTTAAAATGTATGAATATCTAATTGAAGCTTCCTGTGGTGGTGAAAGAGGGTTGCCTTGCAGAAATGGGAGAGATCATATGGACCAAATTTGGTTGCTCAGTAAAAAAGTCAGTGTGAAGTCAGAAAAGCTGGACATACACTTGGGAAGAAGCAGCACATTTTCCAGGGCAGGCTGAACAAACGTGCTTCTGAATATCCGTGGAAAGAGTACAAATGTATTCTCTGATTCTTTAGCTATGTGAATGGCCTTAATTTATTTCATTATACATTTGTATTATTTTGTTATGGCTTAATTTCAAATTATTCAGCCTGCAGACGCTTTCTAGTATTTAAGTGTAAAAGTACAAAAATATCTGATATGGAGAATACATTAGTCACATTTAGTATCTGTGAAATTTCTGGATGGCAGTGTAAAGGTTGAATTCTATTAATAAAGATCACATTTTCTAAATAAGATTGTGGGGCAATTATTTGCTTCCCACATTATAAAGCATCATGTGGCAGTCAAGCAATGCACAAATTTCCCGGCTGTGGCAATGCACAAAAGATTGTTTTGTGCATTTTTATTTCAGATACAAATGACCTTATTTGCTTCCATAGCAAAATTGTGCAAAAAGACTACTAACTCACAGTAAATAGCCTGAGTTAGTACACTGGCCTCTAAATCAGTTATAGCTAATTAGTAAAATATCAAATTTATGTTTCTGCTGGTTAAATAACAAGTAAGAGGAGGCAGCTCAGTGGATAACCTGGAGTTAAATAGATAATTTACAAGTTAGCCATCTAAATGGCTTTAAGGTGAATTTTAAAAGCACGACACGCGCATTAATTAGGGGATGTGCGAAGAAGTCGGGCTTGCACGTGATGACTGCATTTTAAAAAGTGCCCAGATATGCGCATGGACATGGTCTAGGTGGGGTGTGGGCATTTCAAGGCCTAGCCAAGTGATATGCATGTAAATATTTACACGCCCTGGCATGTGCCATGGTCCTCTGCTGCATAACTGTACTTCTGATATGGATGACGTGTAAGTTGTAAAATATAAAGATCGAGTCATTTCTGTGGGGTTTAACGGGTGTGGGGTAATTGGGCATGTAGGCCATCAAACCAGGGCTTCTCCACTTAATATTTGGCGCACATGTGCGTGCGGACAGGCTGTTTTATAATAGGCCTGTATATACTTGTGCAAGTTATAAAATGCTAATCAAAACATTCTTGAGGATAACTGCAAAATAGCAGATTTCTGTATTTATGAATCTTTAATTAAATTATTCAAAAAAGCTTACTGGAAATGGTATCAGATTATTTAGTGCTCCCAGTCTCATGGGCTCTTGCCCTTACAGGGCTACAACCCCTCTCTTGTATAGGCACTATCTGGTTACGTCACCTACCATTTCCATGTAAGGTTTTGTAATTTTATAATTTTTTTACTATGCTTTATACTGTTTTACTGTGAAAAAACCTCCCACTGAAACCTTCCATTAAAATTATTTAATTTTAAAACTCTCACCACACCCTGCCCTTTAAATCATGTGTGAAACATTTTTTATATGTGATTATTTATGAACTTATCTCTTGTATTCCAAATCACAATCGCCTTCTTTGCTGTCAGCTGTTGATTCTCCCGCCTGACATTGGCAATGTTTCGGCGCAGTTACTGCGCCTGCTTCAGGGGCATTCAACTAAATACCTACAAAAAGGATATATTTTAAACAAGACTGTTGTACATTATTGTCAACTTATATACAACTATCACAATGGGACTCACTGTTCAGCTCAGCGCCGCTTATCCCGACTCCTTACAGCTTTCAAATATAGCGCCCAAACGCTCTCCTTATTACTCTGCCGGAAATTTGTTTTTTGTACCCCATCACGGATGATAAGATATCCAATCAGCTCCACCCTACAGGAAGGTAGACCAGGTAAGAACAGGTGTTTTTATTGGGCCAGGAAGGCCTGCTAGGTGTGTCCCTTACAATTCCTCTTTTTATCTCGCATGACAATCACTATGATAATAGCCACGATCCACAATATTGTCCGCGCTAAAAACTTTTTTCACCGTAGCGCAAAACAAATTTCCTGCACTAAATCACGCGATAGTGTGCATTACTGTATCACATGCTGTGCTAGCACACCCTCATTTCCATTTACCCCTCCCAAACTCCTCCCACTCAAATACTAATGTTTAGTTTGCATACACATTTTGAAAAGTGGTATTTATTGCACGCGTTAGGGCCTTAACGTGATTTGTCACTTACTGTTTCCTTCTCCAGATCATATGCTAAATAGCACAGGTCCTAATACAGATCCCTGTGGCACTCCACTGTCAACATTTCTCTATTTGGAAAACACCACTTAGTCCTACTCTCTGTTTCCTATCTTTTATTCAGTTATCAATCCACAATGGGACACTGTCTCTGATCCCATGATCTTCCAATTTCCTGAGGAGCCTCTCATGAGGGGCTTTGTCAAATGCCTTCTGAAAATCCAAATACACTATATCAACCAGCTTTCCTTTATCCACATGTTTATTTACAACTTCAAAAATATCTAGTAAATTTGTAAGGCATAATTTCCCTTTGTAAAACCATATTGAGTCTCCTTCATTAAACTATGTCTATCTATATCAGAATCATCCGCCTTTAGTTTCTGGGATCACCCCTGGAGACCTTTTTAAAAATTAACATCACATTGGCTACCCTCCAGTCTTCTTGTACCATGACTATTTTAAATGATAGGTTGCAAATCATCAAAAACAGGTTTGTAGTTTCATGCTTGAGTTCCTTCAGAACTCTGGGGTGAATACCATCCAGTCAAGTGATTTGTTATTCTTTAGTCTGCCAATCTGATTTATTACATCCTGCAGTTTCAAATTGATTTGTTTAATTACACAGAGTCATCACCATCAAAAAAATGTTTTGCTGTGAGTGTGACTCCTACATTATCTTCAGTAAAGACAGACGCAAAAGCTTAATTTAGCTTTTCTACTATTTTCTTGTCATCCCTGAACTCTCTCTACTTTTATCCCTCTGTCATCTAGGAGCACAACAGACTCCCTTACAAGATTTTTGAATCAAATGTACTTGAAAAAGATTTTATTCCTTATTTTTACCTCTATAATTATTTATTATTATAATAGAGGCCAATATTTCAGTAGGCCGGTTAGTAAACAAGTTATCCGGCTAAAGTTATCCAGATAACTTGTCCCATATATTCAGCGGGATAAATATCCCATGAATATACCAGCCTAAAGTTATCCGGTTACCTATAGCCGGGTAACTTAAAAAACTGCCTGGCTATGTTCAAATATAGCTGAATAGGGATTTTAGTTATCCTGCTTTCAGGCCGATACAGTAAAAGTCGCGGGAGAGTGGGCGAGCACCCGCTCTCCTGTGCATGCGATTCAGTAAAAAAAATATTCAAATTAGGGCCCGCGGTAAAAAGAGGCACTAGGGACACTAGCGCATCCCTAGCGCCTCTTTTTTGACAGGAGCGGTGGCTGTCAGCGAGTTTGACAGCCGACGCTCAATTTTGCCGGCATCGGTTCTCAAACCCGCTGAGAGCCATGGGTTCGGAAACTGGACGCCGGCAAAATTGAACGTCCAGTTTTCAACCCGTGAACCGCAGGCCCATTTTACATTTTTTTTTTAATTATTTTTAACTTTTGGGACCTCCGACTTAATATCTCTATGATATTAAGTCGGACGGTGCACAGAAAAGCAGTTTTTACTGCTTTTCTGTGCACTTTCCCGGTGCCTGCAGAAATTAACGCCTACCTTTGGGTAGGCGCTAATTTCTAAAAGTAAAATGTGCGGCTTGGCTGCACATTTTACTTACTGAATCACGCAGGAATAACTAATAGGGCCATCAACATGCATTTGCATGTTGCGGGCGCTATTAGTTTCGGGGGGGTTGGACGCGCGTTTTCGACATGCTATTACCCCTTACTGGAGCACACACTACTGTACTGTATCGGCCTGTTTGTGTGGCCGACTAACATGCTTCTTAACTGGATATCTTTAAAAGATGTTTGGCTTAAGTAGCTCTGTCCTCACATAAGAAAATACTGTATCCGTGGGGCAATCTCCTCCATCCCTACCACAAAGCTTTACAGTAAGGCTCATTTAGGACATGGTTTTCAATGTCCTGCCCCCCCCCCCCCCCACTTTGTACCAAGTAAGGAAGGGGCCAGCAATATATGCCGACCCCGGTCCCAAAACTGATTTAGAAATCATAATAGGCTGCCTCTCCCACTCCCCTCCCCACCCAATGAAATCCAGTGGCAACTGCCCCTCATCCTATTGACCCCTCAATCTATCCCCCCCCCCCCCCCAATTACATTTTAAAGTGAGCCAGAAGCAAGGGACCCTCTGCCTCACTCCTGGTGCCTCCAGTGCTGCACTGACAGAGACCAGCCCTGGAAGCATAAGCTTACACTGACATTTTTGCTCCCAGCTTTGCCTCTGTCAACACTCGCCCAACACTGTACCATTGTTTTGTGATTCAGAGCACATCTCCCGAACAACTGTCAGTGACCATGTGGCTGAGATCCGGTGCCCGGACATTTCTCCAGTTATTTCACTGTGGCAAGGTCAGGTCAGTGCCATTGTGAAAAAAAGCAGCCCGAGCCCCATCGCAAGATCCCTTTTACTTTTTTAAGGTTAGGGGATACAGGTAGTGGTTCAACGGAGTTTGTGGGAGTGGGGGGTATGATTTAAAATTTTACCCAATGACCTTTTTTAACATTTGGAGGAAGGGGGTAGGGGGATGTATTGGGGGAGGGACACTATACACCAATTATTTTTTTTTTAATTTGGGGGATAGGAGGAAGGAGGAGCAACATCATGGCAATCATATTTTAAAGGAAAGGGGGTGTGGGGGACCTTCTTGTTTATTATTGAATGGGTTGTGGGGGGACTGTCATCGCGCAAGAAACTTAGATTTTTATTTTTACATTTGGGTGTCGGGGCCACCTCGCATGGAGGCTCCGGGGTGAGCAGGGGGTCAGTTTTGACCCCCTCACTCCTTAGTCTTTTTTGGCAGAGGAGTTTTTACATTTTTGTATGGCCCTTTGAATCTAATGTGGCTGACAACTTTCTAACAGGCCAATACAGTACAGTGCGCTGTTTACTTGCCATTGGACGCGCGTTTTCCCTTACCCCTTATTCAGTAAGGGGCGGAAAATGCGCATCCAACCCACCGAACCTAATAGCGCCCTCAACATGCATTTGCATGTTGAAGGCCCTATTAGGTATTCGCGCAGGATACAGAAAGTAAAATGTGCAGCCAAGCCGCACATTTTACTTTCAGAAATTAGCGCCTACCCAAAGGTAGGCGCTAATTTCTTCCGGCACCAGGAAAGTGCACAGAAAATCAGTAACTGCACCCTCTGACTTAATATCATGGCGATATTAAGTTGGAGGTCCCGAAGAGTAAAAAAAAGTTAAAAAAAAAAAAATTGGAAGTCGGCCGGCGGCTGTCGGGTCAAAAACCGGATGCTCAATTTTGCCGGCGTCCAGTTTCCGAGGCCGTGGCTGTCCAGGCTCAAGAACTGACGCCGGCAAAATTGAGCGTCGGCTGTCAAACCTGCTGACAGCTGCTGCTCCTGTCACAAAGGAGGCGCTAGGGATGCGCTAGTGACCCTAATGCCTCCTTTTGCCTGTTTCTACCGCCGGGCCTCATTTAAATACTGTATCGCGCGCACAGGCAAGTGGCCTGTGCGCGCCCCGGGAGAGCGGGCGTTCGCCCGCTCTCCCGCGGACTTTACTGAATCGGCCTGTAAGTTGGCTGCGCTGTGATTAACATCAAAATACCTATGAATGAGCTGTTTTGCATAAATTTGCAAAATTCATGCAGGCAAAGCAGCTCATTGTAATAGGGAGGAAACGTGGTTAGAACTATGCAAAATATCACATATATTGCATGATATCGCCATGGTAGGGCTATATCTCATGATATATGCTGCTTACCGTGGGTGAGAGCCCTATCGCGTCTTGATGCATCTCCCAGTTAGATTATGAATTCTCTGGAGACAGGGAATTTCATATCCTGAATGTAATCTGCTTTGAAGTAGCTAAAATTCAGAATATAAATTTTAAAAAAGTGCTTGTGAACAGATTCAAATGAGGCTGTATTTTAATTAAATAGTGAGCAATCAGTCTTGGCTTCATGCACTGATACCATGTTTTGAGCATGCTCAGATAACCAGAAAAGAAAGCGTGGTAAAGAATACTGAAAAAAGATGACAAATTCTATAGGTAGGCACAGTGCACACCACAAAGATAATAGAACCCAGGGGGTACGGTATGAAGAAACTTGGTTTAACTAGCATATAGTCCAGTCCTACCCAGTCAGGTTAATCATTTACCCCAAAATAGGAAGCAATCTTTTTTTCAATGTTTTTCAAATTGAAATAAAGCTGCAGTGTTAAATGAACCCAACAAATAATGACATTTTTTCTTAAACAGGGCACTCACAGTCTCTGAAGCCCTATTCTGACATTGTCCAATGTTTCGGCTTCACCTGCATCAGTGAGACAGAGAATCTTAAGTATTCGAAACAGTGAATTTTAAAAGCCCAGCACATGCATTAATTAGAGGATGTGCGAATAAGTCGGGCTCACACACACCGAGTGAATTTTAAAGGCCATCCAGATATGCGCATTTCTCCTGCAGTCAGCAATTCTCAATACTTTTCAACAAGGAGCGGGGCGAGGGTGTCGCCTGGGTGGGTCATGGGGTGTTGGGCCTAGGCCAAGAGATGCGTGCATACATACTTATGTGCCCAGGTGCACGCCAAGGTCCCCTGCAGCGTAACTTTACTTCTGCCACTGGATGGTGGGAAATTAAAAAAGAAAAAAAAAAAGATCAAGACATGTCAGAGAAGTTTAAAGGTTCTAGGCTAACTGGGGGGAGTACAGGCTATCAAACCAGGTGCGGTCTGAAGGACCTAGTTGTTAACTGGGCAAACTGGTAAATTGGTAATGGTGTTGGCACACACCCCTTTTAAAATTTCTCAACTTATGTGGTAGAAGCGGGCTTTGAGCGACCATGCACGCTTCCACTTAAAATTTGGCGCATATGTGTTCACGGCCAGGTTATTTTATAACACGTGAGCATGTTATAAAATTGCCACATACCTGGGTGTGGGCCAATGCACACTCGACAATGTCTGCCCACACTCCAGTTTGAAAGTTACTATCTTAGAGCCAGATTCATTAAGGCTTTTCTCCCATTTTGTATCTATGGGAAAAACCCTTAGGGGCAGATTTTAAAAGATTTACGTGTGTAGGAGGGTTACACGCGCCGGGCCTATTTTCAAAAGGCCTGGTGGCACACATAAAGCCCCGGAACGTGAGTAAGTCCCGGGGCTTGAAAAAATGAGTGGGGCGGGGGCGGGGTGGGGACCGCTGGGCTGGAGGAACACGCGCCGGCTGGTGCATGCAAGTTACGCTTGCTGCTGGCAGGCGTAAATTCTACAACAAAGGTATGGGGGTTTTCCTTAGGACTGGGGCAGGACAGGTAGGGGAAGGGAGAGGAAGGTGTGATGGGTAACGGGGAAAGCCAGCTGGTGTCCCCAAGGGTCAGTGCGCGCAAGTTGCACTAGTGTGCACCCCCTTGCTTGCGCCAACCCCTGATTTTATAACATGTGCGCGGCTGCGCACACATGTTATAAAATTGGGCGTACATTTGTACATTTGTGCCGGGTAGCGCACACAAATGTAGGCTGCGCATGTAGGGGTAGATCTTTAAAAAATACGCGATCGCGTACTTTTGTTCGCGCACCAGGCGCGAACAAAAGTACGCTGGATTTTATAAGATACGCGCGTAGCCGCGCGTATTTTATAAAATCCAGGGTTGGAGCGCGCAAGGGGGTGCACATTTGTGCAACCTGCGCGAGCCGAGCCCAGCGCGCGCTGAGCCCAGCGCGCGCTGCCTGTTCCCTCCGAGGAAAGCAGGCGTAAATTTGTGCGCACCGGCAGGCAGCCCCGCTCCGTCCTCCGGTCCCCCGGGCTGGTCCGGAGGCCTCGACCATGCCCCCGGGCCGGCGCAACGCCCCCGGGCCCACCCCCGAAACGCCGCGGCACGCCCCCGAAACGCCGCGTCGTTTCAGGAACATTCCTGGACATGCCCCCTCCCGCCCCTTTTCGAAAGCCCTGGGACTTACGTGCGTCCCGGGGCTTTACGCGCGCCGGCGGCCTATGCAAAATAGGCCCGCCGGCGCACGCAGGGCTTTTAAAATCCGCCCCATAGGTTTTAAAATCTGCCCCTCTGTGAATCAGCCAATCAGATAGGTATCATGCTCATCTGAAACCAAAACTTCTTATGTCTTAAGCTGGAATTTAAATGTATGAAAATGCCCAATCCCAGATGTTGATGACATCATGCAAATAACTTTGCACATCCCAAGAGGGATAATGAGACTTATAAATGTTGAAATTAGACCAATAATGTATTACACTAGTTAGGAAGAGACGGCTGAGGGGGGATATGATAGAGGTTTTTAAAATCATGAGAGGTCTAGAACAGGTAAATGTGAATCGGTTATTTATTCTTTCGGATAATAGAAGGACTAGGGGGTTCTCCATAAAGTTAGCATATAGCACATTTAAAACTAATTGTAGAAAATTCTTTTTCACTCAACACACAATTAAACTCTGGAATTTGTTGCCAGGGGATGTAGCTGGGTTTAAAAAGGTTTGGAGGAGAAGTCCATTACCTGCTCAAGTTGACTTAGAAAATACCCACTGCTATTACTAGCATCAGTAGCATGGGATACTTGCCAGGTACTTGTAGCCTGGATTGGCTACTGTTGGAAATAGGATGCTGGTTTTGATGGACCCTTGGTCTGACCCAGTATGGTATGTTCTTATTTTCTTAGGGTGAGGGCTAATCTAAAAATGTAATATAAAGCTCAAATACAAAGTTAAGTTCTTTGTAAACCGGTGTGATCTATATCCTTTATAGGAATATCGGTATATAAAAATTCAAAATAAATAAATAAATAAATAAATAAATAAATAAATAAAGCAAGTTAACTCAATTTTCTCAAAATAACAGGGTCTTTGAACATTCTAAATATAAGATTTGATTATTTTTATTCACCAAAATTGCCAAACATCTTTTGACAATAAGGTTTCCAAGTCCCAAACTGGGGTGAATTGAGCCCATTATGAGTGTTTGTCTTTGAGAAATCTAACAAGTCTTAGAGACTTGCACTAAAGCTTGGTAGCCATTATCACTTACACAGGCTATTGCTTCCATTAATTGCTTCGGCCCCATTATATCCAATGGGGCCGATTCACTAAATATCACATGGTAACCTACTTTAACAGTAAAGGGAGTTAAAGTGTTTTAGTAAATCAATGTCTATGAGTCCCAATGCACAAAGCAACCCTTAAACATGCAAACATGAGTATATGCATAAAAAGCTCTATTAACGTGCATAAACCAGATCTTCCCATGCTAACAGTGCATTTTAACATACATACTGTAGCTTTTGTGAGTTTACCCACAAAATTCATGCTAATAAGTATGAAATACACCTTTTTACTTATTAGAACACAGATAAAGTAGGAGGCATAGTTAAGGGTAAAGTACGCAGTAAGTATACTTTACCACCTAGACTCATTTGCATGTCATTAACATCATCCCATTGTATGCATTATAACATGTGATTGCTTGCATACTTGCATGAATTTAACTGCACTTTTATACATTTGGCATCTCAGTCATGTATTGGTCATGTTGAACTTTTGGGCAATCCATGTACAAGAAATGTACATTTGGGAATATTTTAAGAGTCTGAGTCATGTTTAACTATTGCCGTATATAGTTTAGGTCATTTATAGCTTATGTTATACATCCTTGAATAATAAAATGCATTTTCTTGTTGTTATGAGGCTAGCATTCTATTTCTGCTTTCAGTTTAAATCTTTTATGAAGCCAGTGTAGAAAGGTGCATTCAGCAGAGCACAGAGTTTTTCCAGCAGATGTGCATGCATTTTCTGCAGGCAAACCTTACAGCTGATGCAGCAAGGAGTTTTTACCCACAGAAAATGTGCAGGTAAAACTATGAGTAAGTCTTAGCACCCTTGCATGGGAATCCCATGCATATGAGGGCATTGGCTATTCCCTCCCAATACAAAAAGGTGTACTGGAATAGCTCCGATTTTCTTAGCGCTGGAATTTCTTAGCAGCTGCATTGTACAAATCAACTCCTCTTGTTATACTTTTTGTCCATTATAATGACTACAAATGTTTAGTGATGTCAATATTATTATGAATACCTCAGAATGTTTCTGTTACAACACACCCCAAACCCCACCCCACCTTCTGAAGCCCACCCCAATTTAAAGTGAGAATGTTATGGTGCACGTTAAGGCCCTATCACGAAACGATAAATGACCCTGTTAGACAGATAGCCGGATAAGTCTAAAAGCCCTATTTATCCAACTATCTAATTTTGTCGGGTATATAGCACTTTTTAGACTTGTCCGGCTATCTGACTTACACCTAGAGCTACTAATCCATGATTTTTTTCATGGGAGGGCTCCTACTATCGTGGGGGGTTGTCACTGTGATAGTGGCCCCTCCCCTGAAAAAATATCATGGTTGTATGGTGCGTTGTTTTGTCTCGCATCAACACATTATGGGACAAAACAATATGGATAGCGGCCCTTTAGGAACAATGGCGGTCCCAATCTCAAGAAACCGACTTCGCCTTAAAGGGCCAGCTGCACGCGCATGTTATAAATTACGATACCCACACACACATGTGCACCCAATTTTATATCGGCGCGCATATATGCAAGTATGCATCCCTTTTATCAGCAAGCATACCCACTCAAGCTTTAGGCATCTTGTGTAGGGCACCTTAAAGTGCAGTGAGATTTCCACAGCACTACATTTAGACATTTTGGATCAATACAAATTCCCAGTTACTCTGGCTTCCTTACTACAATCATTTTACTTATCAGGTCAGTTTGGTCAGTCACAAGTGCAAGGCAACCATCAGCTTCATGCCTATCCAGCTGAGTTTTTACCTCTGGCTTTATCGCTACTGGTAGATGAAATTTAATGTGGATAAGTGCAAGGTGATGCATATAGGGAAAAATAACCCATGCTATAATTACACGATGTTGGGTTCCATATTAGGTGCTACAACCCAAGAAAGAGACCTAGGTTTCATAGTGGATAACACATTGAAATCGTCGGTTCAGTGTGCTGCGGCAGTCAAAAAAGCAAACAGAATGTTGGGAATTATTAGAAAAGGAATGATGAATAAAACGGAAAATGTCATAATGCCTCTGTATCGCTCCATGGTGAGACCGCACCTTGAATACTATGTACAATTCTGGTCGCCGCATCTCAAAAAAGATATAATTGCGATGGAGAAGGTACAGAGAAGGGCTACCAAAATGATAAGTGGAATGGAACAACTCCCCTATGAGGAAAGACTAAAGAGGTTAGGACTTTTCAGCTTGGAGAAGAGACGACTGAGGGGGGATATGATAGAGGTGTTTAAAATCATGAGAGGTCTAGAACGGGTAGATGTGAATCGGTTATTTACTCTTTCGGATAGTAGAAAGACTAGGGGACACTCCATGAAGTTAGCATGGGGCACATTTAAAACTAATCGGAGAAAGTTCTTTTTTACTCAACGCACAATTAAACTCTGAAATTTGTTGCCAGAGAATGTGGTTCGTGCAGTTAGTATAGCTGTGTTTAAAAAAGGATTGATAAGTTCTTGGAGGAGAAGTCCATTACCTGCTATTAAGTTCACTTAGAGAATAGCCACTGCCATTAGCAATGGTTACATGGAATAGACTTAGTTTTTGGGTACTTGCCAGGTTCTTATGGCCTGGATTGGCCACTGTTGGAAGCAGGATGCTGGGCTTGATGGACCCTTGGTCTGACCCAGTATGGCATTTTCTTATGTTCTTATGTTCTTATGGTACATTGTGTGGAGCACATTGTATTAGTGAAATCCTGGGATTACACTCGAAATAAACTTCTCCCAGAACAGATTCTATAGGCCCATAAAATACGACATCATATGTACTGATAAGCTATTGTCTCAACAACAGTTTAGTTCAGCAGGAATGGTAAACTGGATCAGTACAAGGTGCTCACCTGTCAAACCAGACAACAGTGCTATCTTATTGTTTTTCTCTTCCTCAGTCTCAAGCTCATGAATACATTCATGTATGCTGCACTGCATTTGAAAAAGTCTCATGGATGTCATGAGCTCTCATGACTATAGCTTCAGTTTAGTGCTGCTTGGCTGTAGTTGTGCTCTCAGTGCCAACCTCATCTTTTTCAGATATATGACATTGCATGTCACCCCAGAGAACAGCTGACAGGACTGTAGTATATTTTGTATTTAATCTGAAATTCACAACCATTTGTGTTCTGTTGCATAGTACCTGATCATTTCTTTGAGAAGATCATATCAACACTGAGCAAATTTGTTTCACCTGACTCTGATAACCTCTTCCAACTGATGCAATTTACTGTCTATCTTTCACCTTTTGTTCGATAGACATACTCTTGCAAAATTATTCAGGCTACCACATGACTGACATGCTTTTTCACATGCTGGGCATTGTTTTCTCTTGCTTATGTACATTGCCACAATACCTACAAGCTGCAGAGTTTGGTGCAGGTGTGATATGTTGTTGCTGCTTATTGTGGTAGCCATCTATACATCACTGATGCTTATCTGTTGTATTATCACTGTCAGCCTGTTGGCTCTGTTCCATAGTTCTCATTTGCAAGTCACAGAACTCGACAGTATGACATATTTCAATAGCTACATTCAAAATTAAGTCTTGTTCTCTCAGAAGATGGCAATTGTACACTCATTGGCTATGCCAAGAATGAGTTTATCCTGAATCAATTCTTTGCTTAGTGGGTCATAATCACATGTGATTGTTTTCTCTTTCAAATGCATGATAATGTTGTCAGCATATTCACCCTCCTCTTGTTTGCAGCATCCAAATATGTATCTTTCACATATTACAGACTTTGTGGGTCTGAATTAGGCTTCCAATGTATCAAGGATGACTTTATGTATCCTTTCTCATTTCCTCAGTGAGGCTCAAGTTATATTTATAAACATGACAGTATTCAGTACTCATTTGCCTGCCCTTCGGCTGATTTCTCATTTAAGCCCATGGCTAGAAAGTAGTAGAGATGTGCATTCCTTTATCACAAATTAGGCTACTGGTGCCATTGGTCGTCCCCTGTCACATGGTAGGACCAGAAGATGGCCCCGGCCATCCATTGCTCCTACCATGTGACAGGGACCGACCAATGGCACCGGTAGCCCCTGTGACATCGTAAGGGCAAAGGGCACGGCACCATTTTGATTTGTGGTAGGCCCGACGGCCTGAGAGGGAGACATCACTCGCGGGACCCCGCTGGACCACCAGGGTTTTTAGTAAGTCTTGAGGAGGGATCGGGATGGTGGGGGGTTGTAAGAAAGTAAAATTGAAGAGTTGGGGTGTTTTTTTTCCAATTTGTTTTTTTTTCCTGATTTGTTTTTTTTCGATTCATTTTACGATTCATTTTCCCGATCTGTGCTGACAAAAAATGATCTGCAGAAAAACGAAAATTTAAACGAAGTGCCCGAACCAAAATCTGACCCGATACGATAAAACGAAGCTCATCTCTAGAGAGTAGTCTTCAAATTCTGCTCTGAAACATTCTCATTTGCTATGTAAGTCACCATTAACCTTCATACCTTCAGAGAGTAGAGTGCTATTGGCAGCTACTATGGTGCAGAGACGCTCTCATGCTTCATTGTGCATAGTAGTAAACATTCAATCCCAAGCCAAGCAATATCACTGCAAGTCTTACCTTCATATCACACTTGCTTTATTCAATGTTCCCCAGAAATGCTCTACTTCAGACCAAGGGAAGCAAAGTGAATACAGATACTTTTTGACATCTATGTTTCACCAGTAAAAATAAAGACAACTGAAAGCTGCTAGTGAACACGTGTCATGTTGTATTACCCAAGAGAAACACCAGGAAAAGTAACATTGGTCAGCCCCTGACACATGGTAGGACCACAAGATGGCCCTGGCCGTCCATTGCTCCTACCATGTGACAGAGACCGACCAATGGCACCGGTAGCCCCTGTGACATGTAAGGGCAAAGGGCACTGGCGCCATTTTGATTCATGGTAGACCCGATGGCCTGAGAGGGATACATTGCTCGCGTGACCCCGCTGGACCACCAGCTTCATTGTGCATAGTAGTACACATTCAATCCCAAGACAAGCAATATCACTGCAAGTCTTACCTTCATATCACACTTGCTTTATTCAATGTTCCCCAGAAATGCTCTACTTCAGACCAAGGGAAGCAAAGTGAATACAGATACTTTTTGACATCTATGTTTCACAAGTAAAAATAAAGACAACTGAAAGCTGCTAGTGAACACGTGTCATGTTGTATTACCCAAAAGAACACGAGGAAAAGTAACAACAATTGAGACCATAAGTGGAAAACAGTTAAATATAACATTGAGCCACAAAGTGGACTTTTGGCAAGTCTTGTGGGGGTCAGGAGGCCCCCCCAAGCTGGCCAAAAGTTCCTGGGGGTCCAGCGGGGGTCCGGGAGCGATTTCCTGCCGCGAATCGTTTTCCGTACGGAAAATGGTGCCGGCAGGAGATCGACTGCAGGAGGTCGTTCAGCGGGGGTCCGGAACCCTCGCTGAACGACCTCCTGCAGTCGATCTCCTGCCGGCGCCATTTTCCGTACGGACAATGGCGCCGGCCATACGTGTATGGCCGGCGCCATTTTCCGTACGGAAAACGATTCGCGGCAGGAGATCGCTCCCGGACCCCCGCTGGACCCCCAGGAACTTTTGGCCAGCTTGGGGGGGCCTCCTGACCCCCACAAGACTTGCCAAAAGTCCAGCGGTGGTCCGGAACGACCTCCTGCGTCGAATCGTTTTGGTCTATGGCCGCCGCCATTTTGCGGCGGCCATTTTGCAAAATGGCGCCGGCTGAAGACTACACAATTTAGTGTGCCGGTTTTCCTGCTCTCCCCCTTCCCCCGATTTAGCTACGGACCGCCGCTACGGAGGTAATTAAAGGCTACGGAGGTAATTTAAGCTACGGACCGCCGCTATGGACCCCCAGGTAATTTAAGGCATTTGGGGGGGGGGTTCGGGAGGGTGGGGGATTTAATTTAAAGGGTCGGGGTGGGTTTTAGGGGGTTTTAGTGTGCCGTGTTTTAGTGTGCCGCTGGACCCCCAGGTAATTTAAGGCATTTGGGGGGGGGGGTTCGGGAGGGTGGAGGATTTAATTTAAAGGGTCGGGGGTGGGTTTTAGGGTGTTTTAGTGTGCCGGTTTTCCTGCCCTCCCCCTTCCCCCAATTTACGATTTTTTGACGATAAATCGGGGGAATTGGTATTGTATCGTGGCCCTAACGATTTTTGACGATTTTAAATATATCGGACGATATTTTAAATCGTCAAAAAACGATTCACATCCCTATTGCTAACAGCTGGGATAAATCTGAGCAGAGGGATGGGCTGAATAGTCTTTTTTTTTGCCATCAACAGAGAAGAGGCAGTGGATCAGGTTACTATAGGACAATAATGAACCATTTGTCAACAATGGGCAAGAGTCCTACACTGAATTTTGCATAAGATTTTGACTTTGAAATTTTTCCATGTCATTTGTTCACCTGTTGAGAAATTTAAGACATGGGCAAACAACATGCTAATTTAAAACTGCAGATGCAAACCATGATGACAGATTATGGGTTTTTAATGGAAATTAAACAATACAGCAATGTTTCTATGCTAGTTTTGTTGGAGAAAATATTTTAATGAGTTTAAACTCTAGCCTCGAAAGCAGGTAAAACTTAAATTCTTCCTTGTTTGTACTTGTTTACAAAAATGGTGCAACTGGATAGCAATATAACTAATACAAAATATACAATAAATAGTTTGGATACCTGGTTGCTCTAAATGTTATACAGAGCAAAAACTGGGTCACAGGAGAGTTCAAACTATATAACAACAGCAGTACTCAGGCCTCCAGGGAAGGAAGAGAGAAAAAAAGAAGAGAATTTTTTTTACACTGTCTGGGAACATGTGCTACTAAAGAGGAGAGAAGAGCATGACTTGTTCCGGGGTATCACACAGAGAGGGAAAACAGAAAAGGAAATGATCCTGGGCCTAGCTGAAGAGGCTTTTGGAAGTTAAATGGCTGCAGGAGCAGTCTACAAATTTAAAGTTGTAACAGGCCAGAGAGTAGCTCTGCCCATGAAGAGAAAAAAAAAAAAAAGTAAGACTAGACAAGTCATGGGATAGGAGGAAATGTCCTATTGTGGATTGCAAACTGGTTAAAAAATAGGAAACAGAGAATCCTAAATGGCCAGTTTTCTCAGTGGAGAGAAGGTAAACAGTGGAGAGCTTCAGGGATTTGTACTAGGACTAGTTCTTTTTAATATGTTTCTAAATGATCTGGAAAGGGGAACAATGAGTGAAGTGATCAGATTTGCAAATGACACAAAATTATTCTGAGTTGTTAAATCACAAGCAGGAGAATCTTGTGAGACTGGAAGACTGGGCATTTAAATGGCAGACAAAATTTAATGTGGACAAGTGCAAAGTGATGCACATGGGGAAAAGTAACCCACACGGTAATTACACAATGAGGAATTACCACCCAGGAAAAGGACCTGGGAGTCTTAGTGGACATTACTTTGAAATCCTCCATTTAGTATACTGCGGTGGTCAAAAAAGGAAACAGAATGTTAGGAATTATTGGCACATATCATAATGCCTCTGTATCACTCCATTGTGAGACTGCACCTAGAGAACTGTGTGACGTTCTGATCGCAGCATCTCAAAAAATATTTAGTTGCATTAGAAAGGTACAGAGAAGGGTGACTAAAATAATAAAGAGGATGGAATGGCTCCCTTATGAGGAAAGATGAAAGTGGTTAGGGCTGTTCAGCTTGCAGAAGAGATGGGTGGGAGAGGAGAGTGTGTACCTGTGTGCACTGCAGTGTGTGTGTGTGTGTGTGTGTGTGTTTATGAGAGAGAGAGTGAGATGGAGAGAGATAGAGAGAGAAAGAGAGCAGTGAGTAAGAGGAGAACACATACTAACATACTACTTGTCATAGGCAGTGCCAATGCTACTGCTGCTTCACCGCTCTCATTGTACCTTGAGATGTTCATTCCATTGTAGCTGCTGCTGCTTTACCCCTCTCACTGTGCTTTCTGGTGCTCATGCCACTATCTTTAGGTGCCTTGTATTCATGGTTTATTTAGTAAGAGTGTAATTGAATTTTTATTGAAGTAAATAGAACAGCTCATTTAAGATATGCATTTTTGAACGTTTTGAGATGATGATGTGGTTTTTCATACATATTGGAATGAAATGTCCTGAAACATTATTTGAAATATATTTTGAACTGTTTTTGTAATATTATCTACATATATATGTTATAGATGGGATTGTATACTGTATTTTATTAATTGTGGTGTATGCATCGGTGGATGTATGGGAATGCAAGGAGTGTGGTGATGAATGAAGTTTTTATTGGTTATTGGATTTTATTGGGGTGACTAAATCTAAGGAGATATACACAAAAAAATATTTTGTATAGAGAATTTACATATATGATGTATTTAATTATGTTCTTTATCAATGTCCAGTGATTATCAACTCCTTTTGCAAACTTTGTGGGCTTATACATAATAAAATGTGTTTTGTAAATCTTTTTTAATAGTTATTCATGTTAAATTCTCTCTCATTATGTTGATTTCTATTTTATTACTTTGAGAGAGTTATCTAGTTTCCCTTCATTTGTTCATACACCTAATAATTAATATGTTCCATCCAATTCTCTAACTCCGAACCTGTTGCTATGTTAATCCAAAAATCTCACCTAAGTACTCCCACTGGCAATTATATTCCCACCCAATGATCTGACTTGAAACCTATTACTACAATCATTGGACACAATAACCTGATCATCATTAGAAAAAAGCTTGGCCATATTATTTACTGTTTAAGCCCCTTAGAATGTAAGGTTTATCGCTTGAAAATAAAAAAAATTATTCATGATGCTGCAAATGTGTATTGACAATGACAATACCATCCCCTGCTATAATTCAGAAAACCTCAATTGTTCAGTGATATGTGACTTCTGTATCCAATGTTGAATAAGCAGGTCTTCAATTTTTTTGTTTTGTATGCAACTTACACATTGTTCCTGACCCTGAACAATGCATCGCCAATCAGCCTTTTTCCAGTTCCTCCCAGTCCTCCCAGTTTGCTCCAATTAAGGGAGAAAACTTCTCTACCCCCCTGCCTAACCTTCCTTCCCTTTCCCCTCTCCATGCCGACCCCTAACCCCTACCTAGCTAGCCCACATTTTTTTATTTTACTACTTACTGCTCCTCTGGTGCAAAGTATTTTCCATGTGCCAGCTGGCTGCCGGTGCATACTTTCTCAGCACAGCGGCTAATGGCTGCTGTCCCGGCTGGCTTATGTCCCGCCCCACCCCACCCCACCCCATGCCCAGACCACACCCCCGGCCCACCCTTTTTTAGGACCCAGCACTTCTGCTGTAACAGGGGTTACACACGTTGCCTGGCTCTTTCTAAAATGCGCGTGGCAAGCAGAAGGCCCGGCCACACGTGTAACCCCTGTTTTTTACCCACACAGCCCTTTGAAAATTTACTTTCATGTGCGTTAGCAACAAATAATATGCGACGTGACATCTGTTGCGATATTTATCGATACGGTAACTCTACAATTTGTCTAACTATGTCCTTTCTTTTTTTTATCACAGGTGCTATTCCATTTTATTTATAGCATTTTGATGAATCTAGGGATAAGGTAGCTGGCTATATTCAATAATGTAGCTGCACTGTTGAATATGCCTCCAAAGTTAGCTGGATAAGTTTATCCGGTTAACTTTGCTATCCAGACTGTGTCTAATATAGACCTCAGAGTAATGATGGAAGCAAAATATCAAATAGTCCATCCAGCATATGAAGGATTACACGCAAATGCATGCAATGTATTTAAACCACTAAGTAAACTTGATTAATAGCAGTTAATGGACTTCTCCTCCAAGAACTTATCCAAACCTTTTTTGAACCCAGCTACACTAACTGCACTAAACACATCCTCTGGCAACAAATTCCAGAGCTTAATTGTGTGTTGATTGAAAAAGAATTTTCTCCAATTAGTCTTAAATGTGCTACTTGCTAACTTCTTGGAATGCCCCCTAGTCATTCTATTATCCGAAAATGTAAATAACCGGTTCATATCTACTCGTTCAAGACCTCTCATGATCATAAAGACCTCTATCATATCCCCCCTCAGCCATCTCTTCTCCATGCTGAACAACCCTAACTTCTTCAGCTTTTCCTCTTAGAGGAGCTGTTCCATCCCCTCTATCGTTTTGGTTGCCCTTCTTTGTACCTTCTCCATTACAGCTATATCTTTTTTGAGATGCGGTGACAAGAATTGTACACAGTATTCAAGGTGTGGTCTCACCATGGAGCGATACAGAGGCATTATGACATTTTTCGTTTTATTAACCATTCCCTTCCTATTAATTCCTAACATTGTTTGCTTTTTTGACTGCTGCAGCTCACTGAGCCGAAAATTTTAAGGTATTATCCACTATGATTCCTAGATCTTTTTCCTGGGTGGTAGCTCCTAATATAGAACCTAACATCGTTGTATACCTTTCCAGATCATTTATATATACAACGGGCTACCTTAAAAGTTTTATTTTTCGTTCTGTTTTCAGCTCCCTTCCCCCTCCCATCCCAGCTCCCTCCCCCCTTCCCTGGCGTTGGAGGGACAATCGCTCTGCCTTGGGGCATCAAATCTCAGATCTATTACTATTAATTTGCAACCTGTGATTAAAATCATCTATTGTTCCTGAAGACTGAAGGGTGGCCAATTTGATGCTGATCTTTAAAAAGGGTTCCGGGGTGATCCTGGAAACTGTAGACTGGTGAGTCTGACTTCAGTGTCAGGAAAAACCATAGAAATTATTCTAAAGAACCAAATCACAGAACATAAAGAAAAGACAATGGAACACATCCAGTATGGATTTACAAAAGGAAGGGCTAATAAATATGTGGATAATGGTGGTAGCTGGCAGGTATAGTGTATTTGGATTTTCAAAAGACATTTTACAAAGTTCCTCATGACATACTTCTGAAAAAATAAAAAGTAATGGGATAGAGAGCAATGTGCTATTGTGGACTGCAAATTGGTTAAAAACAGGAAATAGAGAATAAGACTAAATGGTCAGTTTTCTCAGTGGAGAAACGCAAACAGTGCAGTGCTTCAAGGATCTTTACTGAGACTGGTGTTTTTTAAATGATCTGGAAAAGGGTACAAAAAGTGAGGTGATCAAATATGTAGACATAAAATATTTCAAGTTGTTTAATCACAAGTGGCATGTGAGAAATTGCAGGTAGACCTTGGAGACTCTGCATCCAAATGACAGATAAAATTGAATGTGGACAATTGCAAAGTGATGCACATGGGAAAAGGCAATCCACGCTATCGGCCGGATTTTTAATGGCCCGCGTGCGTAAAACACAGGGCTTAAACATGCGGTAGGCCTTGTGTGCGCCACTCGCATTTTAAAAGGGGCCAGGCCATGCGCGTAACCCCTGTTATGTGCCCAAGAGATGTGCCCCAGCAGAGGGGCGTGGCTAAAGGCGCCCAATACGGTGGTCATTTGCCACGGTGCTGGCATGCGCAAATTGCTCCAGCTCATTTGCAGGAGCAAAAATTAAGTTAAAAAATGAGGGGGGCCTAGGATAGGAATAGGGGGGAGGGGGGAGAGGGGAAGGGGGAAGGTAGGTTAGGTTAGGGTAGGGGGGAGGGAACTGGGGAAGCCCAACGATGCATCGCCGCACGAATTTGCAAAATTCTATCCCCCCTTGCGTGCGCGTCCATGTGTGCACGCCTGGTAGCGTGCGCACATGGACGCGCATGCGTTCTTTTTTAAAATCTACCCCAATATGTATACAATGTTAAGTTTCATATTACAAATTTCCACCCAGGAAAAGAATATGGGTATCATTGTGGACAATACATTGAAATCCTTGGCTCAGTGTGTGGTGGCATCCATAAAAGCAAACAGAATGTTGGGCATTTATTATGAAAGGAAATAAAGAATAAAACAAATTATTTCATAATACTTTTGTGTCACTCCATGGTGAGACCAAGCCTAGAGTACTGTGTGAAATTCTGGTTGCCACATCTCAAAAAAGATATAGGTGAATTGGAAAAGATGACCAAAATGATAAATAGGATAGAATGTCTCCCCTTTGAGAAAAGAGGTTAGGGATGTTCAGCTTGGAGAATGGTTGGCTGAGAGGGGATATGACAGAGATCTATAAAACTATGAGTGGAATACCACGGTAAATGTGAATCAGTTATTTACTCTTTCAAAATATTCAAAAACTAGGGGATACTCCATGAAGATAATAAGTAGCATTTATAAACTCATTTCTTTTTCACTCAATGCACAATTAAGCTCTGGAATTCATTGCCAGAGGATGTAGTAAAGGCAGTTAGCATTGCTGGGTTTATAAAAGGTTTGCATACGTTCCTGAAGAAGTCCATAAACTATTATTTAGCAAACAGACTTAGGAAAAGCCACTGCTTATCCCTGGGTGTTAGCAGCATGGGATCTATCTACTGTTTGGTATCCTGCCAGATATTTGTGACCTGGATTGGCCACTGTTGAAAATGGGACACTGGGCTTGCTGAACTCTGGTTTGGACCCAGTATGACAACTGTTATGTTCTTATGTATTTTTACACCTAATTATGTGGCATATGAGATATTAAATTTATTTATTGTGTAGTACTGACTGGTTGGGAGGTGTGAGTGAACTGGGGGGGGGGGGGGTTCAAGCTGAAGAACCAGGAAGGTCTCAATGGCCTAAGAAAGGACTCAGTGAACTGGTGGACTAATTGGTAAACTGATTTTCATTTACATGTGCATGTTTTAAAATTGGCCAACTTAAATCGAGTAAGTGCTATTTTATATTTGTGTGTAAAATATACACATGAATATTTTTAGAATTGGTAGGAAAAGTACACCTTTTCAATGCGTTAACATATATGGTTTCATTGCATTGTATGTATTCACGTGTAACCATACATGTGAAGGTGCTGGGCCTGGTGCTCGTTCGCTGCCATTAACCTGGTATCGCGACCAGATCTTGTGGGGATGGGGGGGGGGGGGGGTGCGAGGTGGCACTCACCATGGTCCTGAGGGGTAACTTGTGCATGCCACGACGCTTCCTAGTGGCATCAGGGGAGGAATTCCCTCAGCATGGGCTCCCTGCTGATACATTCCCTGCGACCCCATCACACACATGTAGCATCAGCGCCTCAATGCTGTCGCAGCGTGATGCCTCCGAAACAGGGACGCCACCTGCACATGCCCCAAGGCAGTGGCCGGCTGAGGGGCAGGGGGGGGGTGTCCACTGTGATGTCCCAGAGAAAGGGGAGGTGCTTGGCCGAGAAGCTGGGTGAGTTGAGGTGCAATGCAGGGTCAAGGCAGGGTGGGACATAACCAGCCAGCCCGATTGGGCCACTTAAAGCAGAGGGATGTCTGGGGGCGGGGCCTGCAACACAGGGAAGATGACCCTGGGACTTTGCCCAAAAACCACCCCTTTCGCACCTGCTTCCTTCATTGTCTCTGCCGCAGCATCATTTCTCCTTTGGTGAGTCCTCTTCCCCCCCTCCTCCAGCATGGCTGCCATGATCTTTTGTAATTGGTTTGATTTGGCTGAGCTGTCCGGCACATCCGACACATTCATCATAAAATAAAGGGAGGAAGGGCGCTGTGGAGCTCTTCTCCCCACATAAAAAAAAACACCTTTACGGGGTTGAGACGACAGCCATACTCTGAGGTCACAAGGCTATGGCCCCAGCCCATGCTCATCCCAGAGAGGAGGAGCCGCCAGTGCGGTACCGCTCGCTGAAGAGTCAGGGAGCACACTGCTCCCCGCTTCTTGCTGCAGATGGAGCTGGGGTGCTGGGATAGGGGGTCCCTGACAGGTTATGGGGAAGTGTCCATGCCTCCAGCAGATGGGATGTATCTGGTGGAGATGTGCCAGAATGCAGTTGGCACACCAGGAGAAGTGGGAGCAGAACCCGGCCTAACAGGGAGACAAATCATGGGAGTGGTCATTGCAACCTCTTTGCCCATGTGGCCGACCCTCCAGTCTACCGTATGGTCACCGGCTCCAGGCCAGTGTACCTCAGTCCTCTCCAGTAACCTCACTCCATCTGGGGGCGGGTGATATCTAGTTGGGGGAGCCCAAGCTTGTAGCTACCCACACTCCCTTACTTGATGCCATCCAGTCAGGCCTCAGTTTGGAGACCGACTGAGGCTATACCTCCCAGCTTGTCGACCTGGTCATACACAGGCCCCACTAGCTTTTAACCCAACTTTCCTGTGCAGATTTGGTAATTTGGGGCTCCTTCAAACATGAGGTCATGGCTTACCTCATAGACCTCATGGCCACTACCCCAGGGTACAGGCAATATGGGGCCCAGCCTGCAGCTTCCAATGGCCCCTGTCACATCTGTACCTTGTGGCAAGGATTTTCAGAACCAGCGCTAGTTCTGGCACTGGGTTCAGCAGTGGATCTGGGGACCCTCAGCAGTGTCACAGGCAACAGAGGGTGAGCCTCACACTGATAATTCTACTATTGGAAGTGCCAAAGGTGGTGATGACAGGGATATTAAAACTTGGCTATTCGAACAAGCTTTTAATACATAACAATAATCGCCCATCAATGTGCTCCTTGTAACAGGACTCCCTATTTACTTAGCCAGATTTCAGTTATAGAATATTATTACCTCATCGTAATCATTGTAATTTACTCCTCAGTTCATTGATCCAAGTTATCCTACCTGTTCGATGAAACCGCATTCTTATATGCCTGTTAACTGTTATAATGTAAACCGAAATGATATGCAACTTTGCTACATGAATTTCGGTATATAAAAATGTTAAATAAATAAATAAATAAATAAATAAATATTAGTGCAGTGCATAGCGTTAAGGTTAAGCGTCAAGCACAAGGGTCAGTTTTGTCTCCTGCCCACTCTCCTTTTGCTTTGTTGTTTTTTTCTAGTTTCAAATGTATTAGGTCGCAGTTTGTATAACCTGAGCCCGAGTCAGGAAGGTGTGTTATGTTTGATGCTTACACGGAGCAGAAAGTCATGTATGGGCATGTTGGACTGGATGCCTGTATAATCCAATTCTGGGACAGTGAGGTCACTGATCCAGCTGGGGGGGGGGGGGGGGCTTCTGATGCTGGGACATGGCAGAGTGGCCCAGGGGTGACAGTGTTTTGCCAATTGCTCATTGGTAGCCCTCTTGGCTGGCAGGCCAGTGTCACCGGGTCGAAGTGGTTGAGGCTTATGACTCTGGGAGAGGGAAGCGGCTAAGTGTTATTTGTTTATTTTGTAAATGGGCTCGGGTTGTTACATTTGTTCTGATTTTTTTCTCAATAAACTGTGGCCTTTTGTTAATTATCACTCATGTACTTATATTTTTATTGACAAAGGGAGAGGATGAGGAAGGGATGGGATGGGATGAAGGGGGTAGGGGTGGGGGCAGCAAGTTCATCCTTGCTATGTTAATGCTCCTTAAGATAAAGTAGCTTTTAAAAGATAAGCATGGCTATCCTGGTCAAAACAAATTGATCCTGCCTCGTTAAAGGCATCTTCTGCATGGGAAACAACCAGAAGCTGATAAACTAGGTGAAGTATTTTAAAAATATGTTGTTTAGATTTTTGGATTCAGTAAAAGGTTATCATGTGATTGAGGAATCAAAATCAGGGGGTGGTTAGCAATGAATGGGTATTACATGACTGCAGCAGGAGTAAGTATATGTCTCAAGCAAAAGTAAATATATTTAACTCTGAAGGTAACCAGAGAAAATTGAAGTATCCCAAAGTGATTCCAGGTACATCTGTGTATAGAGAAAAAGAGCTCTCTGAATATTTTTTTCATGCAATTTCTTCAAATAGCTTTCTTGTTATGTTTTGTTAAATACCTGCCTTTAAGACAATTGAGGCTGATTCTTTTACCATAATGAATGTGATCATCACATGTCAATTTTACTTTGGGTGAATCAAGCCATCATAAGCATCATTTTTGTACCAGGTTCATGCCTTCATACCTTCCTGCATCATTCTAGCTTCAAATTTTAAAAAATGTTGGTAAAGAACACAGCTGCTTATGATACAGTGTATATAGATTCTGAAATTAAAATTCTAATCAAAGGAACAGATTATCCTATGATGAAGCAAGCATGCAAACACATATTCAGTGGCACATCTGTAAAAGCTTACATTTGAGTTTTACAAGTGTAAAGGCACTGTGTAAGTGGGCTTTTGAAAATTGCTGCAATATATGCCATTGAGTTGTCCATAAGATAGTCATGTGTAAGTGCACTTTACACATGTAAATTGCTTTTAAAATTGCTTCCATATTATGCTGCATTTACACATGTAACTCAATTTAAAATTACTTCCTAAAAGGTGAATTTTAAAAGCCCGGTGAGTGCTAAAATCAGGAGATGCGCATGCATGTAGGGCTTACGCGCCCGCTGTATTTTAAAAGCTGCCCAGATGTGCATGCATCTCACTCAGATTCGGTGGGGTGTGGGCATTTCAGGACAGGGCCAAGAGATGTGTGCGAAAATACTTAGGTGCCCAGGCTCGCACCTAGGTCTAGTGCCGTGTAACTTTACTTCTGTTATTGATGAGGTGTAAGTCTAAATAAAACCAGTTCCAGGCATTGCAGAAGGGTTTGAGGGATTTGGGTTAATTGGAGGGAGTGCAGGCTATTTAACCAGAGGGGTCTTGAGGATCTAGATCTACACTGGGTGAACTGGTGGACAAACTGGTGAAACTGGTCTTGGCATGGACACATGCGCTGGTTTTAAAATTCCCTGACTTACACAGCCGAAACCTGATTTATGTGGCTGGGTGCGCACAAGCATAAAACTGGATGCACTTATGTACTCACCCAAGCTCTATTTTATAACATGCAAAGCAATGCCTGCAATCGGGTGCGTGCAAGTTATAAAATCCTTGTGCCCCTGGGCATGCGTGTATGTGCTCGCTCCCATGCACCTGTTTGAAAAATACCATCCTTATCAGAATGCACATACATAATTTAGCTAAAAGTGCTTAAATAGATATACAGTCACCTAAAAGTACATACATTCTATAAGTTCATAATGCACAGAAATGTGACCGTATAAAAAGAGGAGGAGAAACACTTGGGTGGGGGAGAGAGAACATATAAGGAACATAATATAGATTTACACATGTAATTTTCAAAAATTATGTGGATAAACATGATGCCATTTATGCACAGACCTTTGTGCCTTATTTTGCAATGGTTAAAGTTCTGCCCACATATATTTAGTCAAATCAATCAATTGATCATCAACGAAGGTTCAAAATGTTCAATAGAACTGTCAAAAAAAGTGAACCTCGTATAAGCTATTCATTAATTTCACAGCACAATTCTTTTTTAAAAAAATTATATAAAGTGAAAAGTGGTGGTTTCATATATTTTCACGGCAGGAACCATCCAGGTTATCCCGTCCTTTTAATTTAATCATAATCATAAATTGAATCTGTATATAGGACACAGAAAAGCCTTCAGGGCACGTTTCAAAATATTTAAAAAAAATAATTTATGTCAGGTTACAAATGCACTTTAACAAATTATAAACTTCACAGCATTTCACGTAATTTATTTAAAAAAAAGAGGTGGAAGGTGGGTTGGTTTATGATTAAATTAAAAGAACGGGATAACCTGGATGTTTCCTGCCGTGAAAATATATGAAACCACCACTTTTCACTTTATATAATTTTTTTTAAAAAGAATTGTGCTGTGAAATTCATGAATAGCTTATACGAGGTTCACATATATTTAGTTGCATTGTAACCTGTTATGCAAATAGGCTTCATGTGTACATAGCTTGTGCTTGAAAATCAGGTAGTTTGTGCATTTGAAATTGCAGGCTTTGCTTTGCAGTTAACAGCGCTACTGAAAAACTACTCCTCGATCTATTACTGTATATTTACTGCTTTGATTTGGTTTGGAGGGGAGGAGAGTATGTGGAGGACATGCTGAAGCATCTCCAACAAGAACAAGGAAAACAAGAAGTTCTCAGCCCCTGCGTCTGAATTTTATTTTCACATCATAGTACAAATAGGTTGAACCAATGCAGCAAGCATTTTGCAATGAACACCTATGCTTACTAAACATCTGCTTCCTAGGTCAAGTTCAGAAATTAAACAATATATCGTATCATCATCCCTCCAGAGCTAGCTAAAAATGGCAGTCACCCACACGCTTCAGTCTTGTAATGAGATAGAAGAGGGTTTTGAATGCTTCAGAGGGGATGAAGATTTGCCCAGTTTGTTTGTGCACAGTTTTCTTTGTTCCCTACATTTATTCTTAACAGCTAATACAGAATTGGTTAAAGTAAATAAACGTCTTTTGAGCATTTATCTGAGATAAAAAATATTTAGTAATAATACTGCTTCAGAAGCCTGCCAAATCTGGGAGCCTTATAGAATGCAAGAACGGGCTGCGTAAGTCAGAAGTAGTTTTCCTTTGAAGGCAGCTGGGGATCAACCACCATAGAAAAGCATCCGGCAAAGACTGCTGGGAGGAGGAGAGAGGGGGATTAATTAACCAGTTACAAAGAATTCACTTCTTTAGAAAGAAACATTTTTATTTGTGGTTTGCATTAACTGCTCTCTTAATGAAACCACGCTGGCACGGCATGCTTGAATAACGAGGGCCCCCACTGTATTAAAACAGTCCCACTAGTACACCATGTGAACCATTTGTGTCTCTGCGTAAAACAGAGTGTTCTATTCTAGCAATGTATAACATTCCTCCTTACACATTTACTAAGCCTACTATACAATTTCAGAGCAGGGGGTTACAACTTAGATATTCAGTTTTACGTCATCCAAGTCAACCACAGTTAATATATAACAAGGAAGTTTTCTCTTGTGATGTGCTGTGTGTTTGATATGACTACTGCTCTCCTGTTGTTCTGAAAATGTGTTATTGTTCAGGTCAAACCTCAGCTATAAACATCAATAAATTTATAAATGAGAAAAGCAATGTTGATATACTGTACCGTATGTGACAATTATTGAATTATCGTGTGTGCAAATGATTAGCCCCTCCAGCACTTCCTCAAGAATTGGTAACTAATTAATAAAGAGGGCGTGAGGGGGGTGTTGTGCTGTTGCGAAGGAAACACACCACCTCCCCATGCCCCAAAGTGCGTGCAGGAATGAGATAACAAAATTGCAACCCTTGTGTCATCTTCTGATGTTCCAGTACCAACCTGTAGCTTGAAAAAAGAATCCTACAAGAGGCCTAAGCTGGGGTTTTCTGTCTATCAATGCCAGCAAGCTTGGGCTCTATGAAGGTGATAAACTCAAGTCATGGATAATGGATTATGGTGGCATGTTTCAGATGTGACCCCAGCGGGCATTAAAAGTATTTTTTGTTCTTGGTTCTTGACTAATCAGGATAAACATTGTGAAAAAAAATTTTTTAATGGAGTTTGGCAAGGGCAATGAAGATGGCATAACATGCTGTTAAAGGGACCAATATCTAAGGTGTATCTATCGTCAGATAATGGTCACTTGATCTTGCAACTATAGATGCCAGCAGACAAACACTAACTGGGCCATCCAATGTGCCCTTGCCTCTGCTTTCAAAGGAGTGATGGGGGTAGTTGGTAATACTGCAGCCTCCCAATCCTATTCTTACTGTTACGATGCACCTCAGGTCCGAGGGACACCCCCTGATTTTGCGTGGCTCCCCTCCATCGTCGGCATGGCCGCACGCTGTTACGCACAGTTCAAGACACCCGAAAGCTCCGCCCACTCAAGTTGACATCTTCGACGGGCAGACACAGAGCGTGGGAAAATAGGCATTTAAACCCAGACTCTCTGCACAGCAAGTGCCTCAGCTACAGGCTTCTTGTGCTGGTGCGTCCTTGGTTGCTGTCTCATGTTCTGAAATCGGACTATTATTGGATCTGCTGTCTTGCCTTGCTGCCTGCCCTGAACCCTGACTGTTATTGGATCTGCTGCCTTGACTTGCTGCCTACTCTGAACCGGACCTGTTATTGGATCTGCTGTCTTGCTACCTGCCCCGAACCCGGACTGGTCTTAAACCTGTTGTATTGCTGCCTGCTCCGAGAAGGAACTGCCGGAGAGTATTGTCTCATCACTGGCTCTGGATCTGGATAAACCTTGGGGTTCATTCTTCACTGTCACTCCACTCAAGGAAGGCGGTTACTCTACCACTAGGGTCCAAACTATTGTCAGAGATCTATCACGTATATTGTCCTCAATATCTATTTATTTATTTAAAACACTTTTAGCCTGTATTATTACCCTTTCTAGGCAGGTTACAGATTAACATCCATAATAAAAACATAACAAGAAACAAAAAGATAACATAATGAGCACATTTTAGTTAACATCACCCATACCTTGGCCCAATATAAAAAAAAAAAAACACTACAAACTCACATCATATCCCCAAATTCTTGCTGATATAAAAATGCTTTAAGTATTTTTTGAAACCTGATTATAGATGACTGAGCCTTAAGATTTTCGGGTAACCCATTCCAAAGGCAAGGTCCATCTGACAAACTGAAGGTAGTACTAATAAATTCTGTGATGATGATCTCAAAACACTAACTGGTTGGTATATATTTAACATTGAATTAAAACAATTAGCAGTTAGGTCATGAATAGCCTTAAAGGAGAGCAATATTATCTTAAAAAACATCAACTATCTCAAAAGGGACAGAGACAGGATAGAGGCATTCCAGAAAAGGGTGACCAAAATAATGGGAGGTCTCCATCAAATGACTTATGAGGAGAGGTTGAAGGACCTAAGTAAGCATGTATATCCTGGAGGAGAGGAGGAGCAGAGGAGATATGATATACAGACCTTCAGATACTTGAAAGGTTTTAATGATGCACGATCAACAACAAACCTTTTCCACTGGAAAGAAACCAATAGAACTAGGGGTCACAAAATGAAACTCCGGGGAGGATGACTCAAAAATCAATGTCAGGAAGTATTTCTTCAAGGAGAGGGTGGTAGATGCATAGAATGCCCTTCCGGAGGAGGTGGTAAAGACAAAAAAAGTGAAAGATTTCAAAAGGGCATGGGATAAACACTGTGGATCCCTAAAGGCAAGGGGGAGGGGAATGAAGTAAGAGGCATGGAGGTAACTTGCTGGGGTGGTGAATACTACCCTTAACAAATAAGCCTTCATACTGTTAATGCAACTCCATCATTGCTCTTTACTTCAATGGCAGGGGGAAAAGAGGAATTGGATTCAGACAACAACCAACAAGGACATTGAACACTAGGGACGTGCATTCATTGTGAACGAATGCACAATCCGCAACGTATAGGTCCCTATTTGTTGCATTCATAGGTTCGCAAAACGTATGGTGAACCCCCATGAATGCAATGAATCCTGAACAAATAAACCCCCACCCTCCTGACCCCCCCCCCCCCCAAGACTTGCCTAAAGTCCCTGGTGGTCCAGCGGGGTTCCTGGATCATCTCCTGCACTTGCGTCGTCGGCTGCCAGTATTGAAAATGGTGCTGATAGCCTTTGACCTTACTATGTCACAGGGGCTACCGGTGCCATTGGTCAGCCCCTGTCACATGGTAGGAGCAATGGATGGCCGGCACCACCTTGTGCTCCTACCATGTGACAGGGGCTGACCAAAGGCACTGGTAGCCCCTGTGACATAGTAAGGGCAAAGGCTATTGGCGCCATTTTGAATATTGGCAGTCGATGGCCTGAGAGCAGGAGATCGCTCAAGGATCCCCGCTGGACCACCAGAGATTTTTAGCAAGTCTTGGGGGGGGGGGTCAGGAGGGTGGGGGGTTGTAATTAATTAAATTTAAAGGGAACAAATGTAGAATTCAACGTATTAACGGATCGAGCTTTTCCCCTCTTGACCAAATGCAACGTATCTGGGCCCCGACGAATATGTATCCCAAATCCAAGGAATACTTTCTGGCTGCACATCCCCATTAAACTCTATAGTCTGGGAAAACAAATAAGCATGGTGGTAACTTGCTTGATGAAGCAGTTACTAGGGATGTGCAATGAAATAGGAAATAAAGATGATATTTCCTATTTTGTTGCATTTCGGGGGCTGACAAAACGAAAGGAAAACCCATGAAATTTCATGTGGTTTTCCTATCATTTTTTGGGGGAAGAAAGGGCACATTAAAAAAAAAAACCCCAAACCCACCCCAATGCTTCAAATTTTATAAATTACAAACCCCCACTGTCCCGACCCCCCAAGACTTGCCCAACCACCCCCCCAAGACTTGCCGAACGTCCCTGGTGGTCCCACGTGGGGCCATCCATTACTCCTACCATGTGACAGGGGCCGACCAATGGCATTGGTAGCCCCTATCACATGGTAAGGGCAAAGGGCCACTGACGCCATTTTGATTACTGGTAGCTGACGGCCCCAGAGGGGGAGATCACTCCCAGGACCCCCTCTGGACCACCAGGGACGTTCAGCAAGTCTTGTGGGGGGGGGGCATTATAGTTAAATAATTTGAAGGGTTGGGGTGGGGATATTTGTTTTTTTGGGTTTTTCCCGAAATAGAAATGAAAAAAGGTTTTGGATTCAAGGAGTGGACCAAAATGGCCCACCCCACACCCAAAAACAAAACACCAATGAAAAAATAAATGTGTGCACATCCCTAGCAGTTACTGCCCTTAACCAACAAGCCTGATACTACACTTCTGATGCAACTCCAATATTGCTCTCTGCTTCAACTGCAGGGGAGGAAAGGAAATTAAACAGTAACCAACAAGAGCATGGGGACAACTTGCTTGATGCAGTAGTTACAACTCTTAACCAAAAAGTCTGATACTATACACTTCTGATGCAACTCCAACATTGCTCTCTGATTCAACGGCAGGGAGTGAAAGGAAATTGGACTCAAACAGTAACCAACAAGAGCCCTGATCTTGGCAATCTGAGTAATTGATAAGTATGGGAAACTGATAACAATGGGAGCTTGCTGGGCAGACTGGATGAGCCATTAGGTCCTTTTCTGCCGTCACTTCTATGTTTCTATGTTACTAATAGGTAATCAAGGTAGCCTAAACAACATGGAAATAATATGCTCCTAGCATTCCTACACGCCGATTTTATACTTCTCACTGCTAATTTTGACTTTTTTGGTCTCTGAACTTCCATTTATTATTAGACTTGCCATTAACTAAGGATCATGATTACCATTGGTTTATTGTATTTGCTTTTATTTTGTTGGTATTTTTTGATATATATCATGTCTATGTTATTTCAATTTCTCTGTAAAGCCTGTTGCTGAATTATTGTTTATTGTAAACCGAGGTGATGTTTTTAACGTGCCGTGGTATATAAAAAAAAATCACTAAATAAATAAATAAATAAAAATGCTTGAATTCTGTCAAGATATTGATTTCTACCATCTCTGCTGGTAAGTCATTCCAAATTGTATATCAAAATTTCACTCAAAACAATGCACTGCATAAGATATCACAAATTTGTTCTTTGCTCAAAAAGACCTCATATAAACAGGCACGTAGACTGCAACATCTGTCTCAGTGTCTCATGTCATAAATCAAAAAGTAGCACCATATTTATAATCATAGGTCTCTGTAAATCCTTGTAATGCAGAACTTGGTTAATTTTTTTTTGAGAAACAATATTTTTATATGCAAATAAAAACTTTCTTGTTAGAGAAAGGCAAAGTCAGATAAGGAGCTCTCACTTATCTTACAATTCCAGACTTGTGAAATCTACCTTAGGCATCGGCAAAACTATTTTTAAGTCCACCAAAGCTGGCTAGAAATGAAGTGCTTTCTCATAAAAACACCCGATGCTGTGGCATTTCAAAATTTCTTGTCCTCATCAGAGATCATTTTATCATATGGCAGTGGCCGACTGACTTCAATGGAGCTTTGAGAGTGTAGTAGTCATTATTAACTTTCCACTGGTGGATTTCACGTCTGGAGTTGTAAGATAAGTGAGAGCTCCTTATCTGACTTTGCCTTTCTCTAACAAGAAGTAAAGAAGTATTTTCTGATGCTTCCTCTGAGCTTGTCTCATTTGAACTTCATATCATGACCCCTTGTCCTTGAAATTCCTTTTCTAAGGAAAATTTCATTTTCTTGTAAATTATTGAAGCCTTTAAAATTTTTAAATGTTTCTGTGATATCCCCATGTCCCTTCTTTTCTCCAGCAAATGCATCTAGAGAGTATTAAGCCTTTCTTTGTAGGATGTGTTGTAGGCTTTGTACCTGTAGAGCCCTATTGGTCTCTATAAGTGGAATATTCCATCTGTAAAGGGAGAGGTCAGACATATTCTTTGTTTATCAACTCTCTCCTGTGGATTGCTGTATTGGTAATGACCTGTTTTTATATATTAAAAACAAGATATGCCAAACTGGGTGTTGGGAAGCGCTAGGAGAGTGGTTCCACTTCCTAGGAGAATGTGTGTTCTTGGGCCACTGCTTGACCCCAGAGGAACTCTGAAGAGGTGCCAAGGCAGGTGAGGCATGCCTGAACATGGGCAGGAGAGGAGCAAGGCTGGACTGAAGACAAGCGAGGGAATCCGGAACAGGAACCAGGCTGGACCTGGCCTCCGCTGGACCTGCTCGTACCAGTGTGACCCAGAAACGCAATGCTGGTCACGAGAGTAGCCCTCTGGCCACTCGAAAGCCCTTTCGGACCCGCCACTTGAGAACGATGAGTGATGAGGCCAGACAGAGGCTGAGGGCAGGAACATGAAGACTCAGATGAAGACTCAGTCGAGGACTTGGATACTCAGATGAAGACTCAGGCGAGGGACTTGGATACTCAGATAAAGACTCAGGCGAGGGACTAGGATACTCAGACAAAGACTTAGGCGAGGATTCAGGATACTCAGGAGTTTCAAGCAAGGATTCGGGTTACTTAGGAGTTTCAAGCAAGGATTCAGAAGTCATGCGAAAGCACTGGGTGAGAACTGCACCGCAGCGCGCCCTACACAGCCACCCATGGCTGGTCGCGGATCACACTGTACACAAACCAGACTCCAAACAAGATAATGGAGATTGAGATTGGAACATGGTGAAGATTCAGTAGAGGCCTGCACCGGGGTGTGCCCTACACAGCCACCAGTGGCTGATCGCGGACCACGCTGAAGCCGAGCAGGTTCTTGGTAGAGTCTTAGACATGACGGAGCAGGCACAAGGGGACTCCGTAGACCGGGAAAAAGATACACAGGAACAAGGCTTTAAAAACAGAAGTCTCCCGGAGGCTTGCGCTGCAGAAGAGAAGAAGGCCTTTTACCATAAGGCACCCTACACAGCCAATCCAGGGCTGGTCATGGACCACGACATGGCACACTAGGAGAGGTGGGCACAAGGAACCTGGGAACTAGATGCAGAGGAGAAGACAAGGACATTAGGATCAAGACAACAGGAACACGGAGTGTTTGGGACATCTGGAACATCAGGATGTGGAACAACAGGACTTTCAGAAATGGAACCACACAACAACAGGACATCTGGAACATCAAGGCTTTCAGGAACGAACTCACAGGACAACGGGACATCTAGACATGGAACATCAGGATTTCCAGTAATGAAGGCTCAGATGAAGACAAAGGACCTCCAATGAGAAACACAGGACCTTGAAGAAGCGATGGACCTCAGAAGACTCCTGAATCGATGGACTAGAACATCCAGGAGTGAACTGACTCCTTGAAAAAGCAATGAGGGACTGGCAAAGAGCCCTTTTTATAGGGCTGAAGCAAAGCAGGTCGATGATGACATCTCCAAGGATCACGGGGCTTTTTCCTGCAGCTGGCCCTTTAAGAATCGAGCTGAGGTGCACGTCCGAGCCTAGGGAAAGGCAGGAGGAAGCAGGAGCAGATGGACGTACTGGCGGCATCCCTGCCACGAGGAAGGCCCAAAGAGGAGCGGCTCCCTGCCGCTTGGATGGAGAAGAGGCAGGCACTGGCAGGGGCGGCTTCCCTGCCATCTGAGAACCCCGGCAGCGGCTCCAGCCGCGAAGATGGAGCCGGAGTGGCAGCAGTGACCCCAGCCACGCAGGAAGGCTCCCGATGGCTCAGCCCTGCCATGCAGGGCAGGAGATGGCCGCGGCCTCCGGGCCACGGAGGACAGCATTGGCGGCCTGGCTGGCTGTGTTTGAGGTAGGTGGGGGTACTGCCTGCGGCTGATGCAGGCAGGAGCACAACACTGGGTCAGACCAAGGGTCCATCAAGCCCAAATTCCTGATTCCAACAGTGGCCAATCCAAGTCACAAGTACCTGACAAGTACCCAAACATTAAATAAATCTCAAGCTATTATTGCTTATTAATTAATAGCAGTTTTAAGTTTATGGATTTTTCCTCTAGGAAAGGACTTGGGAGATGCCAGCCATGTACCATCAAGGGAATTGAGAAGTTTGGAGAAACAGTAAGAAGTCTACTTAAGATATCTGAATTAAGGTATGAGAAATAGAACTTTGAATTTTGTCATCTAAAGCACCGGCTCTCAACTGGTGTTATGGTTTCAAGGTGTTTGAGTGGATTCCTGGGTACTGTGGAAGATGACCACGCCCACGGGGAGGAGCCCCATGGGGAGCCACAGTAATAGGCTAGACTTAGGATGCACAAACACAGGGGTAGATTTTTAAAAACGGCGTGTTCGCGTACTTTTGTTCGCGCTCCAGGCGCAAACAAAAGTACGCTGGATTTTAGTAGATCTGCGCGTATCTGCTAAAATCCGGGATCGGCGCACGCAAGGCTGCCGATTTTGGGCAGCCGGCGCGCGCCAAGCCGCGCAGCCTGCCTCCGTTCCCTCCGAGGCCGCTCCAAAATCGGAGCGGCCTCGGAGGGAACTCTCTTTCACCCTCCCCTCACCTTCCCCTCCCTTCCTCTACCTAACCCACCCCCCGGCCCTATCTAAACCCCCCCCTACCTTTGTCCGGGGATTTACGCCTCCCGGAGGGAGAAGTAAATCCACGCGCGCCAGCGGGCCGCTAGCGCACCGAGACGCGACCCGGGGGCGGTTCCAGAGGGCGCGGCCACGCCCCTGGACCGCCCCGGGCCGAAACTACGTCCCTGGGCCCGCCCCCAAAACGCTGCGTCGATCGGCCACGCCCCCGACAAAAAACCCCGGGACTTACACGAGTCCCGGGGCTCTGCGCGTGCCGGCAGGCCTATGGAAAATAGGCGCGCCGGCGCACAAGGCCCTGCTCTCGTAAATCCAGGCGGATTTACGCGAGCAGGGCTTTTAAAATCCGCCCCACAGAGTTTTGTCTTTATTGTACAGTTGATGTATACCACCAGAGGTGATAGTAGTGAGGTGATCCAGAGGAGCAGTCTAGGGACCCTCGGCAGAGGGAACCCGTCTCACCAAGATGGTATAGGGATTTCCAGGTGTAGGTTTCCCAGCACAGCAGAGCTATAGATGAGACAGACTGAGAGTTAGATTACTCACTAGATGGTAGCTGTAAGGTTGACGATTCCACCAGGCGGTAACAGGCACCAATGCAGGGAGATCAGGCCCTCGAGGAGCGAGTACCTGATCCTAGTAAGGCACCTGAAAGAAAGCAAAGGGCCCCCAAGGAGCGGGTACTCAGGTAGATGAATACCCTGAAGGGCAGAGAGAGCTTCCAGTGGCAGCACGGAAGCGGCAGAGTAACTTAGACCGGACGAGTCCAATCCAATCCTTGCTAACTCAACAAGCTAGCAAACAAACGTAGGCTAAATACCCGGATGACATGACATCACTCGAGGGGGATGCCCCCGAGGTTCCCGCCATGACGTGGAAAAAAGACATGGGTGTCATGAGCGCGCGCACCTTAGGAGGCCCTTAGGAAAAACATGGCGTGAAGCTTTGCCATAGCCGTTCCAGGGACACCGAAGAACGCGGCTTGCAGACACAGCGGTAGCCATCTTCCCAAGGCTAGCGGGGAAAGCAGAGAAAAAGGTGAGGCATATGGGTCGAAGCCATCTGAGACCGACGGGCGCAACAACTGGTATGTCGTAACACACCAGTGTGTTGCCAAGCACACGCAGGTATGTCGCCACACTTCCCGGTCCCCAGCTGACCCAACTGCTCCCTCTACCTGAGCTAAATAGGTCCTCTGCCCGGGCTTAAAATGCTGATAGCCCAGGCGGAACGCGGCAGGACAGCTGGTGTCAGTGGCAATGGCATGCTTTCTTCTCGCTCCCCGGAAGAGGAAATGGTGAGCAGCAGGTGCGTGCATGGGAAGAATAGACCATACTATCCCCCCTGTCACTCCCCTGTCTTACCACCACCCGCGTCTCACCCTCCAACCCACCCATACCCCCCCACCCTCCCTCCCCTCACCCTTTCCCTTTACCCCCGCCCACCCCCCACCCCATCGCCACCTATCCACCTTGCTCCACTGAAACCCCAGTTAAAACTTTCAACCCTATGTTTAAATCAAGACACCGTTGTTACCTGCTGTAACTGCTGTAAATAAGCTAATAGTTTATATATATGTGTTTAATTGTTTAATAAGTTATCATTATAATCCACCATAACTGCTGTAATTAAGCTTTAATATATATCATTTTATAATCTATTTATCCTTCATTAACCGCTGTAATAATCAACCATGTTATAACCTCGTTAAACAACCTATCCTGTAAATACTGATACGTTCCTTGTACCTTTCTCAGCTGCTGTCTTTCCTCCTTTACCTCTCTCACCCCTCTCCCCCCCCCCTCTTTTCGCTCCTGCTCCATTCCCCCACTCCCTGTTTTTTGTAATTTCCTCCTTTCTCAAGTTTATTGTAAACCGGCGTGATGTGCTTGCACGAACACCGGTATATTAAAAGCTGTTAAATAAATAAATAAATACTAGTGTGGGCAGCATCGGCCCGAAGAAGGCCTGAAGAATGCGCAGCGCGGCTCGGAGTAAAACGAGGAACAATGTCAACTCCTGCGGCCAATGGGACTCCTTTCTCTGTGAGGGCTGAAAGTGAAGGAGGTTGCTGCTCCTTTAGAATTGGAAGTGGCGGAGGCTTCTGCTGCTGCTAGTTCGGGGGGAGGGGGAGGGCAGAGAGAGTGAGAAAATGAGCAAGCATATGTGTTTGAGATCCTGTGTGTGTGTGTGTGTGTGTATGTGTGTGTGAGTGAGACAACATGTATGTGAATGACTGAGAGCCTGTATATGAGAAATAGAGTATGTGTGTGATTGAGAGCCTGTGTGTGAGAGATAGCAGCATGAATTTTAGTGTGATTGAGAACCTGTATGTGTAAGTTTGTGATTGAAAACCTGTTTGTGTGAAAGAGTATGTGTGTGTGATTGAGATCCTTTGTGTGTGAGAGAGATCATGTATATGTATGATTAAGAGACTGTGTGTTAAAGTAAGAGAGAGAGCATGTGTGTCTGTGTGTGATTGAAAGCTGGTTTAAGTGAGGGAGCATGTGAGTATTTGATTGAGAGCCTGTGCGTAAATGAGAGAAAGAGAGAGAGCATGTGTGTAAGCACGTAAATGGCAGTCTGTGTGTGAGAGAAAAAGACAGCATGTATGTGTGTGATTGAAAGCCTGTATGTGTAGGCATGAAAAGACAACATGTGTGAAAATGTGTGATTAAGAGCCTATATAAATGAGAGAGAAAAAGCATGTGTATTAGAGATGTGAATCGGAATCGGTTCGGTTCCAGTTCCGATTCAAATCGTGCATTTTTGTTTCGTCCGGCCCGATCTGTTTCTTTTTTATCAGCTGCGCCCAATCCGATAAACAAAAAACCCACCCCGACCCTTTAAAACCGCTCCCTTAGCCTCCACCACCCTCCTGACCCCCCCCCCAAAAAAATGTTTTAAAATTACCTGGTGGTCCAGTGGGGGTCCCGTGAGAGTTCTCTCGCGCTCGGGCTGTCGGCCGATAAACAAAAAACCCACCCCGACCCTTTAAAACCGCTCCCTTAGCCTCCACCACCCTCCTGACCCCCCCCCCAAAAAAACGTTTTAAAATTACCTGGTGGTCCAGAGGGCCCCGGGAGCAATCTTACGCTCTCGGGCCGTCGGCTGCCACTAATAAAAATGGCGGCAATGACCCTTTGTCCTTACCATGTGACAGGGTAACCGTGCAATTGGCCGGCCCCTGTCACATGGTAGGAGCACTGGACGGCCGGCGGCATCTTTAGAAAGTGGCAGCCAACGCCCCGAAAGCGGGAGATCGCTCCGGGGGCCCACTGGACCACTAGGTAATTTGAAAACATTTTTTGGGGGGTCGGGAGGGTGGTGGAGGCTAAGGGAGCAGTTTTAAAGGGTCGGGTGGGTTTTTTGTTTATCAGCCGACAGCCCGAGCGTGTGAGAACGCTTCTGGGACCCCCGCTGGACCACAAGGTAATTTTAAAACATTTTTTGGGGGGTCGGGAGGGTGGTGGAGGTTAAGGGAGCGGTTTTAAAGGGTCGGGGTGGGTTTTTAGGTTGTGTCCTAACTCCCGTTAGTGTGCACTAACCCGATTAACAATTTTTTCATGATAAATTGGTGGAATTTCTATTGTATTGCTCTCTTTAATGATTAATGACGATTTAAAAAAATATCGGACGATATTTTAAATCGTCAAAAAACGATTCACATCCCTAATGTGTATATGTGAGTGACTGAGAGCCAGTGTGAGAGAGGGAGAGGAGAAAGCTGCAAGCAAACCATCCCTCCTCCTGCTAATTCAAAACAATCTCAGGGCACCTGGATATCAAACATTCCCAGGTATGCAGAGCAAAATATTTTTTGTATTCTTATTATTTTTCATTATTGGGCCTTTATGTCTGCTATTTTGAAATATTTTAATGATATCTAGAAATTTTTTATATGAGTTTTTAATTATTGGATATTCCATTCATCAGCTGTTTTGAAATAATCTGTTCTTTTTGTTAATATGGTTTTGCTGCTATTGATTTTATATTTCTTGATTTGTTTTATAAGGATGGGTGATGTTTCTCTTTTTCCTTTGTTACACTGCATACAGAGACTCTGGCTTGTTGCGGTTTCCAATTCAGTTTTTGTCTGCATGCTTCTAGTTATGCGTTTTGGTCTCTTTATTCTTTGTTAGGTGAGGGTCTGCGGATGTGACTGAGGTGAGGTTTTCTGCTGGCGTGTATTTTCTGTGTAGGGCTCTATAGTAGCTTGGCTTGTTCCGTTTTCCTAATAGGAGGTGTATTGGTGTCTTAAGGCCTGGTGTAATATTTTCAGTGTTGCCTTTTCTTAGGTAAGGTGGTTACTGTTTGAGTACTGGAAATTGGTGGTGTTTTGGTGTGGGATATTTATTATGTATGCAATTTCTGTTCAGACAGAATACGTATCTTTCCCTCGTGTCATTCTTAACAATAAAAATAATACTGGGCCTTTATTTTTTATTTCCGCCATGAATTGTAATGAGCAGTGTCACACATGTGAGTGTGGTCTGTCAGGTGTGTCACAATGGGAAAAATATTGAGAACCACTGATCTAAAGCAATAAAGTATGATATCCACCATTTTCAGAGGAAGCTCCAAAACTGCCCTTGAAATTGGGATGAGATGTGGATAGAAAGATTAGATAATATCGTTTTTACAGATTTGCAGATTTATTAGAAGAGGGTTATGTCATGGATTGTATTATATAAGGATTTGTTCATTGACATTCACTTCAATTTTAAATCGGGTATTAGTAAAATTATACTGGAACCTTATCCAGAGCGCAGCATGCTTATTACTCTGGATATTAAAGACAGCTATAATAATGCTCAGGGTCTTAGAGAGAAATCTACCCTGGATAGGGAATCCTGGAAAGAATGGGCTTATGGAAGATATGGGAGGTGAGGACATTTTAAACTCTTGAAACTGAGGTATAGGCTTGGAGTCTACTTGAGGACCTCAGACTTTCTGTGAATTGCTTCCATCCTGTCAATGCTCCTATCAAAGTATGACCTCAAGAGCAATGGAAACATCACACTATCTAATGAATATTGCAACATAAAGTAAAATGTATATTTAGATTCTGAACAATCTGACTGGCATGTAAGGAGTTCATCGTGTACATTGTCCTAAGGACAATGTATTTCCTCCCAACCCTCTATGGCTAAAAGTGAGCATGCTGCCAACTGCAAATGTACATTTCTCTGTGGGGAAAGGTACAGAACCAGGACTGGCAGAGAAACTTAGTAAGAGTGGGCAATTTATTTTAAAATTCCTGTGCCTGCTTTCCACTGCATTTTTACCTGCACACTATGGAGTAGATTTTAAAAAAGTACGCTCGTGCATACTTTTGTTCGCACACCAGGCGCAAACAAGAGTATGCCGGATTTTAATAGATATGCGCGTAGCCGCACGTATCCTTTAAAATCTGGGGTCGGCACTGGCAAGGCTGTGCAAAATCGGCAGTCTGCACGCACCGAGCCACGCAACCTGCCTCCGTTCCCTCCGAGGCCGCTCCGAAATCGGAGCGGCCTTGGAGGGAACTTTCCTTCCACCCACCCCCAGCACCTTCCCCTCCCTTCCCCTACCTAACCCACCCCCCCAGCCCTATCTAAACCCCCCACCTTTGTTTTAAAAGTTACGCCTGCCTGAGGCAGGCGTAACTCGCGCACGCCGGCTGCATGATTCCCCAGCCCGGGAGCAGTTTCAGATGCCTCGGCCATGCCCCCAAAATGCCCCCAGGCCGGAACCATGCCCCCGGATGACGCGCCGATGCGCCATGCCCCCCGAAACGCCCCCCCCCAGGAAAGCCCCGGGACTTACACGCGTCCCGGGGCTTGCGCATGCCGCCAAGCTTATGCAACATAGGCTCGGCGCGTGCAGGGGGAGCTTGGGGCAGGTTTTCGGGGGGTATGCGCGTATCCCTTTGAAAATCTGCCCCTATGCATCTCCTTTATTAAAAATATGATTTTAAAAAAATGTTCTAATATAATAAGGTTACTTTTTGTAGTAACTATACCCTGATCAGGCTAAAATTTAGCATTATCTCAGGTATTCAGCATTTCTAGATGGAAGAAACCCTCTCATTTGGGGGGTTATAGTTTAAATAAACAGATTTGATTTGTTGTGGCAATAAAAATATTTCATTATTGCCCAGATTAGACAAAATAGGATATTCACTGCTATTAAGCTTGCCACATCAGTAGGGAAAGGCCAAGCCAGTCCTGGTTTTACTCTTGCTGCAAGCATGGACTTGTAATATAAATTTCATAAGAAACAGGACAAGAAGTCCATGAATGCAATGGGTAGAATCCAGGGCTGGCTCAGCCTCTCTCTGCACACATAAAACTATATGGTAACCATAACAGTAACTGAGCTATGTACAGGATTAACAAACACTATAACCCAGCAGGAAAAAGCCACGGTAGCACCAAAGTGCAAAGTTATGCAAATCAGAGCTGCCCGGGTTTCCGACAACCCCATTCAATTGCATTATGATACATGTGGTTCTCACTTCAAATGGGAGAATCAGGGACAACAAAAACCATATGGCCTAATATTTCATCTCCCACGCGTGTAAAAAACGGGGATTATGCGTGTGGCTGGGCCTTGCGCATGCCGCACGCATCTTCAAAGGGGCCCAGCCACGCATGTAACCCCCGTTATGTGCCAAAGTACCTAGCCCAGATAAAGGGGTGGTCTGGGGGGCTGGGAGGGGCGGGGCTGGAGGTGGCTGGCACAGCGGCCTTAATTGGAGCAGACTGGGAAAGGCCAGGATGCTTCGCCATGCGAATTTTGCAGAACTGTATTCCCCCTTGTGCGCGCGGATTACAAAATCCGGTGCGCATGTGTGCGCACGGCCCAACGATCTTATAAAATGCGCGCCGGTGCACACGTTATAAAATTAGCGCACACCTTTCAATATCTACCCGATAGTGCACAGGGATATAAGCTAAAAAAAGAACAGAACTGGACATAAGTTTCCTGCCTTTTAATAAGTCACTTGGCAGCTGTGTGTCAGGGTTGCTAATTCCTGAAAAAAAAAAAATTTTTCCTTACAGTCTGATAGATTTTTATTGACATTTTTACTGATCGCCAAGACTGACAGTAAAAAAAAAAAACATTTTCCAGGGCTAATTATCTTGCCAGGTAGATACTGTACTGGTGGAAAAGGGGTGATTCCCCTCCCAACTTAAAAAGATTGCCTGTTGGGAGGGTGGGGGCTGTTCCCCACCAAAACTGAAGCCTCACCCCTCCTCTCCCAGAAGCCCTGTCTACATTTCCAGCAATGGCAGTCCCTTTTAAATGGAATGGCATAGTCACTAAGTGGTATTTATGACTCCCAATGACTTTAAATAGAGATGGAAGAGGCATGTGGTCAAGTGCTTTTCACTCTGGGCTGGGAGAGAGAGAGCCAGAAGACAAGATTTATGAACAAGCTAACATTACTTCCAGACCTTATGGGCAGATCTAATTATTTAGCTTTTTTTACGGGCATTTGGTAATGGCAACCCTGCTCCATGCTTCTGAAAAGAAGGCAGTTGATCTAGAGTTTCCGGATTAGCAATCTTCCCCCCCCCCTCTGCCTCCCCCTTAAATAATTGCCCCCTCCTTCCCCCTTGTAAATAGCCACCCTTTTTTATACCCCCACCCCTTTCCGCAATATGCAATACTTCTGATTCTTCCACTAAGACTTCCCCGGAATAGCAACCTTTCCTCTCCCTGCCCCTTTTTAAACAGTTGTCCCCCCCCCTCCCTCCCCCCTGTAAATAGCCACCCAACTTACCTCCCCGCACCCTAGTTCGTTGTAAATAGCTCCTCTTACCCTGCCCCTATTTTTATCTAATTTTAACTATTGCCTCGGGCTCCCCGTTAGAGCCCTCTCTACTCTTGTTTTTGCTGGTTATCCACCCCCACATCCCTGTTCTATGTATTTTCTACCTGCTGTTATAATGTAAACCGACATGATGGGTATTTTAATGTCGGTATAGAAAAACTGTTAAATAAATAAATAAATAAATAAATAAATAAATAGAGTTTCAGAGCTATTAAAGGGACAAACTAAGGGGTGGATTTATCAAAATGTGGTAAGTACCTCATGAGATAGCAAAAGGGGTGTGTTTTATGCTAATATAGCATTTATCACAATTTGCACTAATTAAATGTGCAGAGCTAAGTTAGCACAAATTGTGATACCATTTCAGATTCTGTGATAAGTGCCAGACCTGTTGAGAGAGAGAGAGAGACAGACTGGCTGTAATATCATGGCCCATAGGTAGGTATTTGTATCCCTATGGTAGGCCCACCTAGTAACTCGAGGTGGGGATTAGGTAAGCGTGTAGGGGGTTAGGGGCCACTTTGACATTCTACGTGACACCTACGAACAGAACAGTGGTCTCTTGTGAAGATTTGATGACCTACGGAGTGAGGAAACTCACTCCAAGATGAGATTTGTGCAATGTTCTCTCTACCTAGCTTGATGCTACCCAGGTAGAGAGTCCATCAAGCTAGGTTGAGAGAACATTGCACAAATCTCATCTTTGGGTGAGTTTCCTCACTCCGTAGGTCATCAAATCATCACAAGAGACCACTGTTCTGTTCGTACATCTCACGTTGAATGTGAAAGTGACCCCTAACCCCCTACACTAATACTTAAACCTCACCTCGAGTTACTAGGTGGGCCTCCCATAGGGATACAAATACCTGTCTAGGGAGGAGGCACTATAGCAAGGCTCTCTCTCTCCCTCCCTCTCTGAGCCTGCATCATACTAAAACAGGCCTGTTAGGAGACATCATGAACCACAATATACTGGCAATACAATACACATGCTTATTAGTATAAGGTACACCCCTTTTTGGTATCCAATGCGATATTGGAAAATGAGGCCCTAAATGGCCTGTAAATGTCCACCTCCTCTCTGCTAGTACTTTTATGAAGAGGGACAGCATCTGCCCTCCAGCCCTATGCGACCATTCTCTCCTCCAAAGACGTTTTGAATGGATCCATCAGTAAACCTGCCAGAACCTTTGTGAGCTCTTTTAATATCCTGGGATGTATCCCATCCCAGCGTTGTCCACTTGCAGTTTTGATAGTTCTCTACAAACCATTTCTTCTATAAGTGGTGTGGCATTTAGACTACTATTATATGTAGTCCTGCCTACAATTGCATCCACATGTAAATCCTGTCTTCAGTGAATACTTAGGAAAAATGTAAAGAAGTAAATATGTTGGTCCACTTTTCCTTCGGTCCTGTACTTTTCTACCCTGTGGTAAAGAAAGCATTTTCCATTGTGTTTTAATACAGCAGTTAATGGCAAGCTGTGCTGAATACTGATTTGTTACAGCCACACTGTGCAGAAAGTAGGTCTACAATGGGAATATGGAATGAAATAAAAAGATTTGTATTTTTCAAGTTTTCACATTGTGTAAACTCTGTTTCTGTAAAAAAAAACCAGTTGCAGTGTCAAAATTGATCATGTTTTCCCTTGGATGATGTTTTATTAGGTGTACTTCTATATTATATGATGCAGTTAGGCATTTTTAAATCTTTATCTTTATTAGTATTTAAATGCTGCTCCCCACCGTGACCCGGAGTGGTTTACAAAATAAAAACATACATAATCATGTAATCACATAAAACAACCTTAAAAGACAAACAATCAGATATTAATATCACAGCAGAAATCTGAAATCAAATAAATAAATTATAAACCAACTCAAAAAAGTAGGTTTTTAACATTTTTATAAATATCTTGGTATATGTGGTATGACATAGTAGCTGTGGAAGACAGTTCCGCAGCTCAGGGGCTGCTATAGAGAAAGTCTGTCTCACATTTTGACTAATCGAGCTTGTCGTTTTGTTGGTACATCAAACAGGCCTCTCTCACGGGACCACCCCACATGATAGCAGCTATAAACCTGCAAAAGGGCATTTTACAGAAAAGGGAAAGAGTTCATGGCCAGAAGATTGTGAACTAATACAGCTATTTTGTAGGTAATTTGCACATTGACTGGGAGCCAGTGTAATGCCCTAAGCACAGGGGACATGTGTTCATACATGGAGATCCCTGAAATCAGCCTCACTGCAGCATTCTGTAGCAGTTGCAATTCCCTTAGGGATGTAACTGGAAGCCCAACATACAGTGTGTTACAGTAATCCAATGATGGTAATATCAATGCTTGTACAACAGAGCAGAACTGGGTTGAAGATCATAGAGGTTTAAGGTTATGAAAGATGCATAACTTATAAAATCCAGAGCATACATCTGACTCAATTTGATTATTAAAAGGAGTCAATCTGAAACCCAAGACTATTCACGCAAGAAGACGCTGGTCAAACAGCATTTTCAACTGGAGATTGTTTAGGACATCTAGAAATGCGATGGTATAGAACTAGAATTTCATTCTTTGAGATGTTTAAGGCCATCTTTGGGTGAGTTTCCTCACTCCGAAAGTCATCAAATCTTCACAAAAGTGCACTGTTCTGTTCGTACGTCTGCATTAAAGCTGTGCGATATGGCTTTGCAAATTGCGAAGCCGGCCCACTTGGCCAGAAATCCCACCCAAACTTCTACCCTTTTCCTAATTTCCACATCACCTTAAGAGATCGTGCCACCTCCACAGCTGGCCCTTCCCTGTGGAATTCCATTCCTACAGACCTCAGACTGGAACCCTGCCTCTTAACTTTTAGGAAAAGACTTAAGACTTGGTTATTCAAGCAAGCTTTCCAAGACACAATCTAATAACACAATTCAAGGACATATTCCAAGGACTCCACAAAACTCTCAACCACTAATCATGCCTTTTGTACATAGCATTTAATTTATTTATACCGTTTAACCGTTTATTCTTTCCTATCTCTTCCTTCTTCTCCAAGTTCTGCTACCCTTGTTATTTGTAACTTCTCCTTCGGTCACCACAGTTCGAATTGATGTATTTAATGCACTCCCGTTCCATGTAAACCAGCAAGATATGTTTTCATGATTGCCGGTATATAAAAACCTTAAATAAATAAATAAATAAATAATTTGCATCGTATCATGCATTACGGTGTTTTCACATGCGTTAAAGGCGTTTTCGCATGCAATAAATGTGTTTTTCGCATACGAAAACGCCTTAACGCATGTTAAAACGCCATATAACACTTTGATAAATGACCCCCTTAGAGATTTTATTGGCTAAGGGGATCATGAATTTCTTACAATCCACTCTTTCTGATTGGTCTCCTCCTGTGCTTTGATATTTCCGAGTTGTTAAAGTACAGGGCAAGGCTTGAGTTATTTCCTGTGGCTTGCAGTTTCGTGGAATAAAAAGATTTTTCAGCATTATCAATTTGTGATCTATAATTATTAAGACAATTTTTTTTAGTTGAAGTGCCTTGGTAGATCTTGTTTTATGCCAGGTCTGTTTGCATTTATGAAGGAAGCGCCTTTGTCTTGTGTATATATTTTAAATCTTAATAAATATAAAGTGCAAATAAAAGAATTTCAGTAAAAATTTGGCAAACTCAAATGAAATATTTCTCATGAGTTGGCAAACCTCTGTACTCCTGCTTTTCTTGTCATTACTGGCTACAGGTCTCCTTCTATGTAGGTGAGTGACCTAGAAGTTCACATAAAAGGGCATAAATAGGAAAATAATTTCCAAAGAAGGGCATAGAAAACTATCTTTTAATTCAAATATACGTAAATCTACTATATACTGTAATTCTATGTCTCTTGGGAGAGGCTGAACCTATCCTGTTTTTCCACATATTGCATGCATAGACTTATAGTTTTTATTTTTTAAGAATCTGGATCTATTTTAGATTGGTTTTGTTCTAGTGCCATCTGGTGGTGGCACCAAATCAATATATAGGACTTGGTTCCCCTGAAGGGGAGACAAGAGAAAAGAACTAACCTAAACTAAGATTCAAAGAAAACTATTAAAACGTGCCTCTCAATCAAAAATGAAAAACATTGCACGGGGATAAATGCTTAAATATTGCACTGAGGAACAAAATCCGAGCAGAGGGGGGAGCAGACCATACAATTCAGTACCCACTGGCTGGTGAAGGCAACCACTGAGCCTGTAGACATGCGACATAGTGCTATGCTCAGAAACAGAGCACATCATCATCTGGAACTGGACCCCACAGTCCAAGGGTGTCTACCTGTTCAATTGCTGCCTCCTGTCAAGAACTAGGAGAAGGTTGATGATGAGGTCCCATGCCCTATATAGCAGGACTGTGGACATGCCTGCCTCAAAATAAAAATGTGTGGGGAGAAATGCAACCAGAACTGCAGGAGTAGGTTTTTAAGCAAAAAATAGGGGGGTATTCAGACTGGCATAAAAGAAAAAGATGTGAAACATGCAATCTGTGTTCCCACAAAAGGGACAGGAGGATGAGAATTCTATGAACTGGGCTAAACGTATGTCCTTACTGAGAGCAACATGCAGGATTTTCCAGCTTAGGTCCCTGGAAGGCCTCGGGATGTGCTGAGAATAGAAGGATGCCCACCAGGGTCCTTGCCCTCAGATGGTGAAAGAATTTACTACCAGATGGTGTCTGGGAGGGAGATGAGGGTGAGGAAGTGTATGGTATGCAGCACAAATAAGTAGACTTGTGCCTCAACATAGTACAGAAATGTATTGGGGTGAATTCAGACAACCTAGATGGGGAGGCCAAGGGAGTTTGCTGGACTTGGATTTGATGAATAGATTAAGACACCTGGGGCTCTAAGTTAGGTGGGGGTCATCTGGTCTGCAGAACTCTCTGAAGGAAGGAAGGAGCATTATTGGAGTGACATGTTGTTCCTAATCTTCTGGAACAGGTGACAGGTGACACGAGAGGTTGTGAGACCCATAAGATGAGCAAGGGTCTCTAGAGTCACCCATCTGTGTCTATTATAGTCCAGGAGAACCCTGACCACTGTGATTCCAGCCAAGATGAGCTGACAGCAAACCACAGGGGTTGCAGTTAAGCAGTTGTCCTGGGGCAGAAGCTTAGGCAGGTACTATTCTGCACTTACAGTTGCCAGATCTTCTCTTGCCATGACAATATGGCTGCCAACTGGCTCCAGATTTTCAGGACATTTTGACCTAGCCCTGGTTTTACCCCACTGCATGCTGGGACCTATACTGATTTCCCTATTGCATTCCTAAGAAAATCAAGACTATAAGTACCTGCATGCAGGAGAGCAAAACCAGGACTGGATTAACCTGTCCTGAAAATTTGGATCCAGTTGGCAACCCTACATGGCAATCAAGTTCCAGGCTCTAATCAGATTGTGATAGTGGACTGGCAGCAACAAGATGACCCTGCCAAAACCCTTTGGATGTATGCAGAAGAGCTGCCAATCATACTATAGGTTGTGCACCTGGCAAAGATAGTAATGATACCGGTAAATCCAAAAACTAACAGAATAGTGTATCACTGTGTTATAAATGAATCACTTTAGAGATAATTATACACAATCACTTTGCAGTCAGTAAGATTTAGACATTTGGCATCATACTAAGCATTACCGGCATTTCTACCTTCATTGCCTTTCAGATAATCATATGGCATAAGCATGTATTGAGCCATTTCACAAAAGTTAATAATTGATCTACTGTAGATGTCCATAAAAAGAAAATGTCTAGACTAATATTTGATAAACTCAAAAAATGGAAAGGAATATAAGAATTGTTCTTCAAATTCTGCCATGTAGATTAGCTAAACTTGGGCCCATAGTCACCCCCATTCCAATGTCATGAAGGAAATTGAGAACCTGGAGATTCCAGAGAACAGCTCTACAGTCATTGACATTGAGTACCTATGCTAAGAGCCATCCTCTGTCAGTGATATTCTCAAGTCGGTACCCGAGGAGCTTGAGCTGATTATAAAACTTCCTGAGATGGACATGATCAGCCATTCTAGATAGTTTGGCCTAATAGTTGGCTCAGATAATGGCCCAGACTGACTGCCACAGAAACTCTGCATCTGACCACTTCTCCGGCACCAATTGCTTCTTCCTTCTTTGATGCAGGGTCTCCTCCAGAAACTGAAGGATCTCTTTCCTAGGATGATGTGAGCCTACAGACTCATCAATTGACTGGTTACCATCTCTTGCTTTCCCAACGATGAGGAGAGATTCCCCACTGAACAGGAAGAGAATTCCTCCTCAGCTTGATTTTCAGTGGTCCTTCACTGCCCTGAGATGGTGTCTCTAAATGTGAGAGACCACAGTCTCTCAAGTGATGGAAACTGGAAGCACCTGACATAGTGCCTATAGAGCTAAGGAGAGAGTCTCCAGTAATATAAAAGGAACTCTATGGAAGGGTTATTGTCATCATTGCTTGGGACTCAAGAGATTAGCTGGTGAGGGGAGAAGCAAGCTCTAAATAAGCTGTAGGTGTTACTTCCTCTCCCTCTGACATTCCAGCAATAGATGTTTCCACTGAGCCAAATCATGGATCTCTGAGAGTCTAGAAACCTCTTCTCAGTCATTTCCTCTGACTGTACCTCTTAAGGCCAAATCTGCCCTGCTGATTATCTTGAACCTGATATCTGGCTCCACACCCAGGCCAAGTAGTAACATCAAGGGGTTCTCCCCATCCTCTTCAGCCACCTGAGACTCTGAGGTTTGTGGGCTGGCTTATAGTGGTTGGACAGAGAGGCAAGAGGTTTCCATAGTGATTCTACCAGAAGATGGATTTTCCACTCAGTCGAGCCATGATGGTGGTGGGGGGATCCCTCAAAAGAAATCTGCTGGGGGACCTTCTCTACCCAAGAGAGTTGATGTTCTAGGAATTAAACCTCAGACGTTGGGACTGCCAAGTGATCTGCTGTTTCAGACCCTGATCCAGACCCTTGCTGCTATTTGGGCTTGGATTTTTTGAGTCTGATCCTGAGTCCCCTGTCCTATAACGGACCAGGATTCTCCTCTTCACTTTGGAAGCAGGTTTTTCCCTCCCTGTATGTTTGCCCCACATCCACTCTACTCCTGCCTCCTCCCTCTCCCTCTTTCAAGGCTTTATTTCTCTCTTCCCATCAGTAAAGTAGTGTCTATAGGGGGTGGAACTGGGACAGGCTTGCGAGGGCTAATGTTTCCATGGGTGTTAGCAAGCATGCGGACAGTGGGAAGTCAGTGTTTTTCATGTTTCTGCTCTCTTTTCTCCCCTTGCTGAAATTAGGAAGCAGCTGATGCCTCTGCTGATGTTGGCATACCTGTAGTAGCTGCTAGGGATGTGCATTCGTTTTTAATGAATGTGCAATGCGCAACGCATAAGTCCCTGTTCGTTTGATTCATGGGTTTGCGAAATGCAAGGCAATCCCCCACGAATGAAACATATCATATTAGTTTCATTCTTTTGGTTCGCAGTGATTTGTTAGCAGCCATTTGAAATAGGAGAAGGCCATGTGGGAGTATCCATAGCAAAAACCAGCCCTTTCCTGTGAGTCATAAGTGACCTCATAGCCCTGTCATAGAGTGGGTCAGACAGGATGGCAAGAAGAAAATGCAACCTATCAGAGCTAAGAATTTTTCTAATGCAGCCAATCGCTGCTCTCACTCAATGCTCTGTGACGCTATTCCTGATGATGCTGTACTATTTATATCTTAAGCACGCGGCGTGCCACGCTCTTTCTTTTCGGGTGTTGTATGGGGAGGTAGCTTTACTCAGAGCTAGTCTGAGTGTCTCAAATCTGTATTCAATTGCTAGCTACTTTGATAGAATTTTCCATTGAAAAAGATATTTGTTCGTTTTTGCTGCTGTGCCAGCCAGGCTTTTTTTGACTGCACTTATTTTATTGAATTCAGACTGTCGCTCTGTCTCTCCCACTGAGATAAGCTGCCAGGAGTGGCATTTTGCTGCAGATCTTATGGAGTTAAAATTTTGTTGTGTGCACATACAGCAGTCTCAGTTGTAGTGTACATCAAGACACTGCACTGTGTGTCTGTGGGCAGTTTTCCAGACTCACATATATTGGTATAGCAGTGTTCTTTTAATCCAAATCCCCAGTAGGCAACTTTTGGAGTTTAAATTGTTTTATGTGCACAAATAGCAGTCTCAGTTGTAGTATACATCAAGGCACTGCACTGGGCATCTGTGGGTAGTTTTCCAGACTCACATATATGGGTACAGAGGTGTTCATTCATCAATAAAGAAATAATTATTTTAATTGAAATCTCTAGTAGGCAGTGGCATTAAATCCATGATGTCAGGGAAAGGTAGATGAGTGATTGGGACTGGCAGAGGAGGAACTTCAAAAGACAGTGCCAGTCCCCCATTAAAGTTAAAAAGGGAGCTGTTCCAATCTAAAATCTCTGGAGGGGCAGGCAGTTCCATCTGGAAAAAACGGAAATTTAAAGATGATGCACTGCCACCACCTGTTTCTGACCCTGTAGTTTTGGAGGTGAGGGAAGGGGAGGCTGAGTCATGCAAGACAAAAGGGTGAGACCCAAAAGCAGCAGTGTGACAGCAGACTCTAGCAAGTACTGAAAATGTAGTGCAGACACTATTTGCTTCTGATTCCAATGAAGAATCATCTTGTGTGGGATTCTCAACATCAGAAATGGAAGAAGTAATAGCTGAAGAAGGTTTAGGAGGATTAGCTAGTTCTGTCTTAGCCTCCACTTCAGTGCTGCAGGGGAGAGATGAAACTGATGATGAGGAGGAGGAAGAGCAGTCAGCACAGGCACAGAGTGTGACTGATGCCCCTGGCATTGCTTTTCAGGGTGCACCCACTACTTCAACTCCAGTGCCAGCATCCACCCCAAAAGGGCATACATACAATAGCATATATGAGCATACTGGAACTACAGGTAATCTATCCAACAATATCCAAAAATATCCAACAATCAATCTGTGATCTGGAGCCATTTTAAAGTGACAGAGGAACTGCGTTTTGCTTAGTGTAATTACTGTGCCAGGGCTATTAGCAGAGGCAAACAAATGGGGCATCTAACTAATTTTGGCATGATGCATCATATTCAGAAGCAACACCCAACAGTACTGCCATCTGGGGATGGTGGCAGTACCAGTCAGGGGATCCCTTTTTCCAGGCAGCCTAAAGTGGTTGAAAAGGAGCAGAAAAATACATGCAATGCCTCTGATAATTAAATCATCCTACACACACAAATCAGAGGTATTCGGCACATTTATATGCCAATCATTATTTTATTGTACAAAATTTAAACTATACCTTTTTTTAATCTACTACATATATAGACCACCTTGCGCACTTATATATTTATATTGCCTAAAAACTTCCCCAATGTCATACATTCATTACCCTTCATTCACACCAATCATACTACTCATGCCATACCCTCACGGGATACCCACATTAAAATACTATTCTAAATGATGTCAAATTCTTGAGATACAAAATATCCAACAATCAATATGTCACATATACACTTGGGGGTGGATTTTCAAAAAACGCGAATAGGCGTACTTTTGCTGGCACATCAGGCGCCAGCAAAAGTATGCTGGATTTTAGTAGATATGCGCGGAGCCGCGCGTATCCACTAAAATCCTGGATCGGCGTGCGCAAGGCTATAAATTCTGTATAGCCAGCGTGCGCCGAGCCGCGCAGCCTACCCCCGTTCCCTCCAAGGCCGCTCCGAAATCGGAGCGGCCTTGGAGGGAATCCTCTAACGCCCTCTCCTCACCGTCCCCTCCCTTCCTCTACCTAACCCACCCGCCCGGCCCTGTCTACACCCCCCCCCCTTACCTTTCTCCGGGGATTTACGCCTCCCGGAGGGAGAAGTAAATCCCCGCGCACCAGCGGGCCTGTTGCGCGCCGGGACGCGACCTGGGGGGCGGATACGGAGGGCGCGGCCACGCCCCTGGACCGCCCCGGGCCATAGCCACGCTGCCGACACGCCCCCTAAACGCCGTGACGACCGGGCCCGCCCCCAACACGCCCCCCTCGGAGAACCCCGGGACTTACGTGAGTCCCGGGGCTCTGCGTGCGCCGGTAGGCCTATGTAAAATAGGCTCACCGGCGCGCAGGGCCCTGCTCGCCTAAATCCGCCCGGTTTTGGGTGGATTTAGGCGAACAGGGCTCTGAAAATCCGCCCCTTGACTTGTTACATTGGGCCATTGTGAAATCTTTACCATGGTTCAAAGAACCCCCTATTTTTGCAATGAAAAAAGTCATTAACTTAAGATCAATGTTAACTCAAAGGGAGCCACAAGAGGATGAAGGGACGTGGGGTCAATATAGATGTGGAGCCTGTTCTGTCTGTAATAATGTCCTCATGATAAGAACATTTAATGTGCCTGGTAGGAAGTATCCTTTTGTCATCAAGGGTAGATTTACCTGTAGTTCCAGTATGCTCATATATGCTATTGTATGTATGCCCCTGTGACCTATTGTATATAGGTCACACTAAGAGACAAATAAGACAACGTATAATTGAACATAAAAGTAGGTTAAGAACAGAAAAAACAGGAGCACCTCTAGTAGCCCATTGGCAGAATGCACAGCACAGTGTTGAACAGCTCAGGTTTTTTGTCATTTAACAGTGCCATACCCATCAACAAGAGGAGGTAAATAGAACCCTAAGAAGAATAGAGCAAAGATACATATATCAGTGGAACACAGTAGCCCTGAAGGGCCTTAATGAAGCAGTGGAATGGGAGGCTTTCTATGCTCATAAGAAGGGAGGAATATTCTGGTTTGTAGAAGTACCCATAGCGGATGTAATCGGATTAATGATGATATTAGGTAGGGGGTGGCACATAATTTCAGAGAGGCATGCAGTAGTAGGAGGTTTATAATTGCAGTACAGCATATTAATGTAAGTGTAGGGTAGTGAGTTTCCAGTGAACAATAAAGTTTAAATTTTTTTTTATGTTTGTGTATGGGAACCGAGGGGATATGTAGGGCATTATGTTATAATTGTCCAATAATGTTCATTTTTCTGGGGTGTTGGAGGCATTCTGTGTCGTGGACTTTCATAATAGACTGATATTGTATAGCAGGGCTGGAGTGTATTAAGAAGTCAGTAATAAAGTTTTGTTAAACTTGAGAGTTCTCGGATGTAACTGATGTGCTGTGTGATGTGAGTGTCCATAATAAATTGAGACTGGTCAGAAGGTTTTGAATGTGATGTGTTATAAGTTAGCTATAAATTTTTTTCAAATTTCCCTGGTCCCCGGATGCAACTAGTGTAAAGTAGGTCTCTAAAAACACGGCTTGCGATTGGTGAGATCTTATTTAAATAGTACATGGTAGGAGGAAAACGAGATAGGTTACATTGAAAGGAGTGGTCTGGTGAGAGGACATACCAACAGTTTATTGAGTGAGTATCCAGTTTATTCATGAGAAATGTATTTAGTTGGTTATATAGATTAAAAGTTGGAGTATGGGATACAATTAACTTCTAGGGACTTATAATAAGGAAGTAATATTGGTTGAGGTATAGTATATCTGATAGCGGTCATACAGACATATTAGCTGAATGGACATATCATGGGAGTAAGATGTTAATTGTGGTGACTATATGTTTGTTACAGATATAAAACTTAAATAAAAGGCTGAAACCCAGTACAATATCAGGTAATCATATACAATAAAGATTTTCGATTTGATGGAGACATATGATCGCATTAATCCCAAAATGGAAGTGATTTCGACAACCTGGTACTTTTTGTATAATGATGGTGGTGGTTCACAAATATGTTGAGCACAATGGTATATGTGTAGATACAATTAGGTGAGAGATGTGACATTAAATTGATATCTTTTTTCACAGACATCGTTGTAACAGAATAGACCACGTTGTACCAAAAAATCTTTGCTGATTGAGAATGTTGAAATCGATGTTTGTTGTGGATATATGAAGAAATAATGAAGAAATATATTTGATGTTGATACATGAAGATACAATTGAGTGTTGCAGATCCCTGAAGAAGCCATGTATTTCAGGGTGAAACGAGGCTCTCGTCGGATGAATATATAATATGAAGATAATGAAACAGTGGTTAACTGTATAATATGAAGACAATGAATTAGTGACAATAATATTATGTAACAAGTCAAGTGTATATGTGACATATTGATTGTTGGATAGTTTGTATCTCAACTTAGAATTTGACATCATTTAGAATAGTATTTTAATGTCGGTATCATGTGAGGGTATGGGCATGAGTGGTATGATTGGTGTGAATGAAGGGTAATGAATGTATGACATTGGGGAAGTTTTTAGGCAATATAAATATATAAGTGCGCAAGGTGGTCTATATATTAAGTAGATTAAAAAAAAGGTATAGTTTAAATTTTGTACAATAAAATAATAATTGGCATATAACTTTGCCGAGTACCTCATATTTGTGTGTGTAGGATGAAAAGGAGCAGAGTCATCCCATGCCCTCAGCCCCTTCTAGCAGTTAGGTGGCAGGCCAGCAGCCCCCTGCCATGTGTCAGAAGCGACAACCCACAATGGAGGAAATGGGGTTTTTGGTAATGCTATCTCAGGGAAGGAGGCAGGCAGCCTCAAAAGTTGTAACCAGGAGCATTGGGGAAATGATTGCCCTTGATGACCAGCCCATGCAGATAGTGGAGAATGTGGGATTCAAGCATTTGCTGAAGGTCTTAGTTCCAAATTACAAAGTCCCCTCCAGAACCACATTTAGCAGAAAGGTCAACCTCATCCTGTACAACCAGTGTCGCAGTCGCATCCAAGCACTGCTAGCTAAGGCAGAGGGGAGTGTGCATTTCACCTACGATATCTGGACTGCCATGAATGCTGCACACTCTTACCTCTCCCTGACAGCACACTGGTGGGACCTGGCTGAGGTAGGGGCAGGCAGCAGCTCTATTAGCTAACAAGTATCAGGGTGGAGGTGGGCTTTACTGAACACCCACCTGACAGACAAGGCCCATAACTCAGCCAATATTCTAGCATGCATCAGACAGATGCTGGTGGGCTGGCAGCTAAACCAGCAAGACAGGAATCTTCAGGCAGGGTTCTTTGTCACAGACAATGGTGCAAACATGGTAAAGGCAATATGCGATGGGCGCTTTCAGAACATCTGTTGTTTTGCACACACTCTGCATCTTGTAGTTAAGTCAGCTCTGGGATTGGAGTCCAATCACCAGGAGAATGAATACCTGCATATGTTAATACACAAGTGCAGGAACATAGCAGCGCATTTCCACAGAAGTGTGAAGGCGGGGCAGGTTCTACGACAAAAGCAGACTGAGTTGGAGATGCCTCACAAGTGTCTCATTCAAGACGTTGGCACCCAGTGGAATTCCACCTATATGATGCTGCAGAGGTTAGTGGAGCAGAAGACACCCTTCATGAACTTTCTGCGGCAATGGACATAGGTGTGCAGAGTTCCCTATGGCATCATGATTGGTTAGTCATGAGTCAGTTGGTAAAAATCCTGCAGCCCTTCAAGGATGCCAAGGAGGAGCTGAGATCCAGAAGTTTTGCGGTGCCTGACCGCAGCAGCCCCCGACCAGGCCCTCCTACCTCCTGCAACCATCCGGCATGGCAGCCCCCTCGCCACAGCCGACTGCGAGCGGTCAGCTGCGCAGTCCCTCCAGCGTCTTCCCTTCAGCCAGCATCGGGTCCTCCATTGAAACACGCACGTGGGAGGCCCCGCCTCTTAAAGGGACTGCGGCGCGAAAACCAGCCCAGCCCCAGAAGATGATGTTCTGCATATAGGGGTATTTAAACCCCACAGCTGATTCTTGGGATTGCCTTTGCAACAGGTCTTCTCTGTTGCTGCCTGGCTGTTCTTCCTGCCTCGCCTTGCCTCCGAGTTCCTGCCTCGCCTTGCCTCCAAGTTCCTGCCTTGCCTTGCCTCCAGTTCCTGCCTTCGTTCCTGTATCCAATCTTCGGCTTAATCTCCAGGTTTGACCTTGGCTTCCCTTCTCATCTTTGATCATCTGCTGCCCGTCCTGACCCCTGGCCTGTGACTCCGTTCCACCTCTTCACTGCCTGCCCCGGATCTTCTGCCTGGACTACATTCTGCTTCTTTGTGGAGGTTTGGTTCCTGTCTCGCTGGGTGAATGCTCTGAGTACCTGCTCCTCGGAGGCTCTTCCGCGTTCATAGGCTATCTGCTCCTCGGAGGGCCATCCTGCCTGATCTCTTGGAACCATTCCATGTGAGTCTTTCTCTTCACCAGCTCCACTTCCCGGAGATGAGTTCCATTGGGGGCAATCCCTCGGTGGTCATCACCGCTCGCTCCGGCTCAAGGGTCCACAACCATAACAGTTTGCAAAGGCCATGGACCTGGTGGACTTGACTGGCCTCCAGATTATTCCGGACCTGGGTCAACGACTACATCAGCAGCAGCAATGCCAGGAAGCCTTGTCCGCCACTGTAGAGTGCCTGGCGACTCACCTCGAGTCCACTTCTGGCCTAGGGCAGCCACCCCTCCCCCGGCAATTCCAGTAGCTCTGACCTCCGTGACTCATATGCCTGCTCCACCTTGATTTTCTGGAGAATCCAAGCAGTGCTGAGGATTCCTGAATCACTGCTTCATAAGGTTCTTCCTGCGGGAACAGCAGTTTCCGACGGACCGAGTTAAGCGTCTTTCATCCACTCCTTACTGGATGATAAAGCCCAGGCCTGGGCATCTCTGCTTTCAGAGTGCGGAGACTCCATTCTCGGAGACCTGTCTCGGTTTGTCCGGACATTCTGCCAAGTATTTGATAAGCCGGGTTGCCAGTCTACTGCCACCTCTGATATGCTCAACCTCCACCAAGGCACATGCATGCTGGCCGACTTCATAGTAGAATTCTGCACTTTGGCATCCGAACTGGGATAGCGTTAGGACAGCCTACGTGGTATTTTCCTTCAAGGGTTGTCTCCTCGCATTAAAGATGAGTTAGCCGCTCGGGAGCTTCTGGATGATCTCGAGGCGCTCACTGAATTGGGAGGTTGGATCGATCAGCAATTACAGCAGTGTGTTAAGGAATCAAGACCAGTCCATCACACGGTTCCCCTGGCTCCTTCCTTCTCTCGCCCAGTGGGTATCCCAACAGCTTCTGAGGCTTCATCAGAATGTAGAGAGGAGCCTATGCAGCTAGGCCGGAGCCACCTGACAGCTGAGGAGAAACAGTGCCAAAGGAGGCTTGGATTGTGTCTCTACTGCGGGTGCAAGGGACACCTGTTGACTCAATGTCCTGAATGTCCAGGAAACTCCCAGATCTAGGTGTCACCAGGAAGCTGACCCTAGGTTGCATCAACTTCACTCCGCAATGTATTGTCCCTGTCATGCTCCAGTTCTCTGAAGGATCATTCACACCCTGGCCTTCATCGATTCCGGGGTTGGGGGAAACTTCATCCTAGCACTGTATTCAATGGGGGGGGAAAGGCTGATGTGCACGGAGCAGGAGAGGGACATTGGAGTGATGGTGTCTAATGATCTGAAGTCGGCGAAACAATGCAACAAGGCGACAAGGCGATAGCTAAAGCCAGAAGAATGCTGGGCTGCATAGAGAGAGGAATATCGAGTAAGAAAAGGGAAGTGATTATTCCCTTGTACAGGTCCTTGGTGAGGCCTCACCTGGAGTACTGTGTTCAGTTCTGGAGACCGTATCTTCAAAAAGACAAAGACAAGATGGAGGCGGTACAGAGAAGGGCGACCAGGAAGGTGGAGGATCTTCATCTGATGACGTACGAGGAGAGATTGAAGAATCTAAATATGTACACCCTGGAGGAAAGGAGGAGCAGAGGTGATATGATACAGACTTTCAGATACTTGAAAGGTGTTAATGATCAAAAGACAACGACAAACCTTTTCCATAGGAAAAAAATCAGCAGAACAAGGGGTCACGATTTGAAGCTCCAGGGAGGAAGATTCAGAACCGATGTCAGGAAGTATTTCTTCACGGAGAGGGTGGTGGATGCCTGGAATGCCCTTCCGGAGGATGTGGTGAAGACCAGAACTGTGAAGGACTTCAAAGGGGCGTGGGATAAACACTGTGGATCCATAAAGTCAAGAGGCTGCCAATGAAGAGTGGGTGACTCGCCAGAATGATGGCTACTGCCTGGAGTCAATATCCTTATTAAATAAACATACACATGCTTACTGTGACTCCAACATCGCTCTAAGCTTCAACAGCAAGAGGAAATGTGGAAAAAAGGATTCACACTCACAAAGAGGGGAGTAGCTGGCTTGTTACGGCGGTTACTACCCCAAATCAAATAAGCCTGATACTTCACTTTCAATGCATATACAGCATAGTTCTCTGATTCAACGGCAGGGGAGAAGAAAAACTGATTCTTCACACATCCAGCAGAGCTCTCTGCTTCAACGGCAGGGGAGAAGAAAAGAGGGTTCGCACTCACAAAGCGGGGAGTAGCTGGCTTGTTACGGCGGTTACTACCCCAAACCAAATGTGCCTGATACTTCACTTTCGATGCACATCCAGCATGGCTCTCTGCTTCAACAGCAAGGGAGAAGACTGATACTTCACGCATATCCAGCATAGCTCCCTGCTTCAATGGCAGGGGAGAAGAAAAACAACCAATAAGAGCTGTATAACATAGTCTGGGTAAAACAAATAAGCATGGGTGTAGCTTGCTTATTGCGGCGGCTACTACCCCTAACTAATCAAGCTAGATATTTCACTTGGATGCAGCTCCATCACTGCTCTCTACATTAAAGGTGGGGGTGGAAGGGAAATAGAACCAAGAGCTAAGAGAAACAGATAAGTATGAGAGAAAAAAAGTGTGAAGCTTGCTGGGCAGACTGGATGGGCCATTTTGTCTTCTTCTGCCGTCATTTCTATGTTTCTATGTTCTATGTTTAGCAGAATTAGTCTGCCAGCTTCAACTTCTGGTACTTCTTCGCAAGCCACCCTTGTTCATCTTATCCATCCAAGGGGAATCTCTCTCAGACCGAGTCACTTCCTGCACGGCTCCGGTGACTCTCCATACCGGGGTTCTCCAGAAGGAAGAAACATCCTTCCTCATCTTGGAAAAGGCCGTCCACCCAGTTGTACTGGGCCTTCCTTGATTACAAAAACACTCCCCCACCACTGACTGGAGGACCCTCCAAATCACGGCTTGGGGCCCCGAATGTTTTGCAACTTGCCTACATCAAAAGCCGCAACCGAAAAGTCCAACTTGCTCCACAGTCATCTGCTTCCACAGTATGCCGACTTCTCTGATGTCTTTTCCAAAGAGGAGGCAGAGACTCTTCTGGCGCATTGTCCTCTTGATTCTGCCATTGATCTGTTACCTAATATTGTTCCGCCCCGAGGCCGGGTTTATCTGCTGTCTTTGCCAGAGACTCAAGTCATGCCCCAATACATAAAAGAAAATCTGGACTGGGGGTTAATTCGCCCTTCATCTTCCCCAGTCGGTGTGGGGTTCTTCTTTGTATCCAAGAAGGATGGCTTGTTAAGACCCTGCATAGATTACAGGGGGCTCAATGCTATTACCCGCAAGGATCGCTATCCTCTCCCTCTGATTCATGAGCTTTTGGACCGCCTCCATGGAGCCAGAGTATTTTCTAAACTGGACTTGCATGGCGCCTACAACTTGGTCCAAATAAAGCCTGGAGACGAATGGAAGATCGCATTTAATATGTGCGATGGTCATTATGAGTATCTTGTGATGCCCTTCGAACTGTGTAACACGCCTGCAGTATTTCAGAATTTAATTAATGAAATATTCCGGGACATGCTCCATAACGGAGAAATTGTCTACCTTGATGACGTTCTAATCTACTCCAAGGATTTGGCTACCCATCGCTCAGACATCCGTCGGATTCTCCAGAGCTTAAGAGAGAACCGCTTATTTGCAAAAACTTGAGAAGTGCCTTTTTGAACAACAGTCTGTTGGATTTGTGGCATATTGTGGACTCTTGGTCAAAGTGGCGATGACTCCTCCCATGGGGAGGGGCCCTGTGGGGAACCACAGCGAGAGGCTAGACTCTAGTAAGCAGACACTGAGGGAAGAAAGCTTTATTGTACTGCTGATGTAAGTTGAATCTTGCTTCAAGGAAGGAATAGTACTGTAGGCCAGCGATATCACAGTAAGCTCAGACAATCTCTATAGATGATGGTCTTACCCGGATGTAGCAAGGTTGGGTAGTGTTCTGCAGTGCGGAATAAGCCAAACCTGAAGGGTGGAATCAGGAGAGCTGGAGCGTAGCGATACTCACAGAGTGGCAGTGCTAGTAAATTCCTTGGTAGAATGGAGAGAGGGACCAGAGGTCCGAGGTGCAGGATACCCTGTGCAGGATAGTCCCTCGAGGAGCGAGTACCTAGGAGCAACTAAGGATCCTGAAAGAAAGTAGATAGGACCCCCCCGAGGAGGGGGAGAGACTCCCCCCCCCCCCCCGAGGGTAGAGAGGAATCCAAGCGAGCAGCTTAGAAGAGGTCAGAAGTAGCAAAACCGAAGTCCTTGCTAACTCATTGGGGCTATAGCAGAGCAGAGGTTTAAATACCCAGAGGTACTGACGTCATGCGGTAGGTACGCCCCTGAGGTTCCCGCCATGATGTATTCAAAAGCGTAGGTGGCATGTGCACGCGCCTAGGAGGCCTCAGGAAGAAGCATGGTGGACGGGGATACCCATGCTGTGTCGGAGACGCCGAGGGTTTTGGCAATCAGCACTGGAGGCAGCCATCCTTCCCAGGGAGGAGGGAAAGGGTAGAAGAGAGGTGAGGCAGAGGGTCGCAGCCGTCTGCGACCTAACAACACAACACAGTCACTACCATTCTTGGGCTTTATTGTCTCCACTACCGGCTTCCGAATGGACCCAGATAAGCTAGTCAGCATCCGGGAGTGGCCGCAACTGGTAGGGCTTCGTTCGTTACAACACTTTCTTGGCTTCACCAACTTTTACAGGAATTTCATCCCACATTACTCTCGTATCGTAGCACCAATTACAGCTCTGACCAAGAAGGGCACCGATCCTAGGCATTGGCCCAGCGAGGCTTTGCAAGCTTTCAAGAAACTCAAGGCAGCATTCCTGCAGGAACCATGTCTCCACCACCCAGATCCAACTCGGCCATTCATTGTGGAGGTGGACGCCTACAATGTTGCCGTAGGGGCAGTTCTTAGCACTCCAGCCAAAGAACACTACTCCCCTGCTCCTATTTCTCTTGCAAGTTCTCTCTGGCTGAAAAAAAACATGGAATTGGTGACAAGGATCTGTTGGTGATAAAAATGGCTTTTGAGGAATGGAGGCAATGGCTGGAAGGGGCACAACACATTATCACAGTCTACACCGCCAAGCCCGCTGGTCTCTATTCTTCAGCCGCTTGAACTTTGTACTACGCTACCGCCCTGCAACAAAAAATGCGCGAGCATATGCCCTCTCCAGACTGCATGTGTCTGAGGACACTCAAGACTGTCCTAGTTACATTCTGGACCCAGCTAAGTTTCTATTAGCCATCACGGACACCGTGCCACCAGGGAATACTGTGGCCCCATTCTGCCTTTGTCCCAAAGTATTATCCTGGGCACACGATTCTCTCACCGCAGGACACCCAGGGAAGGCACAAACCCTGGAACTATTATCCCGCTACTACTGGTGGGCTCACATGACTCGATGTTTGTGCCTACGTCAGCTCCTGCCCAACTTGCGCCCAACATAAACCACTACCCGGCCGGTCCTCAATTCACCACAAAATATTGGGGTGCACTGAGCAAAAAATTTGGAGTGCAGTTGAACTTTACCATAGCTTTCCACTCCCAAGGGAATGGACAAGCAGAAAGTGTCAACAGGGGCTTGAAGATGTTCCTCCGCTTATTTGTGAATGACCGTCAAGATGACTGGGCCACGCTTTTGCCATGGGCAGAGTTCTCGCACAATTCCCACATGCACTCTGCTACCAGGAATTCTCCTTTCCAGATTGTAAATGGCAAGCTTCCAAGACCCCCACTTCCATTGCCGCTTTCCATAGCCTCCCCGGCGGCTCAGCTTTCAGCCGAACAACTACACGACCTATGGGAGTCTACCAACTCTAACTTACTACAGGCTGCCAACTCTGCCAAATGGATGGCAGACAAACACTGTCGACCGGCTCCACTGTTCAACACGGGAGATCGAGTTTGGCTCAGTACCCGCCACATACGCCTGAGGGTTCCTTCCATGAGACTCGCTCCCAGGTACATCGGACCTTTTTCTATTAGTGAACGCTTGGGACCTGTAACTTACCGCTTATGGCTTCCTGCAAGTGTTCGGATACATAACTCCTTTCATGTATCACTATTGAAGCAGTTAATACCCTCTCCTTTCCATGCGGCTCCACCTAAATCTCGTGATGTGGAGTCCGACGATGACCCTATCTATCAAGTTTGAGATGTTCTTGATGTCCATTGTAATCACAAACGATGGGAATACTTAATAGCCTGGGAGGGCTATAGTTCTGAAGAAAATTCATGGGAGCCATTGTCCAATATTCTGGATAAAAAGTTATTTCAGCACTTCCATCTCACACATCCTGGCAAGCCCGGTCCTTCTAGTAGAGGGTGTAAGAGGTGGTGTACTGTTATGGTGCCTGGAAACGGCAGCCCCCGACCAGGCCCTCCTACCTCCTGCGACCACCTGGCACGGCGGCTCCCTTACCGAAGCAGGCCATGAGCGGTCGGCCGCGCGGTCCCTCCAGAGTCTTCCCTTCAGCCAGCATCGGGGCCTCCCTTGATGCGCGGGCATGGGAGGCCCCCCGCCTCTTAAAGGGACCGCGGCGCAAAAACCAGCCCGGCCCCAGAAGATGACGTTCTGCATACAGGAGTATTTAAACCCCACAGCTGATTCTTGGGATTGCCTTTGCAACAGGTCTTCTCTATTGCTGCCTGGATGTTCTTCCTGCCTCACCTTGCCTCCGGGTTCCTACCTCACCTTGCCTCCGAGTTCCTGCCTCACCTTGCCTCCAGTTCTTGCCTTCGTTCCTGTATCCAGTCTTCGGCTTAATCTCCAGGTTTGACCTCAGCTTGTCTTCTCGTCTTTCATCGTCTGCTGCCCGTCCTGACCCTTGGCCTGTGACTCCATTCCGCATCTTTGCTGCCTGCCCCGGATCTTCTGCCTGGACTCCATTCCGCTTCTTCATGGAGGTTCGGTTCCTGTCTCGCTGGGTGAACGCTCTGAGTACCCGCTCCTCAGGGGCTCTTCCGCATTCATAGGCTATCCGCTGCTTGGAGGGCCATCCTGCCTGATCTCTTGGAACCATTCTGTGTAAGTCCACTTCCCGGAGACGATTTCCACTGGGGCAATCCCTCGGTGGTCATCATCGCTCGCTCTGGCTCAAGGGTCCACAACCGTAACAAGAAGTCCCACCTTGGCTGACATCATCCCTATAGTTAATTTTCTGGAGGAAAATTTGGAGGGCTTTAATCAGGAAGAGAGAATGACAACAGAGGTGCTGTATTGTCTGGACTTTTTGCAGAAGCAGGTGCAAGAGAGATTAAGTCCTTTAACAAAAGACCACACATACATGCTCGCCACAATCTGTGATCCCCGTGTGAAAGGGAAACTTGCCCTACAGTCCGATTGTCTCACATTTATGAAGGACCTACTGTTAGTAAAATTCCATGAACAGGAGCGCCATAGGCAGAGACAGATTAGGCATGAAGCAGAGGAGAAAACAGCGGGCACTTCACAGAGTGGTGCAAGCCCAAGCAGGAGCAGCAATCTGTCAGTGACAGCTAGTACTTACTACACTTCAGTACGCCAAAGCCATGTTGCCCCTAAAAAAGCATCTCTTTTGGAACGGGCAAGAGCGAAAGCAGCTGGCAAGAAGGACTCTCAGCCCACCAAGCAAAGGAGACACCAGCACAAATGTCAGTGACATGGTATCTCACAGAACCCATAGAGGACATGCAGACAGATCCACTGGCATATTGAGCACACATGTCCACTGTCTGGCCTCACCTAGCCAAAATGGCTCAGCGATATCTGTCATGTACACCAACCAGTGTGCCCAGTGAACGTGTATTTTCAATGACAGGGGATATCATGAGCCCTCACCGCTCAAGGCTGGCATCAGAGTTGATGGAAATGCTAGTGTTTTTGAAAATAAACATGCCTTTGCTTGGGTTTCCAAATTTTCCCTGTGAATGGCAAGATGAATAAAAGCAATTTAAAGCCTTGCAGCAGCAACAACGGCCTCATATGCTCCAGATAATATCAGCACATGTACCTTATCTCAACTGCTGTGCCTGTCTGACCAGCCCTTATGTCACTACAAGGGCCTGACCTCAAACACTGTGCCTGTCTGTCCAGCCCTTCTGTCACTACAAGGGCCTGACCTCAAACGCTGTGCCTGTCTGTCCAGCCCTTACGTCATTACAAGGGCCTGACCTCAAACATTGTGTCTGTATGTCCACTGTCCAGCCCTTATGACACTACAAGGTAGGGATGTGAATCGTGTCCTCGATCGTCTTAACGATCGATTTCGGCTGGGAGGGGGAGGGAATCATATTGTTGCCGTTTGGGGGGGTAAAATATCGTGAAAAATCGTTAAAAATCGTTAAAAATCGAAAAATCGAAAAATCGAAAAACCGGCACACTAAAACCCCCTAAAACCCACCCCCGACCCTTTAAATTAAATCCCCCACCCTCCCGAACCCCCCCCCAAATAACTTAAATAACCTGCGGGTCCAGCGGCGGTCCGGAACGGCAGCGGTCCGGAACGGGCTCCTGCTCCTGCATCTTGTCGTCTTCAGCCGGCGCCATTTTCCAAAATGGCGCCGAAAATGGCGGCGGCCATAGACGAAAAAGATTGGACGGCAGGAGGTCCTTCCGGACCCCCGCTGGACTTTTGGCAAGTCTCGTGGGGGTCAGGAGGCCCCCCACAAGCTGGCCAAAAGTTCCTGGAGGTCCAGCGGGGGTCAGGGAGCGATTTCCCGCCGCGAATCGTTTTCGTACGGAAAATGGCGCCGGCAGGAGATCGACTGCAGGAGGTCGTTCAGCGAGGGTTCCGGCGCCTCGCTGAACGACCTCCTGCAGTCGATCTCCTGCCGGCGCCATTTTCCGTACGAAAATGATTCGCGGCGGGAAATCGCTCCCTGACCCCCGCTGGACCTCCAGGAACTTTTGGCCAGCTTGTGGGGGGCCTCCTGACCCCCACGAGACTTGCCAAAAGTCCAGCGGGGGTCCGGAAGGACCTCCTGCCGTCCAATCTTTTTCGTCTATGGCCGCCGCCATTTTCGGCGCCATTTTGGAAAATGGCGCCGGCTGAAGACGACAAGATGCAGGAGCAGGAGCCCGTTCCGGACCGCTGCCGTTCCGGACCGCCGCTGGACCCGCAGGTTATTTAAGTTATTTGGGGGGGGGTTCGGGAGGGTGGGGGATTTAATTTAAAGGGTCGGGGGTGGGTTTTAGGGGGTTTTAATGTGCCGGCTCACGATTCTAACGATTTATAACGATAAATCGTTAGAATCTGTATTGTATTGTGTTCCATAACGGTTTAAGACGATATTAAAATTATCGGACGATAATTTTAATCGTCCTAAAACGATTCACATGCCTACTACAAGGGCCTGACCTCAAACGCTATACCTGTCTGAGTTTAGTTCTAGTATTTCTAATTTCAGTTTCATGTATTTGTGCATCACTTATATTCAGAATATTCTTTTTCCTGTTTTGCAACATTCGTAATGTAAGAACATAAAAAGCTGACTTAAGATGTTTGTTTGGAGCTTGCATATTTCATATGCTCAATAGTTTTCGTGACCTTCATAATATGGGCCATTTTCCCTAGATCATTCTTAGGTGCCAACATTAATGTTTCTAATACTATAGAAAACTGATGGTAGTTGCACTCTAGTTCATCCTCTGTGTTCCCATACTTTACAGAGGCACTGTGTAGGGTACAAAGTGAACATAGGTTGATATTGTAGATATGGAGGGAAATGACATCAGTGCTTCTTTTGGTCCTAACGGCTGAACCCTCATTGCAAAGGGAACACTCAGTCTCTGGCAATTCAAACTACTAATCCTTCACAGCATGGATCCTTAATTAAAACAAACAATTTTCTTTTAGTTTCAGGGCAGAGCAGAGAACTTCCTCCATGTTGCTCAGAAAGTAATAATCTGTTTGCACATGCTCAAATCCTAACAATTTGTACCATTATACAGGCAAAATAATAATGAAACTCCATTACAAGGCTCCTAAATAATCATATCTAACTACAATACAATTCACATCAATGCACATATGAATGGATTTTCTTTCTTTACCTCAATTAAAACAAATTTTGGCCTCCTCCACGTTGACTCACCACACTTTGAAGGCTCATGCTCCACTCTAGGGGCCAACAACCCATTCTTGGGAGCCCTTTCCTGTGCAAAGGAAAGGGAACTCTCCCCGGGTGTAGCCAGCATATCTCTTAATACTCACCGACCCATGTTCAACCAAAAATGCTGTTCACGTGGAAACCTCCTCCACGTCGACTCGCCACACTTTGAAGGCTCATGCTCCACTCTAGGGGCCAATAACCCATTCTAGGGAGCCCTTTCCTGTGCAAAGAAAAGGGAACTCTATCCGGGTACAGCCAGCCTATCTCTTAGTGCCCACCGACCCATTTTGAAGAGAACCGCTGTTCACATGGAAATCTCCTCCACGTCGACTTGCCACACTTTGAAGGCTCATGCTCCATTCTAGGGACTAAAAACCCATTCTAGGGAGCCTTTTCCTGCGCAAAGGAAAGGGAACTCTCCCTGGCTGTAGCCAGCCTATCTCTTAGTACCCACCGACCCATGTTGAACCAGAACTGCAGTTCACATGCAAACTTCCTCCACGTCACCTCACCACACTTTGAAGGTTTGTGCTCCACTCTAGGGGCCAACCCATTCTAGGGAGCCCTTTCCTGTGCAAAGGAAAGGGAACTCTCCCTAGGTGTAGCCAGCCTATCTCTTAGTACCCGCAGACCCATGTTGAACCAGAACTGTTGTTCACATGGAAACCTCCTCCATGTTGACTCACCATACTTTGAAGGCTTGTCCTCCACTCTAGGAGCCAACAACCCATTCTAGGGAGCCCTTTCCTGCGCAAAGTAAAGGGAACTTTCCCCGGTTGTAGCCAACCTATCTCTTAGTAGCCGCCGACCCATGTTGAACCAGAACCGCAGTTCACATGCAAACTTCCTCCACATCAACTCGCCACACTTTGAAGGCTCATGCTCCGCTCTAGTGTCCAACCCATTCTAGGGAGCCCTTTCCTGTGAAAAGAAAATAGAACTCTCCCCGGGTTTGGCCAGTCTTTTTCTTAGTGCCCACCGACCCATGTTAAACCAGAACCGCTGTTCACATGGAAATCTCTTCCACTTCGATTTGCCACATTTTGAAGGCTCGTGCTCCTCTCTAGGGGCCAACAACCCATTCTAGGGAGCCCTTTCCTGTGCAAAGGAAAGGTAACTCTCCCCGGGTGTAGCCAGCCTATCTCTTAGTACCCACCAACCCATGTTGAACCAGAACTGCTGTTCACGTGTAAACCTCATCCACGTGAGTTCTCCCATGGACACCTGGCTCCTAGGTGCGCGCGCGCGCGCCACTTGGGTGCTTTTCTAGGCCGTTTCCCGCCAGTGGTGACTCCGCCCAACTCCTGACATCAGACGCCGCGGCCTTGATAAGCCGGCCGCGGCCACCCAGTCTTTGCCTTGCAACGGGTTAGCCTTCCGGTTTCCTGTTGCACTGTGCCCTGGAGTGACTCGTTTTACTTCGTCGCTCCATTCCTGCTACAGTACCTGCCTGGTTCCTACTTGCCTGCTTGCTACAGTACCTGCCTGGTTCCTGCTTGCCTGTCTGCTACAGTACCTGCTTGGTTCCTGCTTGCCTGCTTGCTACAGTACCTGCCTGGTTCCTGCTTGCCTGTCTGCTACAGTACCTGCTTGGTTCCTGCCTGCTTGCTACAGTACCTGCTTGGTTCCCTTCTGCTTCCTACAGTTCCTGCCTGGTTCCAGTACCCGAGTCTTGTTACAGTTCCTGCCTGGTTCCAGTACCCGAGTCCTGCTACAGTTCCTGCCTGGTTCCAGTACCCGAGTCTTAGACTTCTGGCATTAGCATACAAACATTTCAAAGTTTGTTCCTTGGCACTGTTGCTTATGATGGTGTGGTGGGAGTCTGCAGCAATGGTGGTGATGGAGGGGAGTGCCCTGGTGGTGTCAACTGAGTAAGTCCTAGCAGCAGTGTTAGAAACACTAGTAATTTGGCTCCCAAAGATGCAGGTGGATTTGGGGTTGGAAGACTTTGCTGTTGCCAGATTGTTGGTAGCAGCTGCAGGTGAGGAGGCTTGGAGGTGGCAGACTTGGTGGCTTTCTTTGCCTTGGGGCTTACCTTACGAGTATACCCTACTTCATGGCACAGGAAACACCTCACCTCACCTCCTCTGTATGGCCCCCTCATTTAGGATGATAAATGAGCCCTCTACCTCCTTCATTCCCTGAGGCAGTTTTAGGGTTACCTATAGTCTATAGCACAGGGCATGTATATAGTCCTGTCCTTGCACCCCAGGTTTATCACCGCTCCAGGGTGCAAATTCCTCATTAATAAAACCTCACATACGGGTCGATACAGTAAGGCCGCGTTAGAAAGAGTGCGGCAGTGCCAGGCGCACCCTCATTTGCCCCACGCACTGTTCTGATCACATACCGCTCGATACTCTATTTAAATTGCTTGCAAATGCAAGCCGGTTTGCAAAGCGTTAGTCGAAGCGTTAGGCCTGCGCAATCCATTTTACTGTATAGGCGCTTAATACAGCGCCTATACAGTATCCTGGGTGCGCTGGTACCTGTCATTTCAAATGTCATTTCAAATGACATTTGAAATTACAGGCACCAGGAAGTGGATCCCAACTTTAACCCATAAAAAACTTAAAAACCGAAAATCCCCTCCTCCCGAAGCGGCTCAACATGTGCCAACTTACCTTTTGTTGCTTTTCAGCCCCTTCCCTTCTCTGCCGCCCTTTGGAGGGGGCAGCCGGCGGCGAAAAGGGCTCGCAGCGGTCCCCCCCCGCGCAGGTCCTGGTTCTCTTGGAGGAAAAATCCTCCCCCCCCTCGGAGAACCCATCTGGGGTTGAGAGGCGCGAGTACTGAGTGAATCCCCTTCCCCAGGGCAGTGCCCCTGACAGGGGCTGCAAGGTAGCGAAGCGTACTTTCATTGGCCTGAGCGCCCATCAATTTGGGCGCTCCAGCCAATGAAAGCACATAGACGGGCGCGCGTGACGTCACGGCACCACCTTAATTTCCGGGACCTCTAGAGGTTTTGTTGATATGAAAACTTCCTCCACTACCATGCCACTTACAAAAGCCATATGAGTGGTAGCCAGCATACAGAGAAAGAAGACTATTATTGCATACATCCTGCTGGCTGTCATTATGGCTGCAGGGTCCACCATCTTGGCCAGTGACATTACAGGCCTGACCCTATGGAGTTCATTACCTATACACCTTCGCAACATCGAAGATCCAAAAGCATTCTGAAAAGCTTTCCAAATTTTTCTATTTAACAGTGCGTTTGAGAACCTAATAAAACCCAACTCAAGCACTTAATATCACATGGAAGAACTCTTGCCAAGGTATCCGGACACATGACTACACCTAGTCTAACTGTCAGTGTTCTTATCTGTTGCTGCTTAAACTATGAATGTTTTTATGTAACTTGCCCCGAACGTTAGGGGAAGCAACATACATATACACACACACACACACACACACACACACACACACCTTGACAGTTGGCACCCCATGTCTCTGGGTTAGACCATGGAAGGGGTAAGTGATGTATCTTACTAAGGAGGGACTGCATGCTTTCCCCTAGCTGGGTTGGTCCCATTTCCCCCTTACTGAACCAGCAGCTGCTCTGTCTGATACATCCACCATGTAGGACCTTACAAGTAGTAGTTTGACAGCAGCAGAGGTAGATGTGGACCTAAGATAGGGGAGGAATTGGGGACCTAATCCCTATCTTTTCCCTGCCCTGCTGCTGCCTGAGTTATTACAGCAGCAGGGGTACTGTTTCCTTCTGTGACCATTGATTCAGCCACCTCTGGGGTGGAAGGAGAGGACTTGCTAGCCTCAATGACTACCTTCCCTATGACTGAGGCAGAGGAAGGAAAGGTGTTCACAGTAGCTGGCAATGTAGTTTCAGCAATTGAAGATTCCCTCAAAAGAGGGGTCTCTACCCTAGCATTTGGCAGTGGTGGGGCAGAATCAGTTTACTCAGCAGTGACAGGGATGATTTTATTATGAGCCACTGCTAGGGATGAGGTTGCACATTATGGTGGTACAGCAGTTGGTGGTGCTGGTAACAACTGCAGCACTTGCTGCAGCTTTATGGGTGCCTGTCAGAAGATGACAGATATTTTGTTATGGTTTGCACTTCCAACTGGCATTGTTTTTCCCCCAGCCTTACTGGACCCTGTTTGAGGTTGCTTCTTCCCCATTTCTCAGGCTGATCTCTTGTAATTTAAAGATAATGGAGGCTGAGAGAGAAGCAGCCCCTTGTAAAAGGAAAGGAGAGAGGGGGCTCTGCTTAAGTAATTTTATTTATTTTTTCATTAAATGACTATAAATGAAATATGTGGAAAAGCTAAATAGTGTAAATAACCAGTGCTCCAAAAAAAAAAATTCAATAGGGAGTGCACAGGGAAGCGAATAGTGAAAAAACAAAAATGTACTCAAAAAAGTGCTTGACTCCTTAGCTGTACCTGGAGGGGCTGCTGCAGTAGGTGTCACTTGAGCTCAGATGGGTTTCTGAGCTTGTGCCCCAGTTAAGTCTCCCTCCCAGAGCCTCAGTACCCAAGCAAAGAAAATAAAAGGTAAGAGCTTGCTGCTCTTTTAAATTATATAATTAAAATAAAATAAAAAAAGGCAATTATGAGGGAAAGGTAAACAACTAAATAAAACAAAACAGTACAGGTAAAGCTTTCCCTTCACCTCCAATGGGAGCCTGAAGAAGAGAGCACAAAAGAATGTAAACCGCAAAGCAAAAATAAATAAATAAGAAAGGAAATGTAAAATTAACCCTACCTAAAATAAAACTCACCCTATAACTAAACCCCTCAAAAATTGCTCCTGCCTAAATAAAACTCACCCGGAAAACTCATAAAAATGTATGTGCATGTGTTGTGTGAAAAATAATCAGATGGAAAAGTGTGAGTAAACTAAATAGGGGGAAGGGAAGAGAGGCTGCAGTAAGAACACAGGGGAAAGCAGAGGAGCTGCTTTTCCACAAAACAAACAAATAAAACAAAAATCTAAATAAATGAAATAAACTCCAAATAAAAGTGAGGACTGATGCCTCAATACAATGTTAACGTATGTAGAAATTATAAAAGTAAATAAACAAAAATATATGAAAATAATGCTGATGCCACCTGGTGGTAACATCAGCCCATTGCATCAAAACTTGGATCTTTTAAGGCAGTGGATCCCAGCGTCCAGGGCGTCCTGCAGCTTCTCCCGGGCCTTCAAGGCCCTCTACCTCTCCCGGCTCCACATGCCAAGGCTCAGCATCCACAATGGTGTCGGGCCTGCCCCTAAGCGCGTGTGGGCGGAACTCCCGGGCATTTAAAGGGCCAAGTGTGGGAAACCCCTCCACGGCGCACCATGATGACATCACCTGAGCCCTGTATTTAAGACAGGGCTCAGTCCCTTGATTGGCAATCGGGTCGACGCCATTGGTGCTCTAGTTTGCCTCATGTGTTCCAATGTCTCCTGTTCTAGCATCTCCTGTTCCCTCTGTCTCCGTGTGTTCCTGTAGCCTTCTCAGGTAGTACCTCTTCGGACTGACCTCTGGTACTGATGTCTGCCTGCCTGATCAGTCTTCTGTCTGCCGCCTGGAACTGACCACTGCCTGTCTAACCACTCTTCTGTCTGCCGCCTGGAACTGACGACTGCCTGCCTGACTATTCTTCTGTCTGCCACCTAGTGTTGTTATTACGTGTGTTTTAGTGGATCCTTGGGTGCTGTGGAGATGACCACGCCCACGGGGAGGAGCCCTGTGAGGAGCCACAGCACTGGGCTAGACTCTATACACAAACACCGGAATTGAACTCTTTTATTATACAGCTTGAAGATAGCCACCAGTTGGCAGTGGTGAGTTGTAGTCTCAGGGACCTCGGCAGAGGGAGCCCTTCTCTTCTAGGTGACATCAGGAGGTTCCACAGCAAGGAGTTACTGTGGATGAGACAGATGAGATGTTAGAGTTCTCACTCGGTGTTAGCTGTTATGGATGCGATTCCACCAGATAGTTGTCATAGGTACAGGCACTGAGGCAGGGAGAGCAGGCCCTCGAGGAGCGAGTACCCAAGATAGTAGCAAACCCCGAAGGGCAGAAGGAAAGCTTCCTGCAGGCAGCAGGGAAGTGGCAGAGTAGTGCAGACAGGAACAGTTCAAGTCTATTCGAGCCTTTGCCAACTCAATGAGCTAGCAATCTTGAGAAGTAGATATACCCGGATTGGCATGATGTCAGATGAGGGAATGCCCTCGAGTTTCGTGCCACTGGGCCTACTTAGACGTGGGTTGCGTGTGCATGCACGCACCCTAGCAGGTACCTGGGAGGAGCAATGGCATACTGCTGCACCATAGCCATTCCGGGGACGCCAGAGAAGTTGATTTGATGACGCTGCGGTAGCCATCTTGCCCAGGTAAGTGGGAGGAGCCGAGATAGGGGAGCAAACAGCGGGGCGAAGCCGTCGAAGACCGACAGATGCAACAGTACCCCCCTTCAAAGGGCGTCCACGCAATGACCTACCAGGTCTAGGTTTTTGCGGATATAGATGATGGAAATCCTGTAGCATCTTCTTATCCAAGATATTGGACATAGGAGTCCAAGAGTTGTCTTCTGAGCCATAACCATCCCATGACAGGAGGTATTCCCATACTCTGCCTTGTTTTCTTACGTCGAGAACTGCGTCAACTTTGTATTCGATGTTTTCTTCTGCATCTGCTGGAGTAGAGTCGGGTATCTTGTTGGAAAATTCACTATCATTGGTTTCAATAGTGAGACGTGGAATGCATTGTGGATCTTTAGAGTAGCTGATAGTTTCAGACTGTAGGTGAGGTTGCCCAGTCATCGGATAATGGGAAATGATCCAATAAAGTGAGGAGCGAATCGAGCTGAAGGAAGTTTGAGTCTTAAATGTTTTGTTGAAAGCCAGACCTTGTCACCAAGCTTGAAGTCTGGAGCCTTGTGGTGATGAGCATCATATCCTTTCTTGGCTCATATTCCTGCTTTCATAAGCATCTCTTTAGTCTGAGTCCAGAGTTGATGGATATCTGTAGCAGTCGTTAGAGCTGCTGGGGACGACACTGATAACGGAAGGGGCAGTGGTTGTAATGGTAGTCATCCGTAGACCATTTCGAATGGTGTTGATCCAGTGTATGTTGTTGGATGAGAGCTTATGGCAAATTCTGCCCATGGCAACAGTTCACTCCAATCATTCTGTCGGGTGTTCACGTAGGCACGAATTAACTGTTTGAGTGTTCTGTTCATCCTTTCTGTTTGGCCGTTGGATTGAGGATGATATGCCGATGTGAAGTTGAGGGGTATATCGAACATCTTGCATAATGCCTTCCAGAAGTTAGCTGTGAACTGAACTCTGTGATCGGAGACTATATGCTTAGGCAAGCCATGCAGGCGGAAGATGTGCATGATGAACAATCGGGTGAGCTCCATGGCAGTGGGTAAGCCTGGGAGAGCCACATGTGCCATCTTCGAGAACCTGTCAACGGTTACCCAAATGGTGTTGTTACCTCCTGATGATGGTAAATCTACCACAAAGTCAGTGGCAATATGTGTCCACGGTTCTTCAGGGACCGGTAAGGATTGGAGGAGATCCCATGGATGTCCTGGTGGCATCATCTGTTTAGCACAGTTTGCCCAGGAAGCGACGTAGGCGAACATGTCCTCTTTCATGGTGGGCCACCAATAAAAGGTTTGCAGTTTAGACAACATCCTTCGTTGCCCAGGGTGTCCTGAGAGTTTAGAGTCGTGGGCCCAAGCCAATAGCTTTTTCCTGAGGTTCTTGGGTATGATCGTCTTTCCTGCAGGCACCAAATGGGTAGCTGCCAATATAACCTTCTCAGGGTCAATGATGTGTTGCAGCTCTTCGGGTACATCCTCGGAGAGGAAGGAGAATGAAAGAGCATCAGCTCTGATATTCTTGTCTCCTGGACAATACTTGAGCACGAAGTTAAATCTGTTGAAAAACAGCGACCATCTTGCTTGTCTATGGTTCAGGCGTTGTGCGTGGAGGAGATACTCCAAGTTCTTATGGTCTGTGAAGACTGTTACTTGATGTTGTGCTCCTTCGAGCCAAGGGTGCCATTCTTCAAATGCTATCTTTATAGCCAGAAGTTCCTTGTCTCCAACTCCATAATTTCTCTCGGCAGGAGAAAAGCGACGGGAGAAAAATGAGCATGGATGCGGGACTTTAGAATCACCAGTCTGGCTTAGTACTGCCCCTAAGCCAATGTCGGAGGCATCAACCTCTAAGATGAAAGGTTTTGAGGGGTCTGGATGTTGAAGGCATGGCTTGATTGAAAAGGCATCCTTCAGCTTTTGGAATGCAGCAATTGCTTCAGGAGACCAATTAGCTGCGTTGGCACCTTTTCTTGTCATAGCGGTCAGCGGGACTGTGAGTGAGGAGTAATTCTTGATGAAAATCCTGTAATAGTTTGTGAAACCTAAGAAGCGTCTGAGAGCCTTTAACCCGGTGGGTTGTGCCCATTTCTTGATACTCTCCAGCTTCTGTGGGTCCATTTGAAAACCTTCTTTGGAGACAATGTAGCCTAGGAAAGGCACTGATTCCTTATGAAATTCACATTTAGATAGCTTGGCGTAAAGATGGTTCTCACGAAGCCTCTGTAGTTCTCTCCTGACATCTTCTTGGTGAGTGGTGATGTCTTATGAGAAGATTAAGATGTCATCTACGGAGATAACAACACATTTTTAGAGAAGGTCTCGGAAGATGTTGTTCATTAAATTTTGAAAGATGGCCGGAGCATTGCATAGGCCGAACGGCATCACTTGTTACTTGAAGTGGCCATCCCGAGCGTTGAAGACTGTCTTCCACTCATCGCCAGCTTTAATGCGAAGCAGGTTGTATGTTCCTTTCAGATCCTGTTTTGAAAAGATCTGGGCTCCTTGTAGTCTATCAAAAAGTTCTGAAATCAGAGGCAGGGGATAACGGTCCTTAATAGTTATTTCATTAAGGCCTCTGTAATCTATGCAAGGACACAAAGTGCCATCCTTTTTGCCCACAAAGAAGCCTGCGCCCGCAGGAGACTTGGACGGTCTAATGAAGCCCTTGTTGAGATTCTCCTGAATGTATTCAGACATGGCTTTGTTCTCTGCCACAGACAAGGGGTACACTCTGCCCTTGGGTGGCTCCGTATTCGGCTTGAGAAGAATGGCGCAGTCATAAGGTCTGTAAGGCGGAAGTATATCTTCAGCTTCTTTTGAAATGACATCTTGAAAAGATGCATATTGAAGCAGCAAGCCCGGCATTACTGGGGTGGTAGGCATACAAGATAATTGTTATGCATCGGCTCCTGAGGAAGGAGGAGTTAGCAACCTGTTATGCATCGGCTCCTGAGGAAGGAGGAGTTAGCAATCTGTTATGAATCGGCTCCTGTAGAGGGAGGAGTTAGCAATCTGTTATGCTCTACTCCTCAAGAAGGGAGGAGTTAGCAATCTGTTATGAACTGGCTCCTGTGGAATGAGGAGTCAGCAATCTGATATGCTCAGCTCCTGTAGAGGGAGTAGTTAACAATCTGTTAAGGTTTAGACTGTGGAGTTAGCAATCTGTTATGAATCTGTTGCTGAAGACTCCTGATAGGGAAGGAGTAGCAATCTGTTACCAGCGGAGTGCTTGGAGAGGGCACTCAGTTGTAGAGGAATGTAGATAGGTGGATCCTTGGGCCGATGGCAGATGACTGCGCCCCCAGGAGGATATCCTGAAAGGGACCACCGGCTAGGCTTGGGTATGGAGACAGACACAGATAGTTCTTTTATTAGACAGGTTAGTAGAACCACCAGAGGTGGCAGTAGTCCCTCAGGAACTGGAACAGCAATCCCAGGGTTGCTGAGCTGTAGAGAAACTATAGATAGTGAGTAGACAGTGTATGCTGTGTTCATAGCCAGAACTGGATGACAAAACTCACATAAGGTCTTAAGGAAGCTCAGTAGCTGGAAAGGGTTAGGCCCTTGAGGAGCGAGTGCCTGGTTCCAGGGAAAGCTCTGAGAGAGCGATGGTAACTCGCAAATGTCTGTATCTGCAATAGCTTCCAAGCAGTAGAGAATCTTCAGAGTGTTCAGGAACATGGGCCCTCGAGGAGCAAGGCCGGGTGGTTAATGCTGTCATGCCGTCACTCAGTGTTAATTCTAATACCTAAGAAGGGGGACCTGTGCAACATGAAGAACTGGCACTCTGTCTCGCTGCTCAGCACAGACTATAAAATCAATAGAGATGTGCATTCGTTTATCATGAAATTAGGCAATTGCAATGAAATTGCCTAATTCGTTGTTGTTCAGGGGGACCTGAACCACGAAACGGATTTTCCTCGAGCTTCGGGGAAAATTCATTTTTTGGGTTAGTGCGGGGGGGAGGGGCACATTTATTTAAAAAAACAAAACAAAACAAACCACCCCAACCCTTCAATTTTACTTTCTTACACCCCCACCATCCCGATCCCTCCCCAAGACTTACTAAAAGTCCCTGGCGGTCCAGCGGGGTCCCGCGAGCGATTTCTCCCTCCATGCCATCGGGCTGTCAGGCCTGCTATGACTCAAAATGGTGCCAATAGCATTGCCCTTACGATGTCACAGGGGCTACCGGTGCCATTGGTCAGCCCCTGTCACATGGTAGGACTTTTAGTAAGTCTTAGGGAGGGACTGGGATGATTGGGGGGGGGGGGGAGGTGATAAGAAAGTAAATGTGAAGGGTTGGTGTGGTTTTTTTTTCCGATTCGCTGTTTTGTTTTGTTTTTTATTCGTTTTTCCGGTTTCGGGTTCGGGTTCCAGTTTCGTTTTTGGCAAAAAACGATCTGTGGGAAAACTCGTTTTCCCACAAAGCGCCCGAACTGAAATCTGACCCGAGCCAGAAAAATGAAGCTCATCTCTAAAAATCATAGCCAAAGCCATCTCACTGCGGCTTAAGTCTGTGAACTTTCAGCCAGAGAGAGGCCTGAAACCTTGGCTGAACTGGTGAAACTGGCAACTAGAATTGACCGCCGGCTTCAAGATAAAGTTCAAGAAACCAAGACTTCCAGGAGACCCTTTCTGAGTGAAGTCCGAGTCAAGACTGCATCCAGGGCTGCCCCTATGGTCCCAGCAGCCGGCGAAGAGGAACCGTTGCAATTAAGCCGCAGCCACCTGACGTCAAAAGAGAGAAGAACGTGGAAGAAACTAGGTCTATGTATGTACTGTGGACAAGCTGCCATGGTGTCCAAAATTGCCCTATATGTCCGGAAAATTGGACAGACCTAAGTCCTGCGGGAGGACTCTTCTTAGGTCTCACCACTCCTTCTTCTCCGCTCTCTCTTCCTGTGTCTCTCATCTGCGGTCCTCTAAAGTACCAGACTCTTACCCTAGTGGACTCGGGGGCAGGAGGCAACTTCATTCTTCAACGACTAGTGGAACATCTACGGATCCCCACTTCCACTTTGTCTCCTCCTCCTCTACTTCTTTCATCCATCCATGGAGAACCATTGCCGGAAGAAGTAACACTACGTACCGAACCAGTGTGTCTACGTACCGGTCCTCTCTATACAGAGACCATCTCCTTCTTTATTTTAGAGAAGGCTATGCACCCCATAGTACTGGGATTACCGTGGCTACAACAGCATATGCCCCAATTCGATTGGGTCACTCTGGAACTGTCAAGTTGGTGTCCAGACTGCCATAGGCGATACCTGACTGAGGTTAAGTCATTACTGTTGCGTCCATCACTGCTCGACCCCCTCACTCTGTCCTCTTTACCACTGTCCTCCCACTGTGGCGACTCCCTCCGGGTCTGATGGACGGTTAGCTGCCACGGCGTCTTCTTGCCGTCTCCCTCCGGCGTCCCTGGACTGGCACGATGCTGCGGATTCGCCATGTTGCCAGATGACATAGTGCGCACGCGCGCGCATGCTCCGATTGATGTACCAGCTAGGGCGCGAACCTCAGGGGCGTCCCCCTGAGATGACGTCATCCGCTTCCAATATAAAAGGTCTCAGTATTCGCTAACAAATTGAGTTAGCAAGGGGATTGCTTCGGCTTTTCTCCCAAGCTACTCTGCCTCCTTAGACTTACCAGGGGTACCCGCTCCTCGGGGGCCTCGCTCTATTTTCTTTATTTCAGATTGCAGATAGGAACCGGTACTCGCTCCTCGAGGGCCCATGTTCCTGAACACTCTGAAGATTCTCTACTGCTTGGAAGCTATTGCAGATACAGACATTTGCGAGTTACCATCGCTCTCTCAGAGCTTTCCCTGGGACCAGGCACTCGCTCCTCAAGGGCCTAACCCTTTCCAGCTACTGAGCTTTCTTAAGACCTATTCCTATTAGACAGGTTAGTAGAACCACCAGAGGTGGCAGTAGTCCCTCAGGAACTGGAACAGCAATCCCAGGGTTGCTGAGCTGTAGAGAAACTATAGATAGTGAGGGCTTCCCATGATCAGTAAATGTGACAGGGAGTGGCTGGGTGGCAACTCAGTCTGGCCAAACTCTCTGATGCCCTACAATAAGTCTCCAGGCATCAATGGGCTGACCATGGATTTCTATCATCACTTCTGGAGTGAGCTGGAGCTTGACCTCCTGTGGGTCCTTGACCCTTCAAGGACCCTCCCAAAAAACTCTGCAGGCTTCTGGGTTGGTGGGATCTGGAGAGAAGAGCATTGAATATAATTCTCTAGCTCTGGATTGAAAGCTCTCTGGATTGGTAAGACGAGACCTGTCCGCAGACAGCAGGAATGATATATGCTTCTTGGTCCCTCTTCTCTTCTCCAACCCATAGATGAAGCATGAGCCACAATCCATCTCCCAAAGGATTTGGATGTATGACCTGATATAAGACCCCCGGTTCCAATGCTTGACTCGGTCCCAGAGGGTGTGCTTCTTCTCAATGTACAGGGTCTGCAGACCCTGAGTGCAGGCAGGCACTTCTCAAGATTGAGCACTTCTCCCTCGAGCAGCTGGATCCCAGCATCCTGCTTGCACCTGTGGCATATTCCTGACTGATATGGACCTGTCCCACATCCCACCACTAATTCAGTGAGGAGAGGTCCACCTCAAAGCCATGCCAGTCATCCCAAAATTCCCAAGCCAAGTCACAAAGCCCATGGTCCTCCAATAAGGAGTTGTTAAAATGCCAATAGGCTACTCAAGCCTCTGCTGACTCCAGCCCTACTGTCATTGTCACCACATTATGATCCATGAACAGCACCAGTCTAATGGCACTTGCCCAGGCTCATGACATCAGATGGCTAGATATATAGAGCCAATTGATTTGGAATTGGAACACCACACCCTCTCTCACCATGACAAAGGTGAAGGTGAAAGATAATTTGGGGTGATGTTCTCACCAGACTTCAATATGGAGAGAAATGGCAAACCAAAACTCCTTCAGGACAGCCAATGAACCCTGGTGTGGCTCCTGACATATCCTGGCTCAGAGCCTATTCGTTAATGAAATTATTGATTCAGCATTCAAGTTGGACCCTGAAGTGCATCAATCTTCCTGGCATGGTGGCCTTCTCATAAAGCAGCTCAAGCTGAAAGCTCTCTGCAAACAGTGTCACCAACTCATAAGATGTAGGAGTGAGGTTTTTAAACAAAACACTGACGCACCACTCCAGTAGACAGTTGGCTTCATCTTCCAGAGTGGTGTAGGTCTCTTGGAGGAACTCACAATGTACCTCTCCCCTCATAGGAAGCTGAGTACTTGGAGACTCCGGAGTACCACTCTACAGCTGTTGTCATTGAGTGTGCCCTTGCTAAAAACCATCCTCTGTTGATGTTGTTCTCAAGTCCTTACTTAAGGAGTTTGAAGCTGTTTGAACTTTCAGAGATGGATGTGTTTGGCCTTTCCGTATAGTCTGGCCCAATGGTTGGCTCAAAGAATGGCCCAGACCGATTGCTACAGCAATTCCATCTGGCTACTTTTCCAGCAGCAAACGCTCCTTCCTTCTGAGGTGCAGGGTCTCTTCCAGGAATAGAAGGATTTCCTGTTTCAGGATATTGGCATGCTCAGAGCCTGCAGGCTCTGCACTACCTACAGACTCATTATCTGACTGCTCGCTGCTCGTCATCCCTTACCCCCCCCCCCCCCCCCACTGCTGAGGATTTCAAAGCATTCTCCATGATCAAGGAGAGACTTCCTCCAGCTTAATCTTAATCAGTCCCTCCCTGAACCAAGATAGTTTCTCTGATTGTGAGGGACCTATTGTCTCCCCAGTGATGGAAATTGGAGGTGCTTGGTATAGCACCTCCAGAGCTGAGGAGAAAGCTTCCAGCAATGTGACAAGTACCCTCTCCAGAAGCTCCTCCAGAGGGTTTATTGACCTTAGGAAACTGGCTGGTGAGCAGAGATGGAACCAGTGAGTAGGCTGCAAATTGTGCTTCCTCTATCTCCAATGTTTCATTGCAGCTGGTCACCATGGCCTAGTACGGGGTCACTAAGAGTCTAGAAATCTCTTTCTACTCAAACATTTTCTCTGACTCCACTTCTCCTGAGGCCAAATCTGCCCTGTGAATTGTCTCAACCCCGGTATCTATGACCAGAGTCGGACCTAGCTCTCCACCCTGGCTTGGTGGTAACCAAAGGGCCTCTCCACCTGCTCTTCAGCCACCTGGGACTCAGAAGTCTGCAGACTGTCTGGTAGTCTGATCCCGAGTCTCCTGTCCCATAAGGGACCAGCAGCCTCCTCTTATCCTTGGGAGCAGGCTTTTCTTCTCCTGTACACTTGTCCTACACCCAGTCCACCCCTAGCTCCTCCCTTTCTCTCTTTCCAGGCTTTATTTCTCTTTTTCTCTTAGTAGTAGTGTTGTCAAGGGGAGAGATGACATGGGAGGGGTTGGAAGGGTCTGAGTTTCCAAGTGTGGGCATTGACAGGGAAGGCAATTGTTCTCCTTCCTCAATCTGCTCCATTATCTCTTTGGCAGCAGCTGAATCTCCAGAGAATTTCCCCACCCCTTCTCCTGAAATTGGGGGGGGGGGGGGGGGGTGTCAATTGAGACCTCTGCAGATAGTAACAGCACTGGGGTAGCAGCCACATTCTCAATAGATGCAGCCCCCTGCAAGATGAAATTCATGGGTGTAGATGCCACATTCCCATCAGTCACCTGCAAGGTGGATTTCATGGGGGTTGCTGCCTCATTCTCATTTGAGGCAGTCTCCTGCAAGTTACAGTTCACAGGAGTGACTGCCACAATCTCATAGGAGGCAGTTCACTTCAAGGCAGATTTCGCAGAGGTGGCTGACTCATTCTTATCCAAGGCAGCCTCATCCCCAATTTATTTGCAGGGATAGATGCCTCAGCAATACTAGAGTGAGGGGAAGTTCTCATTGGGACAGTGAGTGGAGAGACTGCATCCTCACTGTCACTCTGGCATGCCCTGTTGGATTTCTTTGTGGCTTTCTTTTGTACGCCAGAGGAAGTTGTCACTTTATTGCCAGGTTTGGCAGTAGGAGTTCTGGCAATGATGTTCTTGGGAACTTCTGAGATCCGAGACCACCCTTATCAATGCCTTTGTTCCTCAGCACTGTCAATTATGTTTGGGTGGTGGACATCTGCAATTTTGGCAATGGAGGGGGAGGCTCGAGTGGTGTCAACTGGGCAGGTCCTAACAGTGGTGGTAGGGGTGCTAGGACCTTGACCCCCAGAGATACTGCTGGAGTTTGGGGTGGAGGGCTTTGCAGCTGCCAAGATATTAGTAGCAGCTGCAAATGAGGGTGTAGCAGAGGAGGGTGGTTCAGGGTGGCAGATTTGTTGGATTTTTTTTACCTTGGGGAGTCCCTTGTGAGTATGCCCCATCTCCCAACACAGGAAGCACCTCACCTTCTCTGTGCTGTAATAGATGGTATATGGGGACTCCTGAGGCAGTTTTATGGTTACCTGCAGTCTATAGGACAAGACATGGCATATAATCCTGTTCCTGCACTCCAGGGGTATCATGGTGATGGGAGAGCAAACCTCTTTGGGTCCACAGGTGACCCATTATTACTCTCTCAGGTTCATTTGATAGTACCACCCTGGTTCCGGGGACTCCAGAGGCTCATTTGGTACAAAAACCCCTTCTATCACTATTGCCCTTTACAATTGCCATATGTGTGGCAGCCAACGTATGGAGGAAAAATACTATTTTTCTGTACATCTTACCAGCTGCCACAATGGCTGCAGGACACACCACATCAGCCAGTGCCATAACATGGTCCTCAATAGTTGTCCCTCCCATTGCTGGTCACCTGTCCCCATTCCTCCAGGTTAGACCGTGGAAGGGGTAGGTGACATATCTTATTGGATATAGGGCCCCTCTACTACCTAATCCTGACTATTGTGTTTACCTTCTATTCCCCTGGCAGAGCCACCAGCTGCTGCACCTGATACCGCCGCTGCATAGGATCTTGTTTGCAGTGGCTTGACTGCAGCAGAGGTGGATGCGATGACATGGGAGGAACTTGGGCTCTGATCTTTGTCCTTACTGTGCCCTGCTACTGCCTGAGGTGTTGTAGTAATATCTGCAGTAACAGAGACACCGCTTGCCTCTCTGGCCGGTGATGCAGCCACCTCTGAGGTAGAAGGAGGGGTCCCACCATCCAGAGTGGTTGCCTCAGCATTGGATGGAGTTGAGGGAGAAATAGTGTTTGCAGTGGCTGGCGAAGTAGTGCCAGCCATTAAAGGGTCCCTCAAAAGAGGAGTCTCTGCCCCAGCTGATGACAGTGCTGGGAAAGGAGTACTGTGCCCAGCAACAGCAGAGATGTCATTATCAGCTGGTGCCGGGTTAGATGCTGCATTTTGATGGGGTGTGATGGGAGGTGTTGGGGGAGATGAGAGCTGCAGCTGATGTTTTTGCAGCTTTTGTGGTGCCAGCTAGAAAGTCAGGGATGTTCTTCTTTGGTATTGACTTCCAGCTGACACCCCCCCTCCCCCCAGCTTTCTTAGGACCTGCTGAGACTGCTTCTTCCCCCTTATCCAGGCTGGACTTTTTATTAAGGTATAGGCAATGGGGACTGGGATTGAAGTAGCCTCTACTGAAATTAAAAGGAAGGTGAAGGATCACTTTTTTTTTTTAATTCTTTAAAAATAAATGAAGTGACTGTGAAGTTTTAAATGAACAAGTGAACCTGGGCTACAAAATATATTAGAATGCACAGGGGAGTGAGAAGTACAAAAAACTAGAAATAAAACTTGCCTAGAAAAGAAGGCTCCTTGGTTGCCCAGGGAAGGCCTGCAGCAGGTGTTAGATTAGAGCTCAGCCGGGTTTAAGAGCTTATGGCCCTGCTGAGCCACTCCCCTCATGGAGCTCTAGGAGTCTTGGTGATTAAAAAAGAAAATAAGAGGTAAGAGCTTGCTACTCTTTTAAATTATTAAACTAAAATAAAAAAGGCAATTATGGGAGAAGGGTTGAAATTAAATAACTAAATCAAACAAAACAGTTGAAATAAAGCTCTCCCTTTAGCTCCAATGGGAGGCTGAAGGAAAGAGTGCAATCAAAGGTAAAAGTGTAAAACAAATAAGAAAGGAAGGGTGCTTTGAAAATAACCCTGCCTAAAATAAAGCTCGCCCTACAACTAAAGCCCTGAAAAACTGTCCCTGCCTAACTAAAAAGTCACCAAGAAACTAAGAAAAGTGTGTGTGTAAGTGAATAGAGGAAGGGAACAGAGGCTGCAGTAGGTATGCAGGGGAAGGCACATGAGCTGCCTTCCCCTAAAACAAATGAAACAAAAGTCTAAATACATTTAATAAACTCTAAATACAAGTGAGGATTGATGCTTCAATACAAACTTAACTAAAATATATCAAAATTGTAAGGCTAAGGAAATGGAAATATATGAAAATAAAGGTGTTTAATCTCTGCTGCAGGAGCACAATCTGCACACAGCTTCTCTGAGCCAGAGGAAGAGCCTCTGTGCAATGAGTAAAGCCAGGATCAACGCAGCTTCCACAAGCAATTTGAGTTTTTAGGCCATGTGCAATGGATAATGGCTCTTCAATATATGCAAATTTATCTCATATTTTGCTTGAGGGTACCCTGAAAATCCAACTGGTTGTGGGGTCACTAGGACAGGTTTGGCAAGCTCTGTTCTATAGACCAACATGATGTGTCATGTTAACTAACTATGGACTATCAGGACTTCCACTAGATACAAAGAAGATTTATCAGATGCAGAGAGAACTAGTTCAGTCCTGGATTTCTAACAAACCCATTTTGAGGCATTATGGTACTTAGAGCACTTGTTTCAAAAAGAAGCCACAGGGACTACAAATACCAAAATGCATTGAGAAACCTGTTCAAAAATGAGGATTAGCCACATTTTTCCCAACCTTGAACAGGCTCATTTCATTTGGCAGCTCTGACTCTAGGACCAGCAGTAGGGTTGCCAGAAGGCTCCAGGTAAAGAGGGATAGTGTGAGCCTAGTCCTGGTTTTACCTCCATTGCATGCATGGACTTGCAGGCCTGCTTTTCTTAGACTACTAGGATCAAGAATGGATCAGGTAGACTAGCAGAAATGGATTTAATAAACCCTTTTTCATGATGAGATTTTTTTTTTCCAGTTATGGTTTTCTAACCTCCGTTCTAATTCATACTGCAGGTTAAAGAGGGCAAAAAAAAAAAAAAAAGAGCAGGAATGATCCAGTCTGTCCCCTCTACTCTGGATCTATCTGGTATTCCTAGTCACCAGGATACTTTTGGGAACCTCTGATTTAACAATTGTTGTTTTTGAATTTAATCGTAGAGCCTACAGCTATTAAAGTCATTGCAAATTCTCTGTTCTTGGTGATCACAGACTCATTTAATAACCTTACTGTACTGCTTTATTTGTTTGTCCAGCGGGCACCAGTGTTCTGAGGTGGATTTTCATTGCCTTGTGAAGCACGTCCTTAATTTCATGAAGTTCTATTGAGTAGCCTTTTCTTTCCATTGTATTCCAATGCAAGATCAATTAGGAGCTCGAATGAAAAACGTTTTGGTGGTAGTATGCTAACAAAGCAGATCATCCCATGTGCTTTAGGAATGTCCCTTTATTTTGGCTTATTACTGTTAATTCCTCATATACCATGTCAGTCATTTGCATGTTTAGCTGCTAGTTAATGTGACTTCAGTGCTGTTGGATAAGGTGCACTGTCCAGTTTCTACCAGCTAGAAAGGCTCAATTATTTAATTCTCCTAGGTGGGCCCTAAAGGGTAAGCACTTTCTTGAATCAAATTTCTGATGCATAGGCAAAGGAAAAATAGTCCTGTGAACAGTGTACTAACAAGTTCTTGAATATATATAAAGACCTATTAAATAACTTAATTTAATAACAATATATTAAACTGGTACTAGTGAGTTAAGAGACCTATGCATTTTTTTATTTTTTTTTGTAATTGCAGCTGGGTGGGGAAAGTGGTATCTTTTGACTTCTTATTTGGGCATCTCAAGGGATCTTTATTTCTCTGAGTTGTGGAAGAAAGTAAGTTTATTCTATGGTATCACAGACTACAACACTTCGAAATGTAGAAAAAAGGTTTCTTAACATTTTCTATTATGCTTAGTGTTCCTATTATGTTTGTAAATGTGAGAAGTTGTGTACATTTTATATGAGTAGTCACTGCTGATAAGTGTTTTCTCTCAGTTGCAAATGTTTAAAGTCTTGTTTATTCTTTGCTATATAAAAGGTAATCTCTTTTATATATGTACATATAGATATTTTTTTCTAGGCAGTCTTAATTTGTAAAAAACGTTATTGTATTGTTTCTTATTTATAGAGGCAATATATGTCTATAAAATCATGAGTGGGGTATGGCAAGTAAACAGGGAACACTTGTATTAGAACGGAAGGATGTTTTAAATCTGATACTTTTTTTTTTTTCAGTAAATGCAAAAACTATGAAATTTGTTGCCAGAGGATGCGATCAAGGCATCTAGCATAAATAGGTTGTAAAGGGGTTTAGGCAGGTTTTTGGATAAGTACATAAACCATTTTTATCCAGGTAGACTTGCTTATCCCTGATTGTGAACACCGAGGAATTTTTCTATTCTGTGGGATTTAGTGAATACTTGAGAACTGACTTGGAGATAGGATGCTGGGCTCAATGGATCTATGATCTGACCCAGTATGGCACATCTTATGTTCTTACAGGGGCTTATTTACTAAATATTTTCTCCCATGTTGCATCTATGGTGGGGGGGGGGGGGGGGGGAGAGAGATATATAATAAGGCCAATAGTTTGCTGCTTAAAAACAAAATCAACTAGTCTTACCTAAAGAGAAATTAAATGGTTGAAGGAAAATATTCCTTCTAGATATTTTTGGGAAAAAAATATTTTATAAAAATGTCTATACCCATCAAAATGATTTCTGGATCTTCAAAAGATGTGTGCTGTAAAAAGCTGCAACTTTCTTGTGTGGCCCAGAGAGTGTCTGTTGCGCTGCAGATGGAAGGGAGCACTAGGGAGCACTCCCCAGTGCGGGACAAGATGTGTGCCCCTGCGATGAGACGTCCCTGCTGGGAAGACTGGAGAAACCTGGAGGCCCTGACCCTCCACCGGAGCTGCATGCTTCCATGAGGCCACCAACGCAATGGTGGTCTCTGAACGGTCCTCCGACCATTCCAAGCCCTTTCAGACTGGCCACTGGGTAACGGCCAGAAGCGGCAGGCCGGACAGAGGACAGGGATGAACGAAGACATCCAAGATGGAACAAAGACTCAGGTGATAAGGTAGACAAGGACTCAAGCATTGAAGAGGCAAAGTCCCACAGGCGTCCTACACAGCCGAACCGGGCTGGTCGCAGACCACTCTGGAGACTTGGCCGATGGAACAAACGAAGACTCTAGAACCTGCGCCGAGGGTGCCCTCCATAGCCAATCAAGGCCAGGCATGGATCATGCCATGGACAGATAGTAACGAGTTCATTCGAGAAGGAGATAAGAGACAGGACTCAATGGGACGTAGGTGAAGATCCAAGATGAGTCTCAGATGGGTGAAGACTCCATGGCACCGTCGGATGGAAAGACCCACCAGTGCCCTACACGCCCCAGCAGAGGTGGTTGTGGACCACTGGGCCACTATGCACCCTACTCAACCCCGCCGGGCTAGTCACTGACCACAAGGACGGGTCAGAGTAGAACAGACGGACATAGTGCAGAGACCAGAACATGAAAAGTAGAGGAATCCCAAGAAGAGCTGGATCGTCAGGCAGAAGCGGGAAACAGAGATCCTCAGGAGACCAGCTCCAAGAAGAACTTGCTCCTTGTGAAGGCAAGGAAAGACTGACCGAAGAAGCCTTTTGTAGGCTGAAGCAGGAATAACCAGGGAGGAGCTTGCAGGTGGGGCCAGAGGGACCACTCCCTCCTGGCCCTTTAACTCCAGAGGAGAGACGCAGGCCCGCCCCTAATAGGGCAGGAACAGGAAATCTGCAGGACCCTGGACAGCGGCCCTGCAGATACCGATGTCGAGGAGGAGCTAGAGCTGGGCTGTGCAGGCCCCGACGTGGGAGGCAGCTCCCTGCTGCTGAAGACAAGGCTGATGGTGGCTCCACGCTGCAGGAAGATCCAGGAACTGCGGCGTTCAGGCCGCAGGATGGCTGGCAGCAGTGGCGGCCTCCAGGCCGCAAAGAAGGGACCAAAGTCTGCGGCTCCCAGCCGTGGTGAAGGGGAATTCTAGGATGACCTCCCGGCAGGAAGAAGAGGAGGCCTCTAGCATCTGTGGCACCTGCTGCGTGAGGGCAGGCCCCTAGGCCTGCTAGAAGATGGCGGCCTCCGAGCCATGGAGGAAGACCAGCGCAGCTCCATGCCATGAGGAAGAACCCCGGTACGGCTCCTGGCATGCCTGTGATGACATCGGGGGTTGAGCCAGCCTGAAGAGAAGGTAAGAGACCTTCTGTGGCTCCGGCCACGGGAGGGATCACAACAGTGTCAAGGGATTGATAAGAGAGAGGCAGTTATGAAGTCACTAGACTGGCAGCAGACTAATGTGAACGTTCAGGAGTAACTTCCTTAAAACCGAGGGCATTGCTAGGGGGTTCCCTAATTGTCAATTTTTCAAAAGACTGCACTATATTGATTTCTGTTGAAAAGTTCACTATCAATGTACTATGAGCTGCTTAGGATGCTTAACAGTATATTTGAGGTTATCTGACAACATTAAAAGCAAAAATATGAACATCAAAAATTTGATCTATCAGAGATACCCACATTCCTAGTTTAATCTTGTAGCTTGGATATAAACTGAACAGGAGATGTGGATGGGTCATGTAGTCTTTCCTTGCTGTCATAGACCATGTCAATTTATTTGTAGATAATATAGAAACAGTCCTATGGCTTAGCTTTTATCTTCCTTAGTCATGCATGCTTTTATTGTGGTCATAGGGGTTCTGAAAAGGGTTTCCATCTCACCCAAGTCAACTTGAACAGGCTAACCAATTCTGGTTTTGCCCCCATTGCTTGTATGGATGTACAGAGGGGAGAAAGTAATTTTGATTAATTTAATTTTTGTGGGCACCTCAATTTGTTTCTTTAGTTTAAAAAAAAAAAAGTTTATTATAAAATAAAAAATGAATGAAACAAATTAAGTCAATGGGGGAATGCGCCATTGAATTCACCGTAACTAAAAACAGGCCAGGACCCAGGCCCAAGTCTGGGTCCTGTTGACAAAGCCCAGGCCTGAGCATAGGGCTCAACTCAAGGCTGTGTCCCTGAAAACAAAGCCTGGGCCTGATCCTATGCCTAGGCCTGAGACCTGAATTTGAGTCCTGGTCGCCGAGACCTGGGTCCTAGTCCTGGTCCTGGTAGCTGAGGCTGGATCTCCATCACTGAGGCCATGTTATGTCTCGGTGACTGTACTTAGATACATGCTGCGGCCAAGACCTAGTCACCTAGGCCTGAAACTGGGTCTTAGTCACAAAATTCCAGGCTGGTTCATGTCATTGGGGCCCAGCTCTTGGTAAGGCTCAGACTTGAGACCTAGGCCCATAAACAGGTCTTCTGGTGTCGTGTTTTTTTGTGTTTTCTTCTTGATCAGGCAACTAAAAATGACATTCTTCACTGTGGAGGACATGCCACAGTGATGTCACCACAGTGCCTTACTCCAGTGTGAATGGCACCCTTTTGTTGTATGGTTAGGACAATATGCCCAGGAAGAATTTTAGAAGGGTATTTTTCTGGCCAGATTGTAATGAATCACCCTTCAGGACAGAGAATTCTTGAGATGTTTGTTTTAAGTGCATATTATCTCAATTAACTTGTGGTTTGATTCTATGATGATTTGAGGGTCCATTGGGCTCTTATGTGAAGATTTGCCAAGGGCTTTATAGACTGATGCCATAAGTCCCAACATCCTCAAATTATTATTTTCCTCTGGCCTTCAGATATTAAAGGGATAATCACCTTTTGTGACAGGAAGGCTCATCAAACTATACTGAGGACCCAAGAGTTTGAAGTTATTCTGGGCCAACAATTTACAGAAAATCTTAAGTCTTCCACTGGCAGAAAAGTCCTCTGGCATGGATATTGGGTTCCTGGCTATGCCCTCAATTATCCAGTTAAAACTCTGTCCCAGGTTTTGGCTGAGGTACTGGTTGAGACTTTGGGCCCTTCTGCTTTCCAGAACAAGCATTAGGACCCTGTTGCTGAGAGGACAAGGGGATGGAGAAAAAATGTCTCCTCTGCATCCTAACTGGGTACATCTTTATTGGGGAGACTGGGTGGCAGTGAAAAGGGTCTGAAACATCACACAGTGGTCCTTAATCTGAGTCACCATTTCCATGACTTTATCTCAGGAGAGGTTCTCCTCATTGCAAGGCTCTTCAGCGAGCCTTTCCTGGACATGCTTTCATAGGTCTGAGGCCCTCTGGCCTCTGCAGACACCAATATCCCCTGCAGAGACTCTCAATGCCATCTCCGACATCAAAGGTCAACCTGACATATGCTTTTTGCATGCCATACCCTTTTTTTATCAGTGACTCCAAAACATGATATTGCTTCTGAGGAAACTGCACTCCTTTTACATTCTTCAGTCTGTTCCATGTATGCTGGCTCATAACAAGCTGTTAGGAAAACATGAAAGCATTGATCATGGCTTCCTGGAAAAGTCCAGAGTAGGAGAATATCCCTGGGGGACCGAAGAATAGATTCTATGCTACTTGGCTGCCTTGAGAAGAAATGTGACTACCACTAACTGGTGAGGCAGATACAGCTTCTTGAATCTGGGAGCCTTCAGGATACAATATATTGTATATAGGGATGTGCAGAGCAAAATTTTATGTTCATATTTTTTATGTCCGAAAGGGGGTCCCACTTGCGGCCAATATGGACATAAAAAAAATCCAATGAGTTGGGTATATGTACATATGTGCAAAAAAAAAATATAAACCCCCTCACCCTCCTTAATCCCCCCCCCCCCCCCCCGACTTACCACAACTCCCTGGTGATCGAGCGAGGAGTGAGGACGTCATTTCTGCAATCCTTGGCGAGAAGCATGTGACGTCGGTGGCACGTCGAGTGACGCGGCGTCACGTGATTCCCGGCTCGTTCGCGCCGGACGGCTCGTTCGGCCCAAAAGAACTTTTGGCCAGCTTGGGGGGGCCTCCTGACCCCCCCACGCTGGCCAAAAGTTCTTTTTGGGCCGGACGGCTCGTTCGGCCCAAAAAGAACTTTTGGCCAGCTTGGGGGGCCTCCTGACCCCCTCAAGCTGGCCAAAAGTTCTTTTTGGGCCGAACGAGCCGTCCGGCGCGAACTTGCCGGGAATCACGTGACATCGCGTCTGAGTGACGCGGCGCCACGTGATTCCCGGCTCGTTCGCGCCGGACGGCTCGTTCGGCCCAAAAAGAACTTTTGGCCAGCTTGGGGGGGCCTCCTGACCCCCCCAAGCTGGCCAAAAGTTCTTTTTGGGCCAAACGAGCCGTCCGGCGCGAACGAGCCGGGAATCACGTGACGCCGGCGTCACTCGACGTGCCGCCGACGTCACATGCTTCTCGCCAAGGATTGCAGAAATGGCGTCCTCACTCCTCGCTCCATCACCAGGGAGTTGTGGTAAGTCGGGGGGGGGGGGGGGGATTAAGGAGGGTGAGGGGGTTTATATTTTTATTTTGGCTCAACAATCGCGATTTCCCACATATCGAACATATCTATGTTCGATATGTGGGAAATCCGATCGTTTATGTCGAATCAATTTTTTAAGTAAAAAAAAAATATGAGTTGCGTTTTACTAATGCGGTCAATCCGAATGCACACCCCTAATTGTATCTACCTTGTTACTGACCAGAGCCACAGTAGGCATGCTCCCACATGCTTGTTTGTGCCTCCTGAAGGATCTCAGAAATGGGCACATCCATGATAATAATCTGGGGATTTCACAAACCAGAGCATTTCAAATATCTTTACCCTGACTCTTCCTTTTGCAACCTAAATGGAGTGGAATCTGCCACTCTCAACAAAATTTGGTGAAGGAAAGATTCCTTGTGGAGACTCTTTTTTTTTTTTCCTTTTTCTGTGAAGGAGTGGGGCCCAAAGAGTGATCTGTTGACTCCTTCAGATTGGAGAAATTCTCTAATCCACAACCATACCCTTAGGAGAATTCCAAGTCTAATTAGCATGCTGGGGACATGAACCTGGATCTCACCCAGCTAGCAGTACTTCCCCATTAGGGCCTACACCTTGATTAATGCCTGTGCCTCAGAAAAGCTTCCTTATCCCCTCCTCCTGATGATGTGGACAGTAACATTAATGCTGTGATTTCCAAAGTTTATTCCCCTCCAAGAACCAACATTGGGGTCTTTCTTCTGGGTGCCAAGAGGGTTATTTGCAGAGACACTGATGCAATCACAATGCTCTTCATTTTTTCTTTCCAAAAATACTTTTTACTAAAGCAGCAAGGTCCTTTTAACAGCAATCTGTTGAAACCCTCATCAGAACATAGTGTTTGCAGTTCAGCAGAATAGAACATTAAAGACAACATCATGAGAGACAAATATTTCAACCTTTACGTATCTAGTATGTCACTAGGTTTTACATTAAGTTCCTCACTCTCATTCATACACCTCACACACACCATTTGATACATTCCTATTATTTTCTCTTGGTAAACTACTCCCCCCCCCTCCCCTTTTCTGTTCCCTCTTTCATACCTCGATTATCAAACTCTGAGGAGCCAAACAAAGCAATCAAGAATAATAATAATAATCTGTGTTGACAGGTTAACTCAAAGCAAACAGGCAATAAAACATATAATCTTCTTTCACTGAACATGGTCTAATCCTCTGCATCTAGAACACCTCCCCAACTGACAAGAGTACCTTAGAGTGAGAATATTATTCTGTGCATCCAGTGTTAACTATTCACAGAAAGATTTCCATACTTTCACATAGTGTTTTGCAACTTTGAGTTTAGACACCTTTGCATCCAACTATTCCATCTACATAACCATAGACATACTTGATTTCCATTGATTTATGATAGGCATCACATCCCCTATCCAGGGAGAAAAAATATACTTGCATGCCAGTAAAAGTGCCAAATGCAGAAAATTTTCATAGCCATGAAGGTGATTTTCTAGCCCAGATATGCCTCCCAATATTACAAATTCTGCTATTTGGGGAATGGTAACCCTTGAGCAGGTTTGAGTCACTGATGGCACTTCATCCCAAAATGGGGCAATTTCGGGGCATAGCAATAAACGATGGAGTAACCTGCCATTTTCAGTTTGATTAATCTTTTAAATAAAGAAGTTTATGTACCCCTTGAAATGGCCTGGGGAGAGCTCAATTTCCAGCGCCCCGCTCCAGTAACTACAAAGCGAGTTTAAATGATGTATGCCACTTGGAAATAGAATTTCTTTTGATTGCTATGTCCTGGATATTCTACAAAAAACAATATTCAATTTAAAGTCCTGCTCAGTCTATTTCAATATTGTCAAATAACGTCTAGCTTGAAGGAAAGCGAAAAACTGCGTATGTGGCACTTGATGATTTATTTGTAAGATATTGAATGAAGACCACGCGGTGTACCCTCTTTGCAGTGATTCACCACATGCTTCAAGCCATGCTCACTCCAGAAACGAAAGATATTACTGCATTCTATGTTGGGAATGAGATCTTGACTTCTAGTTAAGGGTAATAAGCTTTATGAACTTTGAAACCCCAGAGTCTTCGGAACCATTGCCACACCAGTAAGCATGACTGTAAGAATGTTTTTTTTTTATTTGCTGATTTTTAAAAATCTTTATCTGTAGTAAGTATATTGGTGACCATGGCAAAATCATACTGTCAAGCATACCCTTCTCATAGTAAGCATATTTATCTCTGAAAACCATTCACCATTAAAACGTAGCAAACATGACACATTGTAAATCTCAGGTCTAGAAAGTCCAGCCTCCCCACTACATATTAACCGGGGTGATATGTATTTTATACAGGAACCTCCGGTATATAAACCCTATAAATAAATAAATAAATATTAATTTAACATAACGAATTCTGGCATTTTTGCCATTCCAAATAAAAGCGAGGAAAGAAGATTTGAGCCTTGGTAAATTTCTTCAAGTAAGCCAACACAGAAGCATCTGCAATTTACATCAAATTTTAGGTATGCTCACCATGTTCAAGAACTCCATAAGGGGGAGAAGAAGAGACTGCCACACCAGCAACTGTGTTCTTATTGTCGGTATGACATCCTCAAAGTTAAATGTGTATAATGTAGCAAGATCCCGAGCAATCCATATCCCTAGATATTCTTTTATTTGTTGCCCAGCAAACAGGAAGGGGCCCTTCCAAGATTGCATAATGTTTAGATCGAATGCCAAAGCTTCAGATTTTATAAAATTTAATTTTTAACCCTGCAGCCCACTGAAATTGTGCAAATAGGCTTATGATCTGGGGGAGACTTTGTTTTAGCTGATCTATAAAGAGTAAAGCATTGGCGAACATGGCTACTGAGATACCTCAAAAATCTTTCTCCTGTCTCAATTGTATAGCCATTGGCTCTATTGCCAATATGAAGAGAAGAGAGAGGGTAGTCCTGTATGACTCCACATTGTATCTGGAACTAGGATGAGAGGGTAACATTGATCAGAATGCTTGCGCTCCATTTTTTTTGTATAACACTGTCAGCCAATGTAGTATGTGGCCACTGAAGCCAAAATTCTCCAAGGCCCAAAACACATTATCTCACATTTAAGGAATCAAAGTCCTTTTTGGCATCCAGGCTAAGGATCATTGCTTGTTTGTTTTTGCTGCTGACATAAAGCTTCAATCAGACATTGCATATTTCTTTTTATTTTTTTATTTTATGCATTTTTAGATATACATTCGACAATTTTGAAAAAAGTAAATTACAATCAGGCCGATACAGAAAGAAATGCGGGAGAGCGGGCGAGCGCCCTCTCTCCCGGCGCGTGCACAGGCCACTCTCCTGTGTGTATGATTTAGTATGCAAATGAGGGCCCGCAGTAAAAAGAGGCGCTAGGGACACTAGCGCGTCCCTAGCGCCTCTTTTTTGACAGGAGTGGCGGCTGTCAACGGGTTTGACAGCCAACGCTCAATTTTACCAGCGTCTGTTCTCGAACCCGCTGACAGCTACGGGTTCGGAAAACGGATGCCGGCATAATTGAGTGTCTGTCTTCCAACCCATGGGCCGCCGGCCAATTTAAAAAAAATGTTTTTAATTATTTTTTACTTTTGGGACCTCCAACTTAATATCGCTATGATATTAAGTTGGAGAGTGTACAGAAAAGCAGTTTTTTTTTCTGCTTTTCTGTACACTTTCCCGGTGCCGGCAGAAATTAACACCTGCCTTTGGGTAGGCGCTAATTTTTGAAAGTAAAATGTGCGGCTTGGCTGCACATTTTACTTACTGAATCGCACGGGAATAACTAATAGGGCCATCAACATGCATTTGCACACTGTACTGTATCTGCCCGAATTACATTATATTATATATACATTATATATTATATATAGGAAATGTTAAGTACTTAGAATAACAAAAGCATTAGGAAAAAAAGAATAATGCCAAGTGTTCCAAGTCCTCAAGTCAGAAGAGACCAATACACAATTGAAGACCAATTCACATTTGAGAGAAAATTAAACAAGAAATACTAGCAAAAAGTGGAACCAAATACATAATAAAGAAAAATCCTGGCCATTTGAGGTTATACAGCATCAGATGTAGGTATATCACTTGAAGACTAGATTATATCAGAAATTTAGAGATTTGAGAAGGGTGAAAAAAATGAGACATCACAAATTTTAATAAGACATTTGCATGGGAACTTAAAAAAAAAAAAATAGCACCCATCTGCACACTCTTGGCCTCATTATAAGGAACTGCTTCCTCTCTTTTTTGCCAGATCTGGAAACACTTGGACCTTCAATCAGAGAAAAAATTCCATACAGTGTCTAAAATACATCCTCAGGATCCAATCTCTGTCTGATTCAAATAGAAAGGATTTCATTTAAGTTGCTGGTTGGACTGAATCAGTATCAGATGTTTCTAAAATCTCAAACATTCAAAGGTGAAAAGTTTGAATATTCTGACCCTATATAGATCTTCTCTTAAATGGTGGTAGGAATACATTTTAGTAATTGGAGATAGTGTGTGTTTGTTTGTTCTGACAACTTTAAAATCTCCAACGCATATCTGGTCTACATATTTTTTGCTGATACAAGAGGAACTTTAGGAAAATTTATGAACCTTAAATTCCTTCCACAAATTTGATTATCCAGATTTTCAAGCTTATTTTTGGTTTTCTCTCATTAAAGCTTGCTGTTCATTGTTTTAAGTTCCTAAGATTTTGTTTTGCAGTTTTAACACTTTCCTCTTGCAGGGACATGACTTGTATCTCAATCTCACTAACTTTCTTGACCACAGGATTCAGCTGAAGCATACTATTAGAATTTAAAGTAACAATGGCTTCCCAGATTGTTTCTAAGGAAAAAAACAATGGGTCTTACCATAGCAAAGACCTTTGTTTAGGAAGTTCCATCTAATACAGCTTCACCCTGTGAAGAATCCTCTTCATAATGCTGTTAAGGTCCTCTGGCAGGGATCTTCCCTAAAACGCCAAAAGCATCGGACTCCAAAATGGTGTCTGCGAACACAGCAGTCTCGGAATGGCCCTCAGTCTCCACGTCATCAACATGTGGTGAGGGCAGATGCTGTGTGGTAGTTCTAGACTCCGCAGGATTCTCAGGGGCCATTCTTTCAGCCGATGATGGAGTCATGGAGAGGGTCTGATGTTCCATCTTCTTGACGCACCTCCAGCGACTGCCGACTTCGGCTAAGTGGTTCCATGGTGCAATTGGGCGTCCATCGAACCGATGACATTGCACATTTCTAACCCCATGGCATCCCCCCCTAACAAATCCCATTTGGCCATCTTTGATTATGTAAGGTAGAACCATGCTAATTCTATTAGCTTACACGATGGCCAATATTTTCATATCAGCATTTATTAATGAAAGAGGGTGATATGACCCAACCTTGAGTGGATCTTTCCCCTTTTTGGGTAAGATAATAATCACAGACTGATTCATATCTGGTGGGATAGCGTCCCATTTAAATAAATCATAAAAATTGGTTAAGTCAGGAAGTACTGGACATCTTAAGATCTTGAAAAACTCTGATCCCAAGTCATCTATCCCTGCTGCCTTCCCGACCTTAAGATCCTGAATGACCTGAAATATTTCCCCATCTCTAACTGGCTTATTTAATTGATCTACCTGTGCTTGGGATAGGTTGGACCATTGAAAGTTGGCAAAGAAACCTTTTTGTACCTCCTCATCTACATCCTTATGAATAATCCTGGTAGTATTCTAAAAAACAATTTGTAATGTCTTCTAATTAATGTTTGTTTGTATCCACCCCTTTTATCTTTGATGCTAGTAATATGCAAGCAGGTTCCCAGGATCCAGATTGTTTGCCATTAGTTTGCTTGGCTTGTTACCAAAGCAATAAAGCTGTATTTATAAAACATTTAATATTTCACTGCACATTGAAATAGCAGATGATTTAGGGCTGAATGGGCCTGCTCCACCTCATTTTTATGTTGGTCTGACACATCAGCTATGTGCTTAGCTTGGGCTGTTTTCAGATACCTGCATAGTTTACCCAAACCATGTATGTTATGTTATGCCCATGCATTACAGCCTTGCCTGATTCCCACACTAGAGATGTAGATATGTAAGGGGAGGTAATGGTTTCCAGATATTCAGACCAATTACCTTAAAGATACTCATGAAAAACATTTTCTCCAAGAAAATGGCCTCTGAGTCTCTCAGACTTGGCCCAAATGAAACAGGGGCATGATTAGAGATAGAGATTGTTTCTATTGTGGGCTTCCAAACCCTAGGGAATAATCTTTCAAAGATAGTCAAGGCTTGAGTGTTTTGTGTGGATTTGAGAAAAAAAGTGTAGTCTTGCTCCCCCAGGGTAAAGGGTCCTCCACATATCCAACAACCCCACTTCTTTACAAAGAAAATGCACTCTGACCTTCATCTCCTCCCTCACCCCCCAATCTCCTTTGCAGGTTTGCCATCTCTTCTCCAATCCACCACAATATTGAGATCTCCTCCAACTATTAATGCATACTTAGTTGCTATTGTTATAAAAAATAAAGTCATGGGAATATATATTTGGGGCATAGAGATTATAAAGGGCTATCTTTTGACTTTGCAGCACACCTAGCACAATTACATACCTGCCCTCATCGTCCTGGAGAAGATCAACCTGAAAGGGCAGTTGCTTATAAATTTACTATGGCTATACCTCAATGTCATCCAAAAATATAGACATTGGTCAACCCATTCATGCTTTAATTTAGTGTGTGCTACATCTGACAGTGCCTCTCCTTTTAGAAAGACAATCTGAGATTTTATCTACTTAAACATATTCAACAGCCTTCTGCATTTCAGAAGTGAATGAATCCCATCAACATTCATTGTTGCTATCCTAACCCTCCCCATGCTCCTGTGGTGTCAGCATAATAATGTAGCCATAATCTGTTAGGGCGAATCACCTCTGAAACCTTGATATATCCTGGATGCCTCCCAGCCAGAACATCCAAGTAATCGCATGAAGCCACAAAAAGCCTTGGTGTCTGAAAAATGAAAATCCCTGTTAATTTCAGCTCTCCCATGGACTGATTATACACCTCCCAAACTAACCACCCATTCATGCTCACAAAACAGAATTATCAAAAAATATTCCCCCAACTTGCTCCAAGGAACTACAACACCAACGACCTCACTCTACATGGGGTGTGCCCTAGCATTATAAACAGGAACAAGTATAAACAGTAAATGGATTTCATCACAAACCGATCTTGAAAAACATTCAAGAACCAAAATTGTGAGCATATATTCAGATATGCCCCATTAACCTGCTCAGGTATCCAACAAGTGCTTTCAGAGACAGGAATAAAAAATGTTACTTTTATCCCAAAGAAGAGAGAGAGAAGATATCCATGAGAGAAATGTACTAGACAGTGCTCTCCAACACCAACCAGTAGTACTTATAACATATAAACACTTCACAGTATAAAAACTAGCATTCTGAAGTCATGTTATGCCTCTTGGTTCATTCAGCTGCGTGTTAAACTTTGAAGTCTCCTCAGAGCAGTAGAAAAAAAACAGGGCAGAGTTTAGCTTCAGACAAAAAAATAAATAAAAAGGAACCATGAAATTCTGCTTCCTGCCTTCAGCTGTGAGACAGCCACATATTAGCCCTGAGGATGCCACAAAGCTAAAGCAGTTTGTTTCATTTTTACTGCTAACAGAAAAGAGCAGTGATCCATGCTTCCTGCTTTCCATTTTGACTCTGCTGTATAGGAGTCTTAAAGGAGCAGCAGAACAATAAAACAATGTCAACTCTGGAGAGAAAGTAAAGAGCAATAAGCCATGTTTCTTGCATTCTGTTCTGATTCAGCTGCAAATTAGAATGAAGGAAGCCACAGAAAAGGAGAAACAAAAAAATGTCAACTCCGGCCAAAAAATAAGGAGCATGTTTCCTGCCGTCTGGTGTACCAATGTCATGTAAATGCCGTGCCAAATTATACTGCGTTCAGATCACTGCTACACAAAACAGCCACGGTTATGCTAACGAGCCGCGAGCCTCTTAATTGCCAGTTTCACTCAGGAAGGTCATGAATCTATATGTGCTTCTTCTTTAGTAGTGAAAAGACGAACCTTCTCTTCATGGCCAGGTATGCAAGAGCGAATTTCACTCTTTTAATTTTAAAGACTAGAGCACACTGGTGCCATTTTTCTTTTTGGAGCACTACCACGTGTGCTGAATAATCATCTATCTTTTTATTTATTTATTTATTTTATTTAAAACCTTTTCTATACCAGCATTAGTGGGTACATCACACGTACATTGTTCTATACCAGCATTAGTGGGTACATCACACGTACATTGTAACAAAATGGTTGAAAATACATATAACAGGGCTAGTAAACAGTAAGGTAGGGGGCACACTTGAGGCAGTAAGGAAGGATAGAGCAACTGCAGAGAACTTCTTAACAAAGCAAATCAGAATAAATATATTGATTTATAGGACAACTCTCAATTACCAAATGAATAGAGATAAAAGTAATTGACTGAAGCTATATACATATGTGAGTGAAGTATGATTGACTGGAACTATATACATAAGTAGGTAAGGTGCAACTGGCATTATATACATATGTAATTGAGGTATAAATACATACAGAATATCTGGAAAGGGCTTTAAGGAGAGGCTTTTAGACTGGAATGTATATAGGGGGGGGGGGGGCGGCTGTTAATCAGGGAAGGCCAGTTTGAACAACCATGTTTTGAGTTTCTTTCTGAATTTAAAGTAACATGGTTCGAGACGGAGAATAGAGGGCAAGGAGTTCCAATGTGCAGGGCCAGCGATTTGTGAGGGTGCATTCTCTTGTGGAAGTGAGATGTGCTGTTTTTGAGGGGGGGAGGGGGCACGTGAAGGGATCCTTTGTTGATAGATCTCGTGGGTCGATTTGGGTGCGCAGCCATGAAGGGAAGGTCGAGCCAGTTGGAATGGTGAGAGTAGATGGCTTTGGATTTAAGCCCCAAGGGCACACAATCTAATTTATTTCTTCGGGGCTGCTCTGGCTAACCACTCCACCCCACACAGATTCTTAATCCTTAGGGGGACTCATTTTATGGGGGGATGCTCTTGCTTATGGCCCAGATGATGAGAAATGGTCACCATTGTGTCTGCTGTACTTTAGGTGCTTCTCTTGAGGTAAGAAGCTGGAATAACTCAGACAGGACCAGGTCTGGGTATTAAAATAAAGCTTACTGATTAATGGGCCGATACAGTAAGGAGCGGTAGGAAGAGCTGCGTTAGTGCCGGAAGCACAGTCCTGCTCACCTACCGCTCGATACTGTATTTAAATAGCTTGCAAATGCAAGCCGTGTCCAAGAAGTGTCTGTGAAGCGTTAGGCCCGCGCAACCCATTTTACTGTATAGGCGCTTAATACAGCGCCTATACAGTATCCTGGGTGCGCTGGTACCTGTCATTTCAAATGTCATTTCAAATGACATTTGAAATGACAGGCAGCAGGAAGTGGATCCCAACTTTAACCCATGAAAACCTAAAATCCCCTCCTCCCAAAGCGGCTCAACATGTACCAACTTACCTTTTGTTGTTTTTCAGCCCTTTCAGCCTTCTCTGCCGTCCTCCGGAGGGGGCAGCCGGTGGCAAAAGCAGCTTGCAGCGGTCCCCCCCCCCCCCCCCCCGTGCAAGTCCCGGTTCTCCTGGGAGCCAGCTCGACTTCTGGCTGACAGCTAACCCCCCCTCCCCCCAAAAGACTGCTGAGTTACGGCCTTGGAAGCGAAGCAAAGCGTACTTTCATGGGCTTGAGCGCCCAAATTGATGGGCGCTCAAGCCAATGAAAGCACAGGGACGGGCATGCGTGTAGATTTCTAGATGATACAAAATTATTCAGAGTATTTCAATCCCAGGGTAGGAGGCAAGCAGTCTCAAAAGTTGTAACCAGGACCATTGGGGAAATGATTGCCCTTGATGACCAGCCCTTGCAATTAGTGGAAAATGTGGGTTTCAAGCGTTTTCTGAAGGTCGTGGTTCTCTCCCAACTGATGAAGTCTCCTTTTAAACCATTAGCATCTGCTTCTTTGAAGTTCTTGTCTTGGAAAGTACTTTTCCTCATTGCAAACACATCAACAAGAGTTAAATGAACTCCAGTATTTCATCCACTACCCTTCATATCTACAATTCTATCACAACAGGGTGGTTGTTTGAACCTACCCAAAGATTCTACCAAAAGTAGTCTAGCTTTCCATATCAATCAATCTATAGTACTATCTACTTTCCTTCCAAGGCCCCATGCCTTCTTCCCATGAAAGCCCTCCACACTCTGGACTGCAAACAGGCCTTGGCATATTACAAAAGACACACAATCAAACACACAGCTCTTCACCTTGTATGATACTTACTATCTCAGGTTAGCAGACACCAATTGAATCTCATCCAACTGACTAGCCGATTCCATCCATCACTACTATGACTTGTCAGAACTGCAAGTTACAGACTCAATCAAGGCTCATCAGGTACGAGGTATGGCTCTTTCTGTTACTCATCTTCAAGAATCAAACATCTGCAAAGCTGTGATGTGGTCTTCTGTCCACACATTTGTCTCATTACTGCCTTGATAACATCTCAAAGATTGGCAATAGATTTGGACAAGCAATTTTATGAAATTTGTTCTTGCTATAGTCCATTCTCCATGAAGGAGTCTGGGTTGCTTAACAAGTAATCACTTGCTGCAACCCTCAACTTGATACTTCTCACATGTAATGGCTAATGCAGCCTACTTATCAACATAAAAGTTGTTTGTTTACAATAAACTGTGATTCCATAGATAGGAAATATTAATGGGATACCTACCCGCTATCTCCCTGAAGAGTCAACTACATAGCTAGATTCAGCTCTGTTACTGACTGAGGAGGCTCATGAGGCAATGCCCACATGGAAACTCCTCCTGCACAAGCTCGTAAGAACTAAAAACTCTACAGCTTGGACAGACAAATCTGTCCAGTGCCACCAGATGACATCACCCCACGTGTAATGGCTAATTCATCCTGCTATCTACTAGGGATGTGAATCGTGTCCTCGATCGTCTTAACGATCGATTTCGGCTGGGAGGGGGAGGGAATCGTATTGTTGCCGTTTGGGGGGGTAAAATATCGTGAAAAATCTAAAAATCGCAAAACCGGCACATTAAAACCCCCTAAAACCCACCCCCGACCCTTTAAATTAAATCCCCCACCCTCCCGAACCCCCCCAAATGACTTAAATAACCTGCGGGTCCAGCGGCGGTCCGGAACGGCAGCAGTCCGGAACGGGCTCCTGCTCCTGAATCTTGTTGTCTTCAGCCGGCGCCATTTTCCAAAATGGCGCCGAAAAATGGCGGCGGCCATAGACGAACACGATTGGACGGCAGGAGGTCCTTCCGGACCCCCGCTGGACTTTTGGCAAGTCTCGTGGGGGTCAGGAGGCCCCCCACAAGCTGGCCAAAAGTTCCTGGAGGTCCAGCGGGGGTCAGGGAGCGATTTCCCGCCGCGAATCGTTTTCGTACGGAAAATGGCGCCGGCAGGAGATCGACTGCAGGAGGTCGTTCAGCAAGGGTTCCGGCGCCTCGCTGAACAACCTCCTGCAGTCGATCTCCTGCCGGCGCCATTTTCCGTACGAAAACGATTCGCGGCGGGAAATCGCTCCCTGACCCCCGCTGGACCTCCAGGAACTTTTGGCCAGCTTGTGGGGGGCCTCCTGACCCCCACGAGACTTGCCAAAAGTCCAGCGGGGGTCCGGAAGGACCTCCTGCCGTCCAATCGTGTTCGTCTATGGCCGCCGCCATTTTTCGGCGCCATTTTGGAAAATGGCGCCGGCTGAAGACAACAAGATTCAGGAGCAGGAGCCCGTTCCGGACCGCTGCCGTTCCGGACCGCCGCTGGACCCGCAGGTTATTTAAGTCATTTGGGGGGGGTTCGGGAGGGTGGGGGATTTAATTTAAAGGGTCGGGGTGGGTTTTAGGGGGTTTTAGTGTGCCGGCTCACGATTCTAACGATTTATAACGATAAATCATTAGAATCTCTATTGTATTGTGTTCCATAACGGTTTAAGACGATATTAAAATTATCGGACGATAATTTTAATCGTCCTAAAACGATTCACATCCCTACTATCTACAGAAAACACAGTTTATGTTAAGCAAGCTTACTTACAGTAACTCTCAGGTGTATAAAATGAATTATATTGGAATATAAAACATGCATCAAGTCAGAAGCAACCCAGTTGACTAAACATACCATGCTTCTTTATAATACAAGATGACAGGGTGCTTACAGATAAAATTTGTGCCTGTACCCTTTTCTTTCTCCTTTTTATGTTTATTGATTTGTCATATATATTGAACATTATTAGTTTATTTGCATCATGGTCTGTCTGGCTGATTTCAGCTTCTGCTGAGTCATGTTTATTTGATCTCTCCCTTTCTCTGAGTGTACTTTTTTTTTTTTTTTAGCATTTTAAGAAAGGTGCATTTCTTAAAATCCAATCAAGTCATTCATAGCACATAAGAAAATAGTATCATAGCACTTTCCTTTCAGGACTTTCACCTGGATTGACTAGCAGGACTTGGCTTAGCAGGATAGTGTATGCAGGGGTTTGAATTTCTGGTGATTAGGGAACTGTGACTTAATATGATGCTAATCCAATGCCAAAACTAAAAATACTATCTATATTACATTTTGTCTAATTTGGAGGGAGGATCATACTTGTATTTTAATTTTGTTCTGATATTTAGTTTGTGTATGACCAACTCATTCTCTAGTGAGGGTAGGGGATAGGTTTACATTAGGGAACATTTTTATTTTATATTTTAATATCATTCACGATCATGAAAAAAACCACTGTGATCATGTAAAAAACCACTGTGAACCTCGTGTTTGGGAAAAGAGCAGTCTAAAATTATAAGACGAAAAAGAAATATTTAGAATTGTACTGTATATCTTCCATGCTTGCAGCAGCAGCAATGCTACTGATTAATTTCCAACAGGGAATCTTGGAGTGTGAACAAGAGATGGGCCATTTCAGTTTTCGTTATTTGTAAACTGGAATTCATGGTATGCAAGAATCTTGTGATTGAAATTCTGTTTTAAATGTTTTGATCTATCCCTGAAAGTCATAGTTTTACATTGAAGAAGCCTGTTTCTGTGGCCATCTAACTAGATAAACGACGCTTGACCGACGTGCCGCAAATGCGCAGTAGAGAGCAGCTCTACTGCGCATGTGCGGGCGAGCACGTCAGTCTTAGGCAGCGTCAGGAAAAAAAAAAGCATGGCGGCGGCGGTAGCGGCGGGCGGCAGCGGCCAGTAGCGAGGGAGGGAGGAGAGAGAGAGAGGGAGGGACGGACTGAGTGGGAGGGACGGAGAGAGAGAGTGGGAGGGAGTGACTGAGTGAGGGAGGGACTGAGTGGGAGGGAGGGAGGGAGGGACTGAGTGAGGGGGAGGGACTGAGTGAGGGGGAGGGGAGGGAGGGACTGAGTGAGAGGGAGGGACTGAGTGAGAGGGAGGGAGGAGTGGGTGAGTGTGTGGGAGGGAGGTAGGGGGTGGGGAAGAGTGAGGGGAGAGGGAGAATGAGGGAGAGGTGAGAGTCAGGGATGTAAGTGGAAGGGGGAGAGGGAGAATGAGGGAGAGGTGAGAGACAGGGATGTGAGTAAGTGGAAGGGTAAGAAGTTGGGGAGCAGAGAAAAAGGGAGTGGAGGAGGGCTGAGGGGGAGGGGATGGGATTGAGAGAGGGTGGGGAGTGACTGAGGGAAGGGGAGAGAGGTGGGAGTGACTGAGGGAGGTGAGAGTGAGGGGAAGAAGGCAGTGGGAGACAGAGGGTGAGTAAGACTGAGTGGAGGAAAGGGGAGGAGTGAACGAGGGGAAGGGGGAGAGAGGGAGAAAAAGTGTAGAAGGGTGCTGTGTTAGAAAATGGACTGAAAACATGTAATGTAGCCCGTTTTAACGGGCTTAACGGCTTGTTATTTTATAATTAACCTTCTTTTTTGCATATATGCAAAGACAATACATAGATGATGTGCTTAGAAAAAATGTCATCTTGATTACATAATATGTGCAAGTGACATATTGTTTGCTAGGATATAAAACCACCAAAGTAGTTGATATTCTATAGTTCCAGAAAGCCTACAGATTAACAGTCTTAATAGGCGTCCAATACCATAGAAGCAATTGACAAAGGTATGGGCTCATATTTTGGACCACACTTGTCCCTAGTGGTTAACTTCTTTGACAAAATGGGCTAATATTTCCTTCGTTCAGTAATTATGGCAAGTCTCTGATAAATATTTTGCCCTCCTTTTCATAGAAAAGAAGTGCCATTTGAACTTGAGGTGTCCGACAATGAGAAATGCATGCAAGATATTGTACGGAGCACACGCTGAGACACAGACCTAGGTTTGTCAATAGGCACACTAGGCCTGTGCTTAGGGCAGCAGAAATTGGGGGGGGTGGCGGCAACAGGCTAGCTGAAGATTTGCTGCCATCCAATAAAAATAATATAAATTATACTAATAAATATAATGTAAACTACTTTAGTTTTATAAAGTAATATAAAAGATGGAAATGGGTGCCAATTTGCTTTAGAATTTTTACATTTTTGCCACAGGATCTTCCCCTGAGCTGCCACAGGAAACTAGGGGGGGAGAGCTGTGGCTTAGACCTTCTGTCTCCTGTTGTCCAACCTTTGGGGGGAGAGGAAGAGGGAGATGACAGGAGGCTACAGAACCAACAGTGCCTTGGGGGTGCCAAAATCATAAATCGTCACTGCTAAGACAGGAGAAGTAGAATGAGCATCAATACTGGGTGCCTGCTCAGTGGCAGTGATTTGCCCCACCATATGGGAAACTAGAGTTTTTGTTCCCTGGATCAGGCCTTGAGAGCCTGCGGATGCAGCATGAACTGCCACTGGTAGGGGAAAATCTTGGCTATCACATTATGGCATGCCTAATGGCCAGACTTGAAGTGAACGCATGCTAGATTTTGAAAGGAGTGACAGAGCTGAGTCGAATAAAAACGTTCTACGATAGTGAGAGAAGGATATAGTAAGAAAGCTGGGATATTATGTTTGCTTATGATGCACTTTTTAATGCTGAATATGTATTTTGAATTTTAGGATTTTATTATATGTAACTATTGTAATTATTATATGCAATTACTGTAATTATTGTCATAGATGATTATATTGTATCTATTGTTGACTGAATGATATGTCTGTTGTAAACCATCATGATTGGTTACAGAATGACAGTATACAAGTACATTAAATAAGTATAATGGCTGGCTTAGACGAGGTGTGATATGGAAGGATTATAAATTGGGGGGGGGGGTGAGAGTTTTGAGGAGGAACAACACTGGCTAGTGGCAAATGGAATCTTATTACATTACACAAGACCCAGGACAGCTAACATTTCAAAACCTATAAATCAGCATATACATCAAATATATCAAGTGCAATAGCATACACAAACAAGGCAGCAACTAACCCTTCTTTTCCCCTCCTCTAAGGAAAAAGAATAAAATCCTATACTGATCCCATCCAAACACTACTAAAAACACACTCCTCTCCTGCTCAAAAAAGGGGTAATCCCATTTTGCAGTGGGCCCATAATGACGACAGCAGGCTGAGGCATGGCCAATCTTGCAGCACAACAAGAGTAGGAAGCAGCAGCAAAAGCCTGTAGCCTTGCAGTAGGGAAACCAAATAGCAAAGAGTTTTTTGTCCCACGCAGCAACTCACAGCTCCATCTTGAGAATGTAAAAGTAGAAGGCAGCCTGTCATGCTCTTTGTGTAGTCACAGCATACCTTCATGCTTGTCTCAAAAATGCAGCTGGGACACTGTTGCCTTGCTCTTTCTGGAACATCTGTAGCTTTTCTCAACAAGGCTGCCTCCTATTAACGTATACTCCTTCTCTTCACTGTTCTACAGCCTCTGGCTAACACATGCCAGGAAATCCTTCCTGTGCATCATGATATGCTAATTGGAGAAAATTATTTTTCACTCAATGCACAATAAAGCTCTAGAATTTGTTGCCAGAGGATGTGGTTAGTGTAGCTGGGTTCAAAAAAGGTTTGGATAAGTTCTTGGAGGAGAAGTCCATTAACGGCCATTAATCAAGTTTACTTAGGGGGTAATTTTCAAAGGAGTTACGCGCATAAATGTAACTACTATTGTAGCAATTTTCAAAAGCCATTTACTCACGTAAAGTGCACTTATGCGAATAAATCCTATGGACGATTCAATGGCATATATTGTAGCAATTTTCAAAAGCCCACTTACTCGAGTAAAGTGCATTTACATGCGTAAAACCCAGATTTACGCATGTAAATGCTTTTTAAAATCTGGCCCTTAGGGAATAGCCACTGCTATTAATTGCATCAGTAGCATGGGTTCTTCTTAGTGTTTGGGTAATTGCCAGGTTCTTGTGGCCTGGTTTGGCCTCTGTTGGAAACAGGATGCTGGGCTTGATGGACCCTTAGTCTGACCCAGCATGGCAATTTCTTATGTTCTTATGTCCCACTGAAATCCTTTGAGTAAGAAAGTTGATCCCAAAACCATGTGGGCCATGGTTTCTCATAGATGGCAAGGTGGCACTGCCCAAAACGTCTGTCTAGGCAATTCTGGAGGCATGGCTTTGCTGGACGCTAGCTGGTTGGACTGCAAGGAAGGTGACAGATTCCCCCCACCCTAACCACTCCAGCTTCCCATCTAAGGCTCAGAGCATGCTATTGTTTGTTCAAGTCAATGGACTCTACAAATATCTTCCTGGTGATCAATCTTATTTAGTTACATTTACTCCAGAAAATAAACCACTCTAGCTCAGTAAAGGCTGGTTCTTGCTGAGCTAGAAGTATAAGGGCAGAATAGAACTGCCTAGCTGTCATCTCTTTCCACCCAATGCCCCCTCACCAGAAGAAAACATAGGAGTAATGCTTCACAGCTCTTGTTACCTCATAAGAGATTTTTGTTCTTTTGAGTTTTTTTAAATGTTTTTTTTCCCAAAAGTATGGAAAAGACAAGCTAATTAAAGCAATTCATTGTCTCTTTATCTTGTCTCCCCCCCCCCAAAAAAAAAAAATAAATTATTAAAACTTGTATTAAAAAAAAAAATCTTCCCTTACCGGGGATTACAATGTTCATTTAGCGTACACCAAAACCTACTTTTATTCTGCATCACATTTATAACACTTTTCCTCTTATATTCTGGACTTTTTTTTTTTTAATCCAATCACATTCTTACAGCCTCACATTCACAATTTCACTCCTACATGATTTCTTTCGCACCCAATAGCGCCATCATAAAAGGTGGTGCTACTGGGTGCGAAATAGGCAGCGAAAAGGCTCCTTATCTTTTCGCCATCCACACTTGTCTTCACGGCGTCCACCCCGGTGCCACCCCGACTCCTCCTGTTCGGTCTTGATGCCGCCCCTTTTTAGTGATCGCGTGCGAAAAGTCCCTTTTCGTGTGCGATCGCTTTGGAAAATAACCCCCTAAATCCCTTATTAATTCCAGGAACATAACTATTCTACCTCCCTGGTAATATCTAGACTGAAGATCTATAAGAAATGTGCTGCCTTAACTATGTTAAGCCTGTTTCTTGTATGAGATTACCTATATATAGGAACTCCCTTATGTTCGTCCCCCTTACTCTATTGTATCACCTATTTGGAAAATGTTATATATGAAATGGATTTCCTTTTCCTTATTACGATATGTCATTTTCATTTTCTGGAAGTAAGGATTATCCTACTTGTATTTGTTGAAAATAATAAAAAGAAAAAGTCAGAGTAGATAATCAAGTTGCCAGAATTTTGGTAAATTTCACAGATACGAGTAGACTTTAAATAAGCCCCACGCGTAAATCCCAAGGTTTGCCTGCCAGGCCAATTTTTAAACTGGCCTGGCTACGCGTGTAAACCCCAGTAAACGATGAAGGGGCGGTCTGGAGGGCAGAGCTGGGCGGGGTTGGAGGTGGCTGGCACAGCGGCCATTTGCTGCTGTATCAGGGAAGGGTATCCTGGCGCGCGCAAGTTGTGGAGCAGTAAGCAACAAAATAAGAAAAAGAAAAGGTAAGGGGAAAGGGTTTGGGGGTGGGGAGGAGAGGGGATGGGGAAGGGAGGTTGGGGTAGGGAACTGGGGAAGGCCATGCAAAACCTGCATAACTCCACACCCCCCGCCCCCCGTGCGCGTCCCAACCATTTTATAGCAATCGCGCGCAAGTGCGCGCGTTATAAAATCAGCATATCCATGTGTGCGCACGCATGTATTAATATATACCCCAATCCTTTTACTCACAGTATTTGCCAGAATAAGCAAAACATACTGTGGGTAGTTTTGCTTTGATTCTTGCCTACGGAAAAGGAGGGTTTAACTTTGTGGGTACTTATCAGTGGCTATATATTTCAAGGCAAAACTTGACATGTCGTTAGGCAGGATAAGGAGGATGCCTTAGGTGGCAAAAGTTTGAGGCAACAAAAAGTGCCCCCCCCCAAAAAAAAAAAAAGAAAACAAAACAAAACACTTGTGCTACAGCCCTTTCAACTTGTAACTGGAACAGTAAGAGAGAACACATCAGTGGCTTGAAGAGCTCCCAAAGACAGCATCAGCGGTGCAGATTTATGACATACCCGTGGGGTTCCCAGGCTCCACATGTAGGAAGAAGATGGCGAGGATTTATTATGTGCACGCGAGGATCTCAGCCTCAAGCAGAAGACAGCGGCAGCTGCATAGATTTATGACTTGCCTGTGGGAGTCCCAGGTCCCACAATTAGAAAGACAAACCCTGGACTGGTTCTAGATTATGACATGCGTGTGTGAGTTCCCATACTCCGTGATCAGGAAGAAAGAGAAGATCCCATGAGTGGGGTGTGAGGGAAGGGAAGAGAAGAGAAGGGGGGGGGGGTGAGTGAGAGAGAATGGAAGTGGAGGGTATAAGTGAGTAAGGGGGTGACTGAGAAGGGAGGAAGTAAGTGTGTGACAGGGGAGGGAAGAAAAGCAAAGGGGAGTGAGTGAGATGGAATGAAAGGGAATAGAAGGGGTAAGTGAGATGGAAGGGAAGAGAAGGCAGTAATAATAAAGCGAGAGGGGAGCGAGAGGGAGCATGTGAGTGAGTGTGTGTGTGTGTGTGTGTGTGTTAGAAAGTGTGCTTATCTGAAAGAGAATGGACAAGGTTTGTGTATAGCTCCCCTTTCCCCCTCTAATGCAGGATAATTTCAGGGTGACTGGAAATCAAAAGTTCTGAGGTATGGAAAACTGGAAAAAATGTTTTATTCTTATTAGTTTTAATTATTATTGGATGCTATTTATATCTGCTGTTTTGGCACATTTTATTGGTTTCTATGAACTTTTAATATTTTATATGAATTTAATTTTAGAATGTTATTTTATTAAGTGCACATTGATATGTGGTTTGTTTGTTTTTTTAGTATGATTTTAATATTATGAATGTTTATTTCCTGATTTTCTTGTTTTACGAGGAATGGTGATGTTTCAGTTTTTCCATTGTTGCATTGCATGGAGAATTTGGCTTTTTGCAATTTTCAGTTCAGTTTTTGTCTCCATATCTCTCTCTTATTTAAAAGGTTTCTTACCTGCCTTCGATAGTTCAGGACAGGGTATAATTAATACATTATAGTTTATGGTCACTTTATTCTGTATTTGAGGGTCTGTCTGTGTTCTGGTGTATGGTAGAAGTGAGGTATTCTGTTGTATAGTTTCTGCGAAGGGATCTATAACAGACTTTCTTGTTTTGCTTTCTTAACATGGGTTGTATTGCTATTTTAGGGCCTACTGTAATATTTGCATGGTTGAATTTTCATGGGTAAGAGTCTTACTGTTTGCATGCTACAGTTAGTACAGTTTTGGTATGGGGGTGTTTATTATATTGTAATTGTTTTGTTCATGGCTTTTTGAGGACTAAGCCCAAACCAAACACATGTCATACTAGGCCTAATACCATATGGGCTCCAGGTGTCTCTTTTTTTTTTTTTTTTTTTAGGGTTTCCTCATTGGCATCACAGCAGTGCATGTAAAAATTATATCCATGTTGTGATAGTTTTACATCAGAAAACTGTACTGTGAAGGTCTTTTTTTTTCATATAAAATTGAATTTAAAATAATGTAGCTATAAAATCTGTTAATGCGTAATTTTTAGTTGTGTGAGTGGTGAGAACTTGGGGGGGGGGGGGGGGGTGCATAAGAGTGTAAGTTTGTCGAGCACCTGATACCTAAGAGAGTGCACCACACACATACCCTCTCCATTCACCCATCTCCCACTTCCCTAGGATGCAAATGTTGGGGAAGGGTGGAAAGCAGATGGTAGGCTTTTGAGGAATGTAGCAGGATTTCCAACTTCCCAGAAGTATTACAACACTATCTGCCACGCCTTTGGGATTTCTGACCTTTGCCTGCCCACTTTCCCAGCAATTCCAACCATGAAAAGGCCAGAGGCCAAGAGGGATACAACCTCCTTGCAATCTTTGTGACTTGACCTGTGCCGTGCCTCGGGGGAAGGGGGGGAGCAGACAGGAGCAACATCTCTACTTGCCTTCAGCACCAGATTGCCTTGAGCTGCCCCTGATGCATAGTTACTTCCCCCAACCTATTCTCATCCAGGGAATGCCTCCACACACATGCAGGTATCTATGTTGCTGATATTTTAGGTACTTTTACCCGCATAATGGGTGTGACAAAACTTAAAAAGTGCATTTATGTGGGTAAAACAGCATTTTACCTGTGAAAAGGGCTTAGATTATTGCCCTCATTATGTATGCTTTTGTGAGTTACTGAGAGAGTAAACCAATAAACCATAAACTGGTAAATTTATACCAGGAACGGTATTAAGATTTCTCTTTTGTGCTTTCATTGAGATCACACTGGTCATAAATCTTCTTCTCATTTGTGGACCTCTGTTTCTATTGTAGAAACATAAAAATCTGGAGATGTCTGAGGAAGAATATTCTTTTTTAAATGTCAAAAGGTCTTCAAAGAGAATGACAACTATAAAACACAGCACACCATTAGGATCTATTTTTTTCACTAAAATGTCATCACTGGAAGACTTGACAGAACAAACCAACCAGGCACTACTGGAAAACATTGAGGAAAGTAATAGGCCACTATCACCACCACCTTTTACACGACCTTTTCAAGATGAACTAATACATCAGCCAGAGGTAAAAACACTAAGCACCTTCCATAGAACAAGACTTTCAACGGTGTTGGCCTCGGAGGAATCAGTTGACGGGACCAGTTCAAATGCCATCCTTCCACCAGTGATAAGTAAAAATTCTAGAGAAATTAAAAGGTTATCTAAGAAGAGGACAAGAGAAACTTCACAAAATCTGTCTATCTTGCAAGCTTCTGGAATTCCAGGAATACCAGATGAGCAAAAGATGAAAAAAAAGAATAAAGAGAAAGAATTAATGATGGTAAATATATATTTTCATCTTTTCTTCGGGAGTGTCTTATGTACTTCTAGCTAGATCTCTTTTAATTAATCCAACTTATCAAACCTTACCATTTTCCCCCCAACCTGATATCTGTCAGAATCAAATAAAAGTGGGAAGTCTAATTTAGAAACATTGGAAATCTTACTTTAGAAGCCAATGCACTAAATTGCAAATACTACAAATTACAGCACTAATCAGATTTTAGCTTATACAGAGAATGAAAGCAACTGAAAAAGTGCCATGAAGATCTCAAAGCATCATGAAAAGTGTATAGCAGCCCCCAGAGTAGAAAGAACACCCCAAGATTCCAAATGAAGAGCAAATTACAACACAAAAATTGGTAGAAAGCCCTAGACATGGAGAAACCAGAGGAAATCCCTGGAGGAGGCCTGATATAATTTTCAAAGGAGCTGGCTAGTTAGGTTTGGAGTTGGTCTTCACTGGAGGCTAAGATGCTATTGACTATTGGTACCAAATTCTCTTTCACCACTCGCTTTTTAATGACCTGTGATTCAGAGAATTCAGAGCACAATTCTTCTTCTGAATCAGTATTTGCAAATACTACTTCCATTAATTTAGAAGCAATAATCATAAAGAAGCAAGGTTCTACTAGTTCTGGGTGCTGTATTTCTGCATCCCTTGCCTCTTAATGTGATATAATCTATCAAAAGCTAAATACCGGATGATACCAAAAACTTTAAGTACCTTAAGGGAATGGAGTTTGAAGAAAATGTCCAAGAGAGCATGAAACTGTTACAGATAACCAGGTGGGTGAGGCCTGCAAAAAGCACAGGTTTCCAGGATAAGAGCAAGAGTTGGCAAAAATTGTAGGAGAAGAGGATTTAGAAGGAACCTTGTAGACAGCCAGACTAGGGGATAGGTATGTATAGGGGGAAAATATTTGTTTTCATTTTTGGTTTGATTTGGGGCATGTTTTTTCAAAAATATCAATTCGTGGATTGTTTATTCATTTCATTCTTGAGAAAAAAAAAATGAATCAAACAATTAAAAAAAACAAACAAAAAAAAAACCCCTAGCCATAAAACGAGGCTTCCCGGCATGTCTCTTCACCTGTCTGGAAAAATGACATGGACAGGATCCCCCCTGGCCTCAACTTGCTCAGACCGTTGGGGATCTTCCTGTGAACCCTTGGCCCAGGCCAAACCCTCGGCCTTGCATAGGACAAGGGAGATGTATGTCATCGTCCTGACTCCAGGGCCTTGACCCAGACTCAGGCCCCATGCAGCAACCAGGTCCAGAGGTCAGGTCCCTAAGCCAGGACCTAGTCTTGGCTTTGGCCTCAGCCCAGGCCCAGAGCCCAGGCCTTGCAGCTGCTCCTGCATTGTCCTCTTCTTTTCTTCTGATGCTATCCACTGGGGTTGCCCCCCCCCTTATTCATTGCACTTTTGAAATTCATTTGAAATAAATGCACATACTTTCAGGGGCATGTTTGTCCCAGTCAGAGCTAATGTTACTTGGCTCATCTATCAGTAGCATATGCCTCTATCAGACTGGTAGCAGTCGTAATCCTTGGCGAGGGAGACCCATCCCACAATGGTGGTGTAAGGCACCAATGCAGATGTCCAATAAGGCACTGTAGGAGAGACAGACTGGCAGATGTTAAACTCACTCCAGTGGCCGAGTAGAGAGAATCCCAATGAGCAGTAGAAAGGGTAGGTGTTAGCAGTCCTTGGCAGAGGAGACCCGTTCCACAATGGTGGTGTAGGGCCCGATGCAGAGAGGTAGCGAGGAACTGATGAGAGACAGACTAGTAGAAGTTGTACTCACTCTATGTAGCTGATAGATGGATTTCCAGCAGGTTGCAGATTGGAGCAGGCACCAGGAAAGACACACAGGCCCTGGAGGAGCGAGTACCTGTAAGAGGCTAGGCCCCTGAGGAGCAGGTACCCAGGTTAGAGAACCCCGAAGGGTGAAGATAGTTTCCAATGGATAGAAGTGGCAGAGTAGCTTCAGACCGGGGCATACCGATCCTTGCTAACTTGACAAGAGTCAGCAAATGGGCAGCCTTAAATATGCAGAAGCATTGATGTCACTCTAGGGGGATGCCCCTGAGGTTCGCGCCAACACTGCAACAAAGGTAGGGAGCACACGTGCACGCGCCCTAGGAGGCCTCGGGTCAAGATGGCCAAACGCCACACCAGAGCCACTCCGGGGAAGATGGAGGGTGTGGCAAGGAGACACCATGGACTCCATTCTCCTGAGGCTGGTGAAGAAAGCTGAGAGAAAGGTGAGGCATGTCATGCGAAGTTGTCTGAGCCTGACAGATGCAACAGGTAGGACAGAGGTACAAATAATAGATGCACAAAACCTAAACCAGAGGGGTTTCAATCTCCAAACTAAATATAACCAAGAAACCTTAATTTGGGCATGGCATAGGGCAAAATCTCCCAAGCTGGAGCCATGAGGGAAAAGAATAATAGAGACTTACCTGAATACAAACTAGAAGAAAGGAGAGGAGTAAGAGGAACAGGTAGCCAACTAATATAATACCACAGGTCAAAGAGACAAAGATTAATTGAAAAGGACAAAAAAACAAGCATCAGGAGCTTCAAAAAATATAACTGCTAGATACAAGATTCGCTCATTCCTTTCCCCCCCCCCTTCCCTCTTGACCCCCTTTTGTCTTCACGTTTTCCCACAAATCACACCACACTTTCTTTGGAGTAATAAAGGCCGCAGTTTATTTTATATTAACCCGAGCCTCGCCTAGTACTTATAACATCATATAACAATCCCCCCTTTTTCCCCCCATTCTGATAACAGTCCAACAGCGCCCCCCACCGTTTCCAGTGGTAGAGCATCCCCAAGTAAACAGTCCAACAGCGCCCCCCACCGTTTCCAGTGGTAGAGCATCCCCTTGTAAAGCCTCCGAGCATCGGCCCCCCTCTTGCTCTTTGGCAATCTCGTGCAGCAGCCCCCCCGCACTGCACAAGATTCCCCCCCCCCTTGTAAACTTAACAACACAATGCAATAAACAACATTTGAGGCTCGGGTTTACCGCCACTGCGACGAATACAACGTTGCCCCCGAAAACACATTTCCAACAGTACCGGGTGGGAGGGTGGGCAAGCCTCAACCTACTGCCTCGGTCATTCCTCACCGACTGGCAGTTATTTCCCCCACCTTTTCTTTTCTCTCCTTATCCTCCAATCCTGCTCTCCTATTTGAATTCTATTCCTCCCATTGGCTACATTCCCCCTCGCTCACTCTCCCCCCCCTCCCCCCGCTCTTCCTTCCCCTTTGCCTAATGTCCCGCCCTTCCTTTCTCTCACTTGACTACAGTTATGTCCGCAGGGCCAGACAGGCTCGCCCTGCTTGAACTAACTGCTAGATACAAGATTCGCTCATTCCTTTCCCCCCCCCCTTCCCTCTTGACCCCCTTTTGTCTTCACGTTTTCCCACAAATCACACCACACTTTCTTTGGAGTAATAAAGGCCGCAGTTTATTTTATATTAACCCGAGCCTCGCCTAGTACTTATAACATCATATAACAATCCCCCCTTTTTCCCCCCATTCTGATAACAGTCCAACAGCGCCCCCCACCGTTTCCAGTGGTAGAGCATCCCCAAGTAAACAGTCCAACAGCGCCCCCCACCGTTTCCAGTGGTAGAGCATCCCCTTGTAAAGCCTCCGAGCATCGGCCCCCCTCTTGCTCTTTGGCAATCTCGTGCAGCAGCCCCCCCGCACTGCACAAGATTCCCCCCCCCCTTGTAAACTTAACAACACAATGCAATAAACAACATTTGAGGCTCGGGTTTACCGCCATAAACAATGACGACGTTAGTTGTCATTGTTTCCCCCCCACTGCGGTCCTCATATTACCAATCACCTGTGTGAAACCCTCCTGTATCGTAGTATTAAACAAATCGATACCTATATCCGAGAGATGTACCCCATCTGAACGAAAATACCCTGGGATCACCTCCCAAGCCCACTCGTGTCTCACCCAAAAACCCCCTTGCCTAACGACCCACTTACCAACCTGTGTATTTAACTTTTTAACCCCCCTACACCATAAGTGAGACTGCAGGAATTTAAAACGAACAATGATGTCCGACCACCCCCAATGTGTATCGGGCATGGCATTCATCAAAGTCCCGAAATCCTTCTTAATCTTAACGATCAAGTCCTTGCAAGATCCCGCGCCCACGTCGTTTCCCCCCAAATGAATAAGCACAATTTTTGGAAGCTCCAGTTGTGATGCACTTTGTTCCACCATGGATAGCAAGTTGTCCCATTTCATCCCTCGATGACTGAGCCATACGATCTTCCAACTCCTCTCATCCAACTCCAAGTTCAGCCCATACGGTCTGTGTTGCGCTCTATTCGCAGCCCAATGGATAAAAGAATGGCCCACGACCCAGACACATTCTTGTTGCCCCCGCACTGACTTTCTTTCTGAAAAGAACACATCAGAGTGAATTCCTTCACAACAATTCATTTGCCTCCTTAATCCGAATCGACCCCCCCTTGGCAAAGATAGAAAGCCCTACTATTTTTTTTTTTTTTTTTTTTTTTGACCTGCAAGCTTCCACCCTTATTTCTCCTGCCGAACGTAAGACTGAAAAGCCTTGGATTTCCATCTCCCTATCGATTGTATTGCTCTATCCGGCAGTCCTCCTTCTGCTGCCGAAGTCGCTGCCCCTATCCGAAACGAGTGTGACGTGAAATGTCGTCCCTCCCAACCTAAACAACTCAAAGCTTTCTTCAAAACTCGCACGAACTGATATACCGTCACCGGCCATCCATCCCTATGAATCAAGAATAGCCCATCCACCGCGGGTCTCACTGCCATAAACCTCATGACATACTCCACTGGACACACGCACCCGTCTTCTGCCGGAATTAATCGAATTAATTGACCCCTACCATATGGATCTACCTTGGACCTATGAATACACATGGTAACTATCCCGTCCCCGACCCATACATTTTGGACCTTCAAACCCCTATCCCCGGCATTGAATTTGGAAGATGCTACCAACTCTCCTACCCGCATAGCTCCAAAAAATGCTAGTATGAACGCCGTCTTAAACAACAGCACTTCATATTCGGACCAACAAACTTCTGGCAAACATTCCACTATCATCTTGAGATCTCTGTACCTTATGGGAAGACGCATGTCGGGCATAGCGCCTTGCTCCCGTTTCCAGCCCCTTAGAATTCTTTTAATCAAAAAACTATTTCCCGGATTTCCCCATCCATATAACTTCTGAAAAAAGGAAAATCCCGTCAAGTGAGCCCGTACCGCCGCCAGCGAATAACCACTAGACTTGGCCCACAAAATAAATTGAACCAGTTGATCTTCCGGTACCTTGCCCCTGCGCCATCCTTCTCCTCTTAAATAGCTTCCTACCACGCCATATCCTCTCACATATGCCCTCCAAGTGGACTGCGCCAGTGACTTCCGAATCAGCGTCCAAGCCTGCAACCCAACCGCCATAGCTGATCTGGCAACGTCTCTCCCACGTCCTTCGCTCCGGGCGCCACTCTTCGGAATTCCTGCCACTTGGAACGAGAGAGAGCATCGGCTATCACATTTAGTTCCCCAGGCACATGTCGCGCACGGATGGTCAGGTTCAACTGTAAGCAGCGAAATACCAATTCCCGTAATAATTCAGATACCCTAGGACATTTTGCTGACTGACGATTAATTACCTGTACTACACCCAAATTATCACACCAAAACAACACTCGTTTGTTCTCCAATTGCCCCCCCCATAAATATAACGCCACCACAATCGGAAATAATTCTAAAAAAGTAATATTTTTTGTCAATCCTCGCTCCTTCCAGTCCTCAGGCCATTGCTCAGCACACCACTGCCCCCGAAAATAGGCACCAAATCCAATCCCTCCCGCTGCGTCGGTATACAACTCCAACTCCGCATTGGAAACCTCATCCTGTTGCATAATGCAAACTCCATTAAACGAAGCCAAAAAAGCCTCCCACACTCCCAATTCTTCCTTTATTCTAGACGTCACTCTAATGAAATGATGTCCACTTCTAATGCCCCTCGTTGCACTGGACAACCGTCGAATAAAAGCCCTACCCATGGGAATCACCCTACAAGCAAAATTCAACACACCAATCAGGGACTGCATCTGACGTAAAGTCACTTTCTTTAACTGCTTGGTAGACCCTACTAACCTTTTCAACGTGTCCAACTTATCCGCGGGTAAACGCGCTTCCAAGGTGATGGAATCTAGTTCTATCCCTAAAAACACTAAACGGGAAACCGGGCCCTCTGTCTTTTGAGCTGCGATCGGCACTCCAAACTGACGTGCTACCTGTAGGAAACCGTGCAAAAGCCCCTGACATCTATCCATCCCCTCCTCCCCAACAAATAAAAAATCATCCAGATAATGCAAAATACCCCCCCCGCCCGTGTATTGTTCCGCAGCCCAATGCAGGAAAGTGCTAAATGCTTCGAAAAACGCGCAAGACACAGAGCATCCCATCGGCAGGCATTTATCCACATAATACCGCCCTTCAAATCGGAAACCCAGTAAAGGAAAACAGGCTGGATGAATGGGCAATAGACGAAATGCTGCTTCAATGTCTGCCTTTGCGAGCAACGCACCTCTCCCAGCAGCTAGGACCAAGCTGACGGCTGTATCAAATGAAGCATAACTAACTGAACAATAATTCCGTGGGATATAATCATTCACCGAACTACCCGAAGGATGCGATAAATTCAATATAAAACGAAACTTTCCCTGTTCCTTTTTTGGGATGACTGCCACCGGAGACAAGTGCATTTTAACAAACGGTGGATCAATAAAAGGTCCTTCCACCCTACCCAAACGTATTTCTGCCTCTATCTTTTCTTTTACCAAATGCGCGTGGGTACTAGCCGACTGCGCGTTCCTGCCCGTACCCCCAAACCCGGGACCTACATAAGGAATCACGAAACCCTCCCGAAACCCTTCCCCTAAAAACTGGGCAGCCTGCTTATTCGGATATCTTTCCAACCAAGGGGTCATCGCTTGCACCGACACTGGAGAGTCCGCCACCCTAAACAATGTATTAAACTTTCCCTCCCTTCCCTGGTATTCCACTACCCGCTTGACCGCATTTAAGGGCTGAGTGCCCGCCTCCGCAATTCGAACACGTATGTTTAAATTTGCAATCTGGGAACAAGCAAACTGCCCTGTTAAATCGCCAACAGGTATCGCTTCCACCCACTTTTGCCTTTCCGCCTTGCAAGCTGCGAAGGGCTTGACTTCCCGCACGAAAGGACTGCCCTATCCCGCTACTGGACCCTGCTCCACCACCAAAACTCGCACCTCCACTTCCAACGCTCGTAGCCTTGCTCCCACTAGTCCCTTTGTATGTCATTTGAGTTAACCACAAATTGATGTCTTGAGCAGCCCAGGACATCCCTTTGTTACCTGCCATCTTATCTCTAAATTTTTCATCGTAGTTGAGCCATGCCCAACCTTCATAATCTCTGAACGCTCCGAGGATACTATCAGCATATGATAGTAAAGCTCCATACTGGGAAGCGTCATAATGCCCAACTACACTGGCAAGCCTCAAAAATCCTCGTACCCAGTTCACAATATTCTTAGCCACCTTAACACCCTTTGACTTAGAATGCTTCTTCTTATCTTTCTTCTTGCTCCTCTTCACCCTCCTCCTCCCTTCTAACAATCTAAAGATGTTCACGTATCGTCTCTTCCTAATTTTCCTGCGTAACTTCCTCGGGACCCCTTCCCATAATTCAGCCAACGTAGCGCTAGCCGTCTGCCCAACCCCATGCAAGGGTCCTTCCTCTAACACTTTCCTATACTTGGGACCTGAATCTGAAGAAAACTCAGATGACTCAGAATCGCTAGAAGATGAACTGGAAGGAGAGCTAGACCTCTTACGTTTGGATGTTCCCTGTCCCCTCCTATGCGCCTGCACTTTCTCACCTGCGCCAGCATCCACCCTGCTCCGTTGCTCCTTCGCCAATTTCCTCCTGCTGCCGTCTGATCCACTAGACAATGCCCCACTATGCACCGGCCTAGATAATGCACCAGGAAACTCTCTCTCCCTCCAAGCTTCATGGCTGGAAGTCCCTGGTAACTCGTCGTCATCGGGATCTGGAAGAAAACACACCTCCGTCCCTCCCCGGTTACCCACCCCCACTATCCCATGGGAACCCTTCACCCGCGGATCAGGCCCTGCTGCCACCCTGCGTGCTCTACCCCTTGCCTGACCCTCCTGCCTGCCAGCCAGGACCCCAAATAAAGGGTCAACCGCCCTATCCTCCAGCCCGGCAGAGCGCTCGCTCCATGCCGTCCATCCCCCGAATCCATCCTGCTCTAGTGCGTTCCCTGCAAACTGATGGGGGAGCGCGTGCTCACTAAGGGAAGCACTGGGAGGTGCCGTAGGCTGGTCTCCGTCACCACGCCGTGGGGCTCTCAACAACCCCTTACCCCGCACAATGGAATCCCGGATGCGGCCCCGGAAGCTGGATCCCCAGCGCCGGGGAATAACAGTAGGCACTGAGCTACCCACACTAAACTTCTCCCCTTTCCTAATGTATCCTGCTGTGTCCTGTGAGCTGTGCTTACTCACCCGGCTTCCATCGGGAGGTGCCCCGCTCGCTGGATGAGGGGTCGGGCCGGGAACATCACCAGGCCCACGTGGCCCGGAAGCACCGGGGACAGGCAGGCGAGACCGGGGCACGCAATGGGCAAGCCTGCCGGCACGGCCTCTCCTTCCACCAGCTCCGCGCAAACCCGGGAGGGGAGGTACGACTGGGCGCGCGCGGGGGTTACCGCTGGGCTGCGCCGCACTAAACTTAGAACGGCGAGTAGCACGGGCTGCCGAGGGGACAGGAGGTAAGAGCGCCGCAGGAGGGGGGGAGGCGCGAAAGGCCGGCGCGCAAAGGGAGCGGGCGGGAGGCGAGCTGTCCTCAGCAGGCAGGAAGCTGAAATCAAAAACTGAGGCATTTAAGGAAACCTCAGCCACATCTGCCGCCATCTCGTCGCCGGGGGAGGAGGGCGGAGGGTCAGCGGGGCCCAAGCCGACTTCCTCCGACTCAGGGCCGCTTTCGCCGGAATCTGCTTGCATGAAACCGGGGGGGGGGGGGCGGGGAGGAGGGAGGCGCCGGCGGGGAAAAACGAGAGCGGGGGAAAGGAGGGTCAGCCGGAGCGCCTGAGGGAGCGCCAACCCGCGGGAGCCGGCGAGGAGGAGGCGAGGCAGCCTGGTCAGAGGCAAGGGGGGGAGGCAAAGCTGCCCGGCGGGAGCCGGTGGCCGAGGAAGCACGGCCCCGATCCCTGGCCTTCTTAGGCATGCCAAGGCGCTGGAAGGCGAGTACCCCTAGGGGGAGGAATTTGCTGGGTAGCAGGGGAAAAACCCTGGGGAGGGAATTTAAATCTGGTCGGGCAGTGCCTGATATTGTGTTTTTTTTTTTTTTTTTTTATAGCCTACTAGCACTGCTACTGAAGTAAAACTAACTATAGAATTAGTAACTTCTTACTTAGCTATCCCTGATAATTATCAATTGAATTGATGTCGTAACTGGATTGATTTGTTAATTTTATTCTATTATTATTATTTTATATAGAAATTACTCTGCTTACCCCTACAAGCCTCAACCTACTGCCTCGGTCATTCCTCACCGACTGGCAGTTATTTCCCCCACCTTTTCTTTTCTCTCCTTATCCTCCAATCCTGCTCTCCTATTTGAATTCTATTCCTCCCATTGGCTACATTCCCCCTCGCTCACTCTCCCCCCCCTCCCCCCGCTCTTCCTTCCCCTTTGCCTAATGTCCCGCCCTTCCTTTCTCTCACTTGACTACAGTTATGTCCGCAGGGCCAGACAGGCTCGCCCTGCTTGAACAAACCAGGATCCCTAATAAGAGAAATATTTGCAGAGAAACAAAACATGTAAAGAAAGAGAAAAAGGCAGTAAATAGGAAAAATGTCTCCTCCAACCAGGGTTTCAACCACCATAATGTACAAAATCTATTTCATAGATCCATGTTTTGTTTTTCCTTCTGCATTAGTCTGAAAAAATGACAGACAATGCCCAAGGTTGCTGCAGTTAGTTCTCCTTTTTATTATTATTATAATTGTGTACAAAGAGAACCACATAGGAAAAAAAAGCAATTTTATTCAAAACAATTACATTATTTATAATCTATTTTATGTTAAGTCAATTAATTCCCATAGTAGGCATAATCAGCACGTTCAACCTATCACACTTATCATATAAGCCTAATCACAACTCATGAATAATTTGTCACAGTTCCCTATTTCCTTCCAATCATACTTTTGTCACAGTTCCTCTTTCTTACTTAATCAGCTAATGACTTTTGTATATTTATCTTATTACTTCCTAAAAATAACTTGTGATGCCTAGCAAATTAAACTTCAGAAATAAGCAACTTTTATCAAAACTCTGTCATAACTCTCACCTCTCCATTTTGCTTTATTACCTTTTCACTTCTTGGACAGTGCTGACTGCAACACTTTCAGTTCTTTGTTGCATTATTTTTGTTTGCTTCTGCATAGTACTGCATTAATCATTATTCTTCACTTACCTATAAGCTACTACACAGTCTCCAATGTTAGCCTGTCATGTTATCTGAAATACATAGGCCTTAAAATTGGTAGGTCCTTCTATATACTACAAAGTGTACTCATAAAACTGAAGTATTTACAGCTGCAGGACATGATGAAAATATCTTAATGGACTCAGTGTTTTGATTGTGAATCCAAAAGATATACTGAAACACAGAATATAATGGCAGCTAAGAACTACCCGATCCATCTAGTCTGTCCAGTCTCATTTTTAGCACAATGCAATTATGTCAACTAGGGATCCTCTGGACTTATCCCATGCTTTCTTGATTTCTGTTAGTTTTTTGTCTCCACCCCTTCCTTGAAGAAATCCTTTTTTTGATGTTTGCTTTTGTTTTCCTGCAATTTTATACTGTGATCTCTTATTCAAAAGCATTTCTTTCTCTGGAATGTTTTTTTCCAGTGCCTGATTTACACCTTTTGGAATATTTAAATGTGTCTATTTCCTGTCGTGTAGCCAGATGGACTCAGAACAAATGGATATAGTGTGCTCGTGCTAGCAGTTGGAGACGGATCTGATGTCAGCACGGGTACATTACCCCCACAGGAAGTGAAGCTCTTCAGTAATTTCCGTCTCCAAAGCAGTTTGGAGAGCCTGCACGCTCGCTGAGCGTGTTTCCACTCTACTTTCTACTTTTCTACTTCTATTACTACACTCTTTCCAGGAACATCGAGCCCCGCGCTCCTGCGGTGATACCACTGGTCCCTCCCCCAGTTGAGCTTCTCGGGGTGAGGTCCGTGCTCCCTCGGAGGTTTAGGCCTCGGTCCGGTGGCCGAATCGCGGCAAGGACCAAGCCTGCGGGCTAAGAGGCACCTCGGTCCCGGCGTGGACCTGGGAGGCAGCGGGTGCATTCCTCAAGCGCGGTGGTGACGGTACTCCCCCTCTCCCCCGCAGCTGGAGACCGCCCGGGTTCTAGCCGGGAAGCGCCGAGGATCAGGTAAGGCGAACAACTTTTACTTTTGGTCTCCGAAGTCGAGGATCGGCAGCGTTGCCTGTATGCGGCATGCTGCGGTGGTCGCCATTTTGTTGGCCCGGTTCAGGTATTGAGCGCCCATGATAGGCGCCTGTATGGAGCGCATATTGCTGACTGCATATTCTTGAGCGCATATTGTGTTTAGCGTATATAGCTGCCGCTTAGCATTGAGCGCACATTGTATTAAGCGCCTATTGTATTAAGCGCATATTGCTGCCGCATATTACTTTAGCGCAATGGAGCAATCGAATGCCCCGGTGTCCCAGGCGGCAGCGCCTCCTGATTCCGGCGTGAAAGCTCATGGCCTCTGTTCAGCATGCCAGCTCAGAGCCACGCACAGCGAGGAGCCAGACTCTCTTTGTGCCCAATGTGAGGAGGCAGTGGGAGCCTCGGGCCAGGACCAGTTTCAACCGAGGTTTGTGGATAGTTCTCCAGGGGCCACCCCGGATCTCGCAGGCAGTCTCGAACAGCCAGGAATCCCGGGGGATCTGGTACCTAGGCGACTTGAGACCACCTCCATTTCATGGGTGGATCTCTTTAAGGGGATCCATGCCTTTGTACAGATGCAGTCTGCTTCCCGTCCAGGGGCTGCTGCTCCTGTCGCTGCTCCAGCGGACCCTGTCCCTGGACCTTCGCGCCCTTATTGTGGGCGAGCGCACCCACCTCCGGGCAGTCCGGTTCAGGCGGACCCTGATGTCTCGGAGACCGAATCAGAACCCTCCGAGGAGGGGGAGCTTCCCTCGGGGATGGAGCCATATCTAACCATGAGGCGGTTCTTTCCCAAGGAAGATCTCTCCGACCTAATATCTCAGTGCCTGGCGGAGTTGGATATTTCAGGGCCCGGCTCTGTGGTGCCACCTACACAGAACCCTCTGCTGGAAGGTCTTCGTCCTTCAGCCTGCCATTTTCCCTTCTTGCAAGCTGCACAGCAACTGATAGATCTGGAATGGGCTGCACCGGCGGCCTCATTCAAAGGGGGGCGTGGCCTGATAGGCATGTACCCCCTGGATCCAGCTATCAAGGAGATGCTGGCGTGCCCTAAGGTGGACGCCTTAGTTAGCGCTGTGGTCAAGCGCACTACCATTCCAGTTGAGGGGGGGGGGCGGCCCTCAAGGAGGCTCATGACAGGCGACTGGACGCCATCCTGAAACAGATATTTGAGGTGGCAGCTCTGTCTTTGCGAATCGCAACCTGCTGCACAGTGGTGACGTGCTCCTGTTTGTCACAGGTTAGGAACAATGCTCCGGCAGCGGACATGGAGTCCTCTCTCTCGTTCCTCACGGATGCCGCATCCGACCTAGTCCGTACAACAGCTAAGGGGATCTCATCTTCTGTGGCTGCCAGGCGGCAGCTCTGGATACGCAATTGGTCTGCTGATGCTCCTTCGAAGACACACCTCATCAGAATGCCCTTTAAGGGGTCCTTCCTGTTCGGCAGCGACCTTGATAAACTGGCCAGCACATGGGGAGCTTCTCCCATACCTCGACTGCCAGAAGACAGGTTCAAAAGGAACCAGCGCGCCTTTCCAAGGCCCTCCAGAGGCAGAAGTTCTCAACGCTTCAATCCCTATAGGGGTCGCTACCAGGCACCTCGTCCTCAGGCCAGGAACCAGTCCTTTCGGCCCAAGCAGCAGAAGAGAGGAGCCGGCTCGGGTTCAGGTCCCGGCCGCGCCTCCCAATGAGATTCAGCCGATCCATCTGGGGGACGGGGCCATAGGGGGCAGGTTAACCCTCTTCTACCCCAGATGGGTCGAGATTACGTCGGACCAGTGGGTCCTCGCCATCATCCGAGAGGGGTATTATCTGGACTTTCATCACCTCCCTCCGGACAGGTTTGTGGAATCTTCCTGTCCCACACACAAGAAGGCAGCATTGGAAGCTACCCTGGCGAGGCTCCTGTCCTTGAAAGCCATCATCCCAGTACCTGCATGGGAAGTGAATTCTGGACACTATTCCATTTATTTCATGGTACCCAAGAAAGGGGGCACCTTTCGGCCCGTACTGGACCTCAAGTCAGTCAATTGATACTTCAGGGTCCCGAGGTTTCGCATGGAAACTCTGCGCTCCGTCAAGACCGCAGTACAGCCAGGAGAATTCCTCACGGCCTTAGACTTGTCAGAAGCATACCTGCATATCCCGATCCATCCGGATCATCAGCGCTACCTACGCTTCAAGGTTCTAGGACGCCACTTCCAATTCCGGGCTCTGCCCTTCGGGTTGGCCACGTCCCCGCAGACCTTCACCAAGGTGGTCGTAGTGGTGGCAGCGGCACTCAGACGGGAAGGAATTCTGGTCCATCCCTACCTAGAAGACTGGCTGGTCAGGGCGAAATCCCGAGAAGAGAGCCATCGGACAACCGACAGAGCGATCGCCCTTCTGGAAAGCTTGGGCTGGGTAATCAACCTCAGCAAGAGTTGCCTACAGCCTTCCCAGTCACTGGAATACCTGGGAGTACAGTTCGACACCCAGGCAGACACAGTCAGTCTCACTACCAAGAGAAGGTTGAAACTTCAGACGCGTATCCAGTATTTGATGGGAGCCAGTCGGCCCATAGCTTGGGATTATCTGCAGGTTCTCGGTCTCAAGGCATCCACCCTGGAAGTGGTACCTTGGGCAAGGGCCCATATGAGGCCTCTACAACACTCCCTGCTCTCTCGCTGGAGCCCACGTCTACGGAACTATTCCACGCACTTACCTCTGCCAGCCAGAGTACGGACCCAGTTACGATGGTGGTTGCAGTCCAACCACTTGAGCAGGGGGTCGAAGATGTCCTCTCCCACGTGGACTCTGCTCACCATAGATGCCAGCCTGAGTGGCTGGGGAGCCCACTGTGAAAGACTTACCGCACAAGGGCGGTGGAACAGAGAAGAGTCAGCGTGGAACATCAACTGTCTAGAGGCTCGGGCAGTCTGATTGGCATGCCTTCGATTTGCTCACAGAATGAAGTACAGAGCAGTCAGTGATGTCCGACAACGCCACCACGGTGGCATACATCAACCGTCAGGGCGGAACCAGAAGCCGACAAGTATCTCTGGAAATCGCCCCGCTGATGGCTTGGGCAGAGGCGAATCTTATTTATTTATTTTATTTAAAATTTTTATATACCGACATTCATCCAGGATATCATATCGGTTCGCATTGTAACGCAAAACAAACGCAAGACATGGCGCTTTACATTGAACAATAAAACATGATAACAAGGCATTAACGAGAGTGGGGAAAAATAATATGGGGGGTTTTGCACTAAAAAATATAAACAAAGTTTGCAATTATATACATATGTACAAAGGAAAAAAAACTATGAGGTGTTAATATTAATCAGGCTAGGAAGTGAGGAGGGGAAGAGGAGAGAAGGGCGAAGGAAGAGGGGGAGGCAACGAGAAGGAAAAAGAAGGTGGCGGAGAAAAGGGGAGGGGAGAGGGGGATAGTAGATTGGGAAAAAGGGGAGGAGAGTGGAGAGTGGGGACAGTGGGGAGGTAGAGTAAGAAGTTAAGTGTATGCTTTAGCAAAGAGCCAGGTCTTGAGCTTCCGCTTGAAAGATTTGAGGCATTCTTCTTGCCGTAGTTCAACAGGCATTTTGTTCCAGAGGGTCGGCCCAGCTATCGATAGTGCACGGGCTCTTGTGGAAGTAAGTTTATAGAGTTTGGGAGAGGGGATAGGCATGGTTGCGAGATGTGCTAGTCTGGTGGGCTTGTTAGACTGGTGTAAACGGAAGGATTCATTGAACCAGTTCATTTCAGGATTGTATAAGGCTTTGTGGATGAGAGAGAGAGCCTTATATTGTATACGGGAAGCTATAGGAAGCCAATGTAGGTCTTTTAGGACAGGTGTAATGTGGTCATGTCTATGTAGATTGGTCAAGATTCGGGCTGTGGTGTTTTGTAAAATTTGAATGGGATGGATGGCATTGTTAGGTAGGCCGAGGAGTAGAGAATTGCAGTAGTCGGTTTTGGCGAAGATTGTGGTTTGGAGAACTGTACGGAAATCGGGGGGATGTAATAAGGGTTTGAGTTTTTTTAGTGTGTGGAGTTTAAAGAAGCCGTCTTTTAGTATGTTATTTATGAATTTCTTTAGTGTGACGTGACCATCAAGGATGATACCCAGATCACGGACTTGTTGGGCAAATTGGAACTGCGGCATAGGGGGGAGGATCGGTTGGTTTTGGGGTGAGATGAGCATAATTTCAGTTTTAGTGGTATTAAGAGTTAGGTGGATGGAGGATAGGAGATTGTTAATGGAATGGAGGGTTTCATTCCAGAAATCCATGGTTTTCGATAAAGAGTCGGTGATGGGTATAAGCAGCTGAACATCATCAGCGTATATGCAATGAGGGAGGTTTAGACTGGAAAGGAAGTAGCAAAGAGGCAGGATGTAAATATTGAATAGGGTTGAGGATAGGGAGGATCCCTGAGGGACACCTCGGTTGAGGGGGATGGCCTTGGATACGTGATTTCCTAGCTGAATTTTGTAATCTCTATTACTGAGGTAGGAGTTGAACCAGTTGTGGGCAACACCTGTAATACCGATTTCAGTAAGCCGCTGTAGGAGAATGGGATGGCTAACGGTGTCGAATGCGGAGGAGATATCAAGGAAGGCAAGAATGTATGATTGCCCTTTCTCAAATCCTTTGATAATGTGGTCTGTCAGGGAAAGTAAAAGAGTCTCAGTGCTATGAGATTTTCGAAAACCGTATTGTGCGGAGGCAAGGATATGATTTTCTTCAAGGTATTCTGTAAGTTGCTTGTTGACAGTTTTTTCAAGGAGTTTAGAGATGAATGGAAGATTGGATATGGGGCGATAGTTAGCTGGATCAGAAGGGTCAAGTTTGGGCTTCTTTAGAATAGGTTTGACAATTGCCTGCTTCAGGGGGAGCGGCACCTGCCCAGAGTTAATGGATAGGTTGATGATTTTTGTTAAAGGTTTGGCAATGATGTTGGGTATTGTAAGGAGATGTTTAGTGGGTATAGTGTCAGATGGGTGGGTGGAGGGTTTGGCTTTCTTGATAAAGGTTTCTATTTCTAATGTTGAAGTGCAGTTTAGGGAGGAGAGAGCATTGATGTAATTACTGGTCTTTGTTTGGTTGATGTGAGATTCGAAGTGGTTAATAGGATTAGCAGAGGAGGAGAACTTGGATAGCAATTTATCAACTTTGGTTTGGAAGAATGTGACAAGTTCTTCACATTTGGATTTGGCTACTACATCAGGGATATGAGGGGTAGCTGTTTTAGTGAGTGAATTCACGTAATCGTATAGTACTTTAGGGTTGTATTGGAATTGATGAATTTTGTTGGAATAGAAGTCTCGCTTTGTCTTGTTAAGTTTGTCACTATAGAGCTTTAGGGAGGATTTAAATTGTGCCAGGTGTGTAGGTGAGGGATCCTTACGCCAGATCTTTTCAGATTTCCGAAGGAGTTGTTTGAGATTTTTTAGCTCTTGGGAGTACCATGGTTTCTTACTCTTGTTGTTTTGCGGGCAGACACGTTTAGATTGAAGGGGACAGGTGGTGTTAGCTATACTGTTGGTGATGTCAAACCATGAGGCAAGTGCGGTGTCTGCATTGGTGAGCTCTAGGTGGTCAAGTTTGTTAGCGAGAGCCGATATAAGGTCGTCTCTGGTGCAATTTTTTTCTGTAATGAATGTTTATGTTTGTGTTGTCATGGCAGGTGGGTGTCTTAATGGATAGAGAGGTTTCAATGAGGTGGTGATCTGACCATGGGATGGGTGTGTGAGAAGGGTGGTCAGTTTGTATGAGGGCATTGGTGAAGAGAAGGTCGAGGGTATGGCCCGCCTTGTGAGTAGGGAAATGGATTGATTGCTTATAGCCTAAAGCATTTAGTGAATCAAGAATAGCATCACAAGAAGGGGTGCGGGGGGAGCTATCAACATGCAAGTTGAAATCTCCAAGTATGATGGCTGGAATGTCAATGGAGATGTTCGTTGCAATGTATTCTATAAGGGTTGAGGGGTTGTTATGTAGAGTACCTGGGGGAGCGTAAATGAGACATAATTGTAAAGAGGGGGATTTGAAAAGGCCTATTTCAAGTTTCGGAGGGGGCGGGGTAGAGTGGAGAATCATGTTAAATTTTTTCTTTATGATTAAGAGTAAACCTCCTCCTTTCCTTTTTGGCCTGGGGATGGAGAAAGTGTCATATGTTTCGGAAGGAAGCTGATTAAGGAGGACAGAGTCGGTATCCTTTAGCCAGGTCTCTGTTAAAGCACAGATATCTGGGTCTTGGTCGGTGAGTAGGTTGCAGAGAAGGGGTATCTTTTTGTTTAGAGATTGGACATTGAGGAGGACAAGAGAGAGAGCAGTAAGACCGATAATTTGGGTAAGAGGGGGGGAGATCATGGAAGGGAGAATAGTTTTTATGTGAGAGTGGTGTCGTGGGTATAGGGGGATGATGGGTCTGCGTTTGTTATAGTTGAGGATGGTAATCTGGTGCTGATGCATTTTGAAGGAAGGGGTGTTGGGAGGTGGTGTGAGAGAGGAAACAAGAAAATGAAAGGATAATGAGGGATTATTGGGTGATTTTATGCAGTTGAGTTGTGGTAGTTGAGAGGAGCACAATAATAGGTAAGAACCTTGAGAGGAGCACAATAATAGGCAAACACTTCAATTGTGAGTTCAATGAGAGGAGCACACAACTAGGCAAACACTTCAATTGTGAGTTCAGTGAGAGGAGCACAAAGCTAGGCAAACACTTCAATTGTGAGTTCAGTGAGAGGAGCACAAAGCTAGGCAAACACTTCAATTGTGAGTTCAGTGAGAGGAGCACAAAACTAGGCAAACACTTCAATTGTGAGTTCAGTGAGAGGAGCACAAAACTAGGCAAACACTTCAATTGTTGTGGGCACAGAAAACTGTGAAGGAACAGGTGGCAAGTTCACGACGACAGGGGATATAGCCTAGAAAAGGAGGGCTCTTACCCCAACAGGAGGTTCACTTCCTTCTTTGACCCTTTGTCTTTATGTGGGCAGCGATTCAGGGGGATGACCAGGGGCTAGTTCGCACCGAATTGTTGGGCAGGAGGTGGACTGCAATTTGAGGTATGAGGAGTGAGATCAGATTTGTGGTGCCGTTCGAGAGGGCCGCTCGAAGGGGCGCTCAAAGGGGCAGGCCCCTTTGTCGCGCTCCTTTGG